>NW_003307572.1:213329-313392 GCF_000143455.1 Volvox carteri f. nagariensis | reverse complement strand
AGGAGGGACGGAGGGAGAGGAGAGAAAGGAGGGAGAGGAGGGAGGGAGGGAGGGAGGAGGGGAGGGCGGGAGAGGAGGGGAGATTCATGTGTGACAGCGACGATATGATTCGATGACCGTCTTTCCCGGCGTCCCCGCCTTCCCCCCTCCACCCCGCCGCCACTTGTTCCCCTCCCCGCCATTCGTAACCCTCTGTCCGGTTCGGATCAGTCCCTGGTGGATCCCGCATCAGGGGCCTTCCGCTCGATCACCAATGCACTGGCGGCCGCACTGCTGGCGCACATAACACTGGGCACACCAACCCCACCAACGACACAACAGACCCAGGGATCTGTCGCGGGCGCGAGTGGAGGCGGATTCGGAGGCGGTCCCGCCGCCGCGGTTGCAGCGATGCTTCTGGGCCGTGTGGGCGCCTCCCATCTGGCGGCTGATGTGGCGGCTCTAGGGGCCCAGCTGCTGGCGTTGTGTGCCGTAAATGAGGCCGTACATGGCGAGCTGTACGAGGAGATGTACGGGCAAATCATGCAGGTAAGGGGACTGCGATTCCGGCGAAAATGGTGAGAGGGTTTTTGTGAAGGGCGGGGTCCATAATTTTCTTGCATGAGGCTATTGAGGCTGCGCTGGGGGTGGGGGGTCGGGGGCTGGCTCCGCTGGGGGGGGTTGAGGGTGAGGGTGAGGGTGAGGGTGGGAATCCTGCACCCCCCTGGTGGCAAATCGCACGACGGAACTATTATCATTAAGCTTGTTACCTAGGAGCTCAGTTAGCAGGCTCTCCGAGTTGGCGGGGTTGGTGACTCACCTGGATTGTTCAGTGTGTTCAAATGCGGAGTTTTTTTGTAACAAAAAAACTCCGCTTCAACACACACACACACACACACACGTACACCTACATACACGACAGGGCGGCCGCAACGGGGTGCACCTTCATTTTTGCCTGCAGGCGGTGCGGGTTGTGTGTCTGTGTGTGTGGAGGGGGGGCCCCGATGTCGCACCCTCGCGACGTCTTCCCGGCGCCTCTGCTAGGGCTCGAAGCTACTTGCATATCGACAGCATTACCACTGGTGTGTGTACGTATGTATGTACCTGTGTGTGTGTGTGCCTCTGTGTGTGCACCACTGAATGTGTCGATTATGTCGAATCACTACGTCTCTCTGAATCTCCGTGTGTGCTTTCGCCATCGCATCAGGACGAGGAGGAGGCGACTGCTGCCGAGCACCCCCCCCCCCACCACCAGCACCAGCACCAGGAGTCGGTGAGGGCCCGCCAGACGCCGTCGTCACCACCGGGGCCGCCACCACCAGCAGCAGTAGCAGCAGCAGCAGCAGCAGCAGGGGCAACACCGGGGCCGGGGCCGGCGGCACCTCGTCGAGCACCTCCCCCTCCCCGGGGGGCTTATGACGACGACAGCGAGGAGGAGGAGGAGGAGGAGGAGCAGAGACTGGAGGAGGGAGATGAGATTTGAATGTCATCTGCTACTAGATAAAGTGAGTTTTGTTTCCCTAAGTTGTACTTCAAGGCGCCGAGCTCCCTCTCCGCCACCCGATCGGGATCCCGTGGTGGTGGTGAGGAGGCGACGGCGACGGCGACGATGATGCTGGGTAGCGGGAGACACCCCACCGGCCATATCCCGGCTGTGAAGAGCGGGCAAGGTTTGTGCTACCGCAAGGCGCGACGTGGTGTTGAATGTACAGCGGAAAATGTACAGGAGTGTTTATCTAGCCGAGGTTGGCTGTGTGCATGTATGTATGTATGTATCTCTCCCTCTCTTTCTTTCACTTGCCGTACTAAGGCAAGGAGATAGTCTTGTCATTGTATAATTACGGTGGCTGCTGTCGAGCACCCTGGCAACACAGGCGCAGGGGGCTGCAGAGGGCGGTTCTGTAACTTCGTACAAGATTGCTTTTTTTTAAATCGCCCGATACCATTTCGTACTTTACTGGTCACTCCAAAGTTTTGTACCGCTGTGGGTTAAAACCTCCGATACGGCATGCTCAGTTTTCTGGGGCAGCCGTACGATCGTGTGTCTGCATCTGCAGGGTTGAGGTGCTCTGTGGCAAAAGCAGCACTGGGTCCCCCGGGTGATTGGGCGCAGAAGGTCTGTAGGCTGTGTAGCTGAGAACATCACTTTCCCACGTCGTGCTCGTGTTTCGGTTTTAGCCGCTATGTTTGTGCCATAACGGTGTGCCGTAACAGCATCCAAAGCACGAAAATCTTATAGCGGTGAAGTTGCATGTAGCTTTGCATAGTAAGCCAAAGCCAAAATCAGCGGGGAGGTGAAGATAAACTGTAAGAACAGAGATCTCTTATGTGTATTTCATACTCTGGCGGGCTGTACGGCGGTACCTCGTGTAGTTTTTTTCGCGTACGTCTCACCCGGCGCATCCCTCTCTCCCTTTATCTCTTTTTCTCTCGCTCTCTCTGTAGGTAGGTAGGTAGGTCGGTGGGAGGGTGGGTAGGCAGGAGTCTTTGCAACCTCTATCGTCAGTAGCATCATGTCTCCTGGACAGGGGGGGGAGCCGGGGGGCGGGGTCAGGCGGCAGGACAGCCTCTCGAAGCATGTTTGAAAACAGCCCCTCCCAACCTCCCCCACCGTGCATTGTTCATCGCTTAGGTGCCGTCAATTGGATTAATCGCCCGCCCAAATGTGTTTGGTTGGAGTGGCCCGGCGGGATTCACGGTTGTCCTGATAATCCCATACAGACAGACAGACATATAGGGGCTGGAGCCCCGTTGCCGAACTGAACTGGATTGGTCCGCTGCGGTTGGTGCGGCGGTCAATGTGCTTATGCGTTTTTCGCTTGTCCGTACTCCCGTACATTCACATTCCGGTCACCTCCTGGCGTCCCGTCCACCGCCGCCGCCGCCGCCGCGGCAGCAACTGCAGCAGCAGCAGCGGTGGCGATGATACCCCTTGGCCATCCGACCCTTTCCTTCCCCGTCTCTTATTGCCCTTGTCCTCCCCCTTCCGGGGTTCTGCCCCTAACCCACGACGGGAGTTGGACCCCATAACTAGCATCCGGACATCAGCGGCAAAATATTAAGTTGGATTCGCCCTTTGACTTCTCTGAGCCCAATGTATCGGTCCCCGCGAAATCTCCACCTCCTCCGCCGAGTGCCTTCGTCCGCTGCATTTTAAGTGTGCCCCCATTAACAGGGCCCTCCTGGATTTCTTTTCTTGCGATATATTACCCAACACCTAGCTGATTGGCATCCAGCGTATATACAAAAAGGATGAATATGCAGTAATAGGGACATTTGCATATTCGGCAGAAACACACTGCGAAACAGTGGCTCCGAGACACAACGACGTACTAATAAGGCGCTGGCTCCTAGTTTAGGGCGCGAGAGCCGAATACAGGAGGCGTGTCGGCTTCCTATGCACCGCACCGTAGGAAAGCGCCAAGGTAACAGATACAGCAACAAGGGGAACGGAGTCCAGCACAGCATCTAAGCTCGGCGGAGGACAGCCCGCTCTGCCTTCAACGGCCTCCCTCAATCCTCCTGCACACACGGGTCCGTCTTTACACTTCACAACACGGGGTGGTCGGGAGGGAAAGGAAACGCCCGGGTGCACGGGCCAAGCGCACGGGCCGCTGCGCCCCACAGCGGAAACAGTTCAGGAGTGCACAACAGCCTCCGTCCACACACCCTCACATACCCGTCCCTCAGTACACCCTGCTGCTGGACCCCGCCATGCTGTAGTAATAGCCCATGATAGCGGCCGCTCATTTCAACTATAGCAACGGCAGCAGCAGTAGCAGCAGCAGTAGCAGCAGCAATAGCAGCAGTAGCAGCACCCATCTCACGCAGTGTGTGCGTCAATTACCGTCTGGCGCTTCAAGATGTCGCTGCATGTCTGAGTGCGCGATGAGATGGCACCAAGGGCGAGGCCTATAAACGTGTACACGTTTTCCCCCTCCCCCCGCTACACAAATACACCACCCCGACGGCCCTCTCTTACTCTGATGCCCCCTCCCCAGCGCCCTGATAACTGATAACTGCCAGCAACCGCCTGCCCACCCTGGAGCTCGGTCACGGCCACCAAACAGTAACTACTACAGCAGTATTGCAATGCTACATGACTTGTGATGGAGACCAGCACTCGTGCGCAAATCACCGTTGGCGGCACATACCGGTGCCCATAGAGATGTGTAACCGCAGGTGTGAGGACCCACCATCATACAGAGCGACCCGCCTTCAAAGTTGGTCGACCTTCTGCTGCCCCCTTCTGCTGCACCTCACGGGGCCTCGGCACCGCCCGCTCCGCCAAACAACGGCCAACCGCGGGACTGAGGGATGAGGCAGATTGTCTTGCAGCCGCTGTGATGGGACAAACGCTAAAACCACCTTGTTGGTCTTGAGAGCATTACAGCGGCAGCGCTGCATTTGGCGCCGGGGGTGATGAATGCAGATGCAGCAGCAGCAGCGGAGGGGGAGGAGGAGAAGAAGCCCTGTGCTAAGGCAGGCGCATGCTCGTCGCCTCAGGGACTGGCAGGGGGCTACAGTGACAATGCCGGGTTCGCACATTCTGCACGCTGTTCCAATCAGACATCAATTCAATCGGCACACCCAAAGGGGGGTCGCACCCCGGTCGCAACCCCTTCCCTGCTCTCGCTGCGCTGTACGGCACGCGTGGTGGGCATTATAGCGCGTCATCATCACCTTTGATGCCATTCCCTCCATTTCACCCTCCCCATCGTGATCTAGCACTGCCACCATGATGCGCCGACGAGACGATGATGCCGTGTAGACATGGAAAGCGGCATCAGGAAGCCCAAGCTTCTGAACTACCCCCACCCCCCCCACCCCCCCACCGCCATCGGATTGGGTTCTCTGTTGTTCTGGTTAGTCAACTGCTGCTACGAGACGTCATGCGGCCGTACAGAGCATGAAAGCGTATACGACAGAAAGAAGGACCGCGCGACCATCAGTTACCGCGCCTCATGCTTCCCAGCGCACACGCACCTCGTCTCCTCTCCCTCGACACAATTCTGTGCTGCCCCCCTTTCTTCCGTGCGCTAATACCCCCTTCTCTCTGCTGCACCCCCCCTGATGCCGCCCTTCAACCGCCCAACATTCACTGCGCGCGAGGGCAAGCGAGGGCCTACCTCCCTACCACAACATCGGCCATCTACCCCCCTAACCCGGGTCGGGAAAGCTCACTACTCCAACCACACCACCACTCTCCCTCTATCTCCGTACGCTCGAGTCACGCCACATTGAACCAGATGGATATGGCACCGCAAAGCCCTGATACCCCACCCGCGCCCGTTCCTCCAATCCTGCCGTCGGCCAATATTGCATCGTTGCGGTTGCCCCATTGCGGCCGCACACCTTCCGCAGCCCCATCTCCTCCAGGCCCCTTCCTCCGGTAATAACCCGGTACCCGTTCACCTTCATGAGGCGGCGGGAATGCGCCCCGCCCCGTCCCCGCCCCGTCCCCGCTGTTCCCCTGCCGCTACCGCCGCCGGCCCTCCTGCTGCTGTCAGGCCCAGAGGCCGCCCCCACACACTTTGCGCCGCCAAGGACACCCAACCTGGACAAAAAGATTCATTCCGGATTGACGTGATGTATCCGCAACAGAGGAAAGTGGCAGGGGGAAAGAGGAGATACGGCGCATGGGCGGCCTCGGGTCGTTACACTGCAGCTCTTGACGCGATAGACGACACCCGCACCCACACCATTACATCGCCGGCGGCCCCAACCCCAGGAGCGCCAGGAGCTGCCAGTCCCCGCAGTCATCCGCTTCGGGGCTCTGTCGCCGCGCTGTCGCCGTTGCAGTAGTGCGGCGGCGCACTACTCTCTTCCCCCCTCCCTTTTTCCAATGGGTCTCAGCCGCCCAGACCGCCCCAGAGACCGCCCCAGACCGGCCCATATCGGTGTAAAAACGAATGCTGATGGTCAATAGTGCCGCAGAGCTGTCCACCGCCGCCGCCGCCGCCTCTGCTGATGGGCTCCCCCTCTGGCGGCCAGGCCACTACGTGAAGAAGAATGTCTTAATGTCCCCCTGCATGACCGGGGAGGACGAAGGCGCGGAGAGGGGAACCCAGATGGAGCTGGTGATGAAGGCGTCTGTGTGTGTGTGTGTTTCTCCGCACAGACACCCCCGCCCCGCCCCGCCCACACCTCACCTTGGCAAACACGATCCCGCACCCCGGACACTTGCGGTTGCGGGCGGTGAGGGTCCGGTCTATACACACATCGCAGAAGACGTGACAGCACTTCGTGATGATGCGGTTCTTTTGGCGCTCGTGACACACATTGCAATTGAGCAACTGCCGCATGGCGTCAGCCTCCTCCTACCCGGGATCGAGGGGGGGAAGAGGGGGGAGGATGAGGTTAGGTCCCGGGGTGTTGGGTGGGTGGGTAGGGTGGGGGGAAATGTGTGGACTCGGATGGTGCCTAGGAAGAGGTAGGGCACTGACTCTCGCGCGCACCTGCAGCTCCCTGGCCGCCCCCGCCGGGCTCTGCAGCTTCTTCAGTTTCTCCACCTTGGTCTGTAGCGCCTGAAGGGGGAGGAGGGAACGAGGGGAGGAGGGGACAGGGGGGATAATTGGGGAAGGGGGAGGAGAGGAGGAGGGGAGGAGAGGAGGAGGGGAGGAGAGGAGGAGGAGGGGAGGAGGAGGGGAGGAGGAGGGGAGGAGGAGGGGAGGAGGAGGGTCAGGAGGAGGGGAGGAGGAGGGGAGGAGGAGGGGAGGAGGAGGGGAGGAGGAGGGAGACTGTGGCGACACTACGGATGAGTTGCCCGGTGTCCATGCATGAGCTGCCGACACGACGGCAGCGGCTGCTGCTGCATACCCGGCCGCACTTCACCGCTACCTTCCGATTTTGACCCCTACCGGTTTCAAATAAGAGACACCCAGCAGCTCCCAAACCTGCCACGGTGCCCCTCCCCCGACCCTCTTCCTCAGGCGGGACTGAGGTTAGTTGACAGTTGAGGTCGGGGTTGGGGTGGTTTGAGGATCCCCCGTCCGCGTCACGGATCTCCAAGACCCGGGCGACGCCCACCCAGCCACTGCCCAACCCACCCACCCACCTTGACCTCCTCCTCCACTCGCTGCCGTTTGCTCTTCTCCTTCACATGCTTCTGATCGGCCTCCTGCGCGAGGGGGAAGGGGTTGTGAGCCATGTATGGATGGCCGTGATGCCGATGGCACCACGACACAGTGACGGAGGACCGCACAACGAACAAGAACGGCCCCTTCCCCCCTTAGAAGAAGTACCTCTGAACTCAACTAAGGCCAAATCAACAATCAACCAATCAACCAAACCCCCCCAGCCAAGCAGAGCCCCCCCAGCCCCGCAGCCCACATCGGCATCACCGCCATCCCCTCCTACCCCCACCCCCGCCTCCCCCCACCCCATTCTCACCTCCAACGCCAGCCTCTTGAGGTCCAGTTGCCTGCCGGCGGCCTCCAGCTGCTGCTGCAGCGCCGCCATCGCATCGGACCTGGCCCGCACCTCGAGCCCCGCACTCTCCAGGCGACTGGCGTGCACACGGAGCTGCTCCTTCACCTGTCGGAGCTCAGGGGGAGTGGGGGGAGGGGGGGAATGGGATTCTTTAATGGTGGTGATGGTGACGGTGGTACAGAAGCCAAAAGGAAACTGCTGCTATGGGCGGTCCAGAGCACCAGCTGCCGCCCGGGAGTCCCGGGGGGCGTCCAGGAGGAGAAGGCGGCTCTAGGGAGGGCAGACAAAATGGGGGGAGGGGGCCCCCGACCGCCGGGGGACTGTCAAGTTACGGGATAATTATTATATGTTGTTCTTATTTTATCTACTATCTTTACTAGTAATAATATATGTATATTTAGATACCAACTATAGATGATTATTAATTATTTATATGTAGTTTTTATATTCTGACATAGGGCCCAAAGGTGAATTTATTATTTATTTTAAGGGCACTCATATATAAGACAATACCAACAGCGCCCTGGAGGGGAAGGAGCGGGTGGGGGGGAAAGCAGCCAGGGGGGGACCTTACCTCCGCTTAGCCCCCCGAGCACCTACCGATGCCAGCTCCGAAGCCAAGCGCGTCATGTCCCGCTCCAGGGCCTCCCGTACGGCACCCAGCTCTGAAACCTCCCGCTGAAGCCGCTCCGCCTCCCCCCGGGAAGCCTCCGCCGCCTCCGTCAGCACGGGAACCTGCTGGGATAGCTGCAAAAAACAATGTACGACACCGGGCGAGTTGCGGTGGCTGTCTTCTGATGACCCAACCGAGCAAATCGTCCTCTAAAAGTATAAGGAACCCGCACCATATACATACATGTATACATACATACATATACTAGGGTTTGGCACTACTGGTAAGGCGCGACCATTGCCCCCTGGAGATCCCGGGATCGATACCCATTAGGGTCAAAAGTCCTTCCGATGGTGGAAGGCATTGCGCCCCTAGTTGATGGACGGTGGTGACCTGGGATTAAGTTAACCTGCGAGCCGACCAGGAATGGAGTTGGGCCGCTGTCGACCCGGCAGATTCCGTTGGATGCTGGTGGTGGGTGCGGAACCTGAGCGATCCACTGAGAAGTTGACTAGGGTGACTGGATGAGGGTGCCCCGAAATACCGGGGAAGGCAGGGTTTCGCAGGGTAGCTGCCACGGGCGAAGATACACCCTCCTGTTTCACACATCATACATACGCACAGCACCACCCACATACCTTGAGTCTCTCCGCCACCACCGCATTGTTGGCCTCGTCCCTCTCCGCCAGCGCCGCCACCAGCCGGCCGTTCTGCACCTGCAGTTCCTCGAAAGCGTTCACCGTCACCTGGGTACACATAAAACACATACATACATACATACATCAGCACATGCGCCACCGGCAAGGTCGTACGCCAGGCAGCACCATAACAACGGGTAACAGAACCACGGGGTTAACGCTCGAGTGAAGACACAGGCCCTTGGGGGGCTCACATGGCCGTGTGCCGTACGCGACCTTTCCCACGTGGCCAGATGACATCTTAAGCTCCAAGGCCCCCCCCCCGCGCGCCCGCGACCCCAAGTGCCCCATCGCTCCATCCCGTCCCACTGTTCAGGGCCCAGCAGCGACGCCTTCCCCCACTCCTCACACCTACATACCTACACACACATACTCACACACATACACACACCACACACACACACACAGACACACACACACACGCCACTCGGGCGCCACCTCCTCCCCCACCTCGATTTCCTGCTTATACAGTTCGCACTCGGAGCGGCTGTGGGCCAGCAACGCCTCCACCTCAGCGGCCTGCCGCTGGGCCTTGGAAACCTGGTGACCGTTGGTAGTTGACGGTTAAAAGTCCAAACACGACACAGTTGGAAGTTGCCCGTGGAGATGTGCGTACGATACCACGGACACACAATAAACTAAAGCTTAGCATGCTCGGACGCCGGGAGGAGGTTTGGAGCGGCGCCGGGGCCGGGGGGAGAGGTAGTTACGTAGGGGCCGTATGGGACTGGCGGACAGGAGGGCGGTGCCAACTACTTGTGCTGCTGCTTGTGTTGTGGCGGTGTTACTACTATATACTTCTCAGTTGACGGGGAGGAGGTGGTGGAGGTGGCGGCGGTGGCGGGGATGGTCCTGTCATATGGTCAGCGCACTGCAGCTACAGGGCGCCTGGGGAGCTGCATGGGCCGGCTCCACCGTAATGGTGCGATCAAAGTCCCTCGGGACTGCCAACCCAGCCTGTGCCGGTGCCTGTCCGGCATGCAGACAGAAAGAACCTGTACCCGTTCCTCCCGCCCTAAATGAGTACACCCCCTCCACTCTCCTCAATCCCCATCTCACGCCTCTCACACCCCCTACCTCTACCCCTACCTCTACCCCTACCTCTACCCCTACCTGCATTCTGAGTTCATCCGCCTCCACGGCCACGAGGTCCAGCTGCCCCCGCACCTCCCGCTCCGAGGCAGCCACCTCCCGAATGGTCGCATGCAGGGAGTGGCCCTGGGGGGGGGTTCAGGAGGGGAAACAGGTCGGGGAGGAGAGGGGACGGGGAAGCCACACAGCAGAGGAGGCCACACAGGACTGCCGCCCGGTGTCCCAAGCAGCACAGCACCGGAAAAGGCGGGACGGGGCCGTCTTGCGGCGGCGAGTGGGGGAGGCGGGGTAAGGAGAGGGTGGAGAACCAGGGCAGGGCCAGTGATCGGAGGAGGGGCATATAGGGGCACAAAGGGGAAAAGACATCTATATGCAAATACACATACACGGGAAGGCAGCTGCCTAGGGAGGGCCATTCCATTGCTCCAGAACCAGCCGGCTCGAGAGCTGAGACTGCTTTCCTTTCGGTCCCCCTCCACCGCCCGAGTTTGGGGTTTTGTAAACGTAACGGCTGGAACGTCTGCCCCATCCTCTACAGCCGGCTCCACTTCTTTCGTGTGGCTCCCCGACCAGCGCCGTAAACCTCCTCCCGCATCCCACGTACCTGCAGCTGCTGTTTGAGCTCCGCCACCTGCGCTCTGAGAGCCGCTTCACTGGCGCGCACCTCCACCACATCGCGGGGGTCGCTGCCGTACGTTGTCAGGACCTCCACGAAAGCCTGTATGTATGTATGTATGTACGTATGTACGTATGTATGCATGCACCCAGGGCTTAGGAGACGACGAGACAAAACAACTCAAGAGGAACAACACGACGTCCCATGCATGATTGGACGGGGGGTGGGAGGGGGGCTTGACAGGATGTGACTCTTGCCGTACCGGACCACAGAGACATGAGTTTACAGAGAGTTGGACAGTCAGCCCAGCTCCCTCAAATCGAGGTAGAGGGACTGTGCAGCAGGACACCCTGCCAAGACCAAGACGACGAGACTTCCCCGTCCTCACCTCCTCACCTCCTCCCTCTCACCCTTTTCCCCCCCCACAAAGCCGACAGCAAAGTCGACTGCGCAACACATCCCCAGTGCCATTGCCTTACCTGCCGCATCCAACTGCCTCTTGGCGTCACTTCCACTTCCATTGCCCCTCCCCTATTCTCTCTTCCCCAGCAACGCACACGCGTGGTAACTGCCCAGCTCTCATGCACCATACCATGATAGCTTTCGGTTCGGTGAATTTATATATGTTTATATTTTCCATTGTGACCAGCTGACTGCGTAGAAAAAACAAATGTCCTACGTTCCCTCTACACATGTCGCGCCCTCCCCCTCCCAGGCCCCCCCCCCCCTCAGCAGCAGCTTCACTTGTTCGTGGTTCGTCTTTCCCCCCCTCCACCTCACCACCACGCCTGATTCCCCTGATTCTGCGTACAACTCTTCCCCCCACCCTCACCCTCAGGTCCGCCACCGCCTCCTTGAGCGCCACCTCCCTCCTCCGGGCTTCCTCCGCCTCACCATCCCGCCGCGCCAGTGCATCTGACCAACAGACAGACAGACAGGGCCCCGGGAGGGGCCAGCAAGCGCAGCAGCCCATTCGGACAACCGCATGTGGGGGCCCCGGGGGCGGGGGGTGAAGAGTTGAGGACCCGGATTGGGGCTCGCCGGGGATCAGGGAGTCTGAGCATCATCTCGTAGCATGCTGCACGGAACAATCATGTAATGTAGTGTTAACGCCCTCCTACCCCAACTGTGGTTCCTTTAATCCTCCCCTCCCTCCCCGCGCCGCACCGCCTGACCCTCACTCAGGCCGCTCGCAATGGAACCCCCCCTGACTCGGCGTCTCCTCTCCTGTTCACAACCCCCCCTCCCTCCTTCCCCCCAAAAGCAACCCACCCTCCCCTCCATGTCCCCCTCCCCCCCAACAAGCCCCCCCCCCACCTCTGAGCCTCTGCAGCTCCATGTCCCTGGCAGCTAGGTTGGATGCGGCCTCCACCACCTCCCGGGCGCTGGCGTCCAGACGCTCGTGAGCCACCTGACCCCAATACGCAGGAGGGAAGAGGAGGCGGGAGGGAACTGTCCCAAGAGAGCGAATACCAAAGAAACGGCTGCCGGGGTCCAAAGCACGCGGGAGGTGCCGGAGGAGTCCAACAAAGCGATCAGGTCACCGTCCGACGATTCCAGAAGTTCAGCCCGGGCATGGGGAAAAGCGGGATATGAAAACAACACACACACACACACAAAAACACACAGACAAAGCCCGCACCCGGCAACCCATGGGGATCACCTTGTCCAGTTTGGCCTGGCTCTGCAACGAGGCTATCTGGCCCTGCAGGCTGGCCACCAGCGCCTGCAGCTCCGAAACCGTCTTGGCATTGCCCCCCCTGGATCTCTCCCTCTGCAGGGTCGCCTCCGCCTCCGCCCGGGCCCTGTCCGCATCCGCCTTCCCGAACTGCAGCTCCCGGTAGGAGCGCTCCAGGGTGGCCAGCTTGGACCGCATGTGGGCCTCGGACTGGGGGAGGGGGGAAAGACGAACCACACGCGATTGAAGCTGCTGCCAGGGCAAGATAGTAGCAAACGTAAAAACTGACCTAACCTCGGGATGACGAAGTGACGTAGATGTTGGAACTCCTATCTACCTAAGCCGCCAGAAATAAAAAGCTGAATAGTATAGCCAATCCGTAAAGTAGTAGGTGTAAAAATAGTAGTGAAGGCGGCGAGTAAAATAGTGCTGACGTAAAAATGGCGTAAAGTTGCTGGCCAGGAGAGAAGGCTGAATTGCTGATACTGAAAGGCTGCCGGTATGCAAGTGCTCCTCCCAACCCCCCAAAAAAAACTAGAACGCGCGACTGACCCGACCGACCCAACTAAACTATTCCGGCTAGCCTACCGACGCCTGGGAAAGAGTTGGAGGGCCGGGACACGGAGGACACGAAGATGCGAAGCTCCTTTCTCCCTCCCTCCACTGCAGCTCAATCCCACACACCACTTCCTTCACCCAGCCATCCACGCATTAAATCGACCGCCTCCCTCCCTCCCTCCCTCCCTCTGCCCTACTCTCCTTACCCTCCTGCAGCCGCATCCTTCTTCCTCAGCCTCTCCTTTTTCCTAGCCTGCCCCCCACGCACACACCAACTTAGCTCTAAGACCCACATGCGGTCCCCCAGCTTCAAGCCTGATCCCCCACCCCACCCCACCCCACCCCACCCCACCGCACATCACAACCACTCAAGAGTCAACCGCCCGTACCCACGTGGACCCCCACCCCCCTGCCATCCCCCACCCATCCTGCCACCCTGAGAACCCCCTTCTCGACCCCTCTTCCCACTGCCCACCGCCGCCAGTGACGCCTTGGCTGCCGCCTCCCGCAGCGCCTCATCCCTCTCCCGAGCCAGGGCCTCCACGTCCCGAGCCCGAGCAGCCAGGGCCTCGTTCAGTTGGGCCAACTGCTGCTGGGCTATGCCGTACAGCCTCGTGGAGGGCACCCAGGCCTCGTCTCCTACTCTTGCCTGAACTTCTTGGAGCTCCCTGGGGACCAGGTGAGGCCCGGGGGTTGGCGGCATACCATTGGGGGGGGGGGCATCATATGCAACATGCGAGGACCGGAGAGGGAAGGGTGCGCCTTGGCGAGTGCAGATGACATTTTCACTGGAATCTGGGGTTGTGGGGTGTGGATGGGTGTGTAATTGAGAGGAGCAGGGCAAATGGGAGTCCCCATGGGGCAGGGAGATAGTCGGGCTATCCGGATAGCTGGACTCCCCACCGAATGTGGGTGGGTGGGTGGGGGGTTGAAGGGGTGTGTGAGTACGCCCCAAACCATGGTACTCCACTGCTCCACGGTACGCCATGGCCACCACGCGCACCTCCGCGTCTTGAGGTGTGCCTCCCTCTCCCTCTCCAAATCTGCCGTACGTTTTGCCAACAGCGCCTGGAGCTCCGCCACCTCGTCAAGCACATCGGAGCCGCCCTCCGTCACACCAGCGGGGGCGGCGGCGCTGCCGCCAGCACCGTTGGCTGCGGCAGCTCCGCTGCCGCTGCCGCCGGCGCTGGGCAGCGCCGCCAGCAGGCTGCCCTGACGGCTAGGGCCGCCACCGTCGCCACCGGTGCCGCCGCCCACCGCTGCACCCCCACCGCCAGCTCCCCCTCCTGCAGCACCGCCACCGCTGTTCTTTAATGTGAAGTATTTTTTCTGGACGTTGCTGAGCTCTTGTTCCGTGTCCGCCAGCTCGTTCTGTAGCTGCCGGATGCGTTCCTCCACTTCTATGCGCCGGTCTTCAGCCAAGCGAAGCTCCTCAGAGGCACACGTGTGTTGGGCACGGACAGCGTCCAGCTCCCGGCGCAGCGTAGTCGTCTCCGAAACCAGCCGAGCGTTTTCGGCCTGCAGCAGCGGCTGCACGGCGGCGGAGGGGGAGCTTGCTTGAGGCACGGTTACGGCTTCACGCAGCCTGGCTGAGAGCTCCTCCTGCCGAGTATGGATGCTGCGAACGGCGTCAAGGACAGCCGCCAGGGCGTCCTTGCAGCCGCGCGCGCGCTCCTGCAGAGCAAGCTCGACATCGGTGAGCTCCGCATCGACGCGCTTCTGGGCGTCCAGTAATGGCTTTGCCTGCGCAGAGTCGGAGACCAGGCGTTGAAGGAAGGGGTCGCGCACTGCCGCCGCACCCGATGGGGTAGCGGGAGGGCGTAGGTCGGCATGGCCCGCCAAGCTGGTGCATAGATGGGAGATGGCCACCGTGAACTGGCTCCATATGCGGTTCACGCACAGTAGCGTTTGTTCATATTCCTGCTCCTTCTGCTCATACGCTGCAACCTTGTCCTCAAGCGCCTTGCTCGTTTTGCGCTTCTCCTCAAGCTGAACGGCAAGCTGCTGGTTCTGATGCGTCAGAACCCTAAGCTTCTGCTCTGTACTTTTAGAATCCATTTATGCGAATCGGGAATAATCCGCAGATGATAAGTAGGGCTTTGCGGGAAGACTCCTTCGATATCCCGTCGCAGCCGCCCCGCTTTGCCGCTTAACGGCTTGAATTAAATGCCAGTCATTGTGCTTGGCATAGCGCATCAAAAGCATAGTTTGTATTTTTGGAAAGCTGTTTGCTAGGTGACTGCAATGCGTACTGTCTACGGCGATTCATTCAAACATGGCCCCTTGCCTTTTTCGCATGAAGCTAGCAACAAACTTTAGCTTCGCATTATTATACTAAAGATAGGCGAAACAGGCTGCGTGAAGCTGGAGTCCGGTGCTAAAGGGTCCTAGGGGCAGCCGCCTCCAGCAAGGCCAACATGGAGCGAAATGAGGGCCCGCTTCAGCACCTGCAAAGATCGCTTGATCACGTGGGCAGAGGATTAGCTTCGCAATGGCAGCAGCTCCCGGCGCAGGTCGAGCGGACTTTCGTACCGATGCGTCAAGGCGTTTCTCGGTGGTGGGAGCAGACGCCCATTGCACAGATCATCCGTAACGTACAGGAGGCTGCAGCAGCTCCACCGCGCGTACGGGATCAGGGGCCCTGGGCTCCGCTACTCGCGGTGAGGGCCGATCACTCACCGACAGCGGGTTATGCACATGACACGATACAAGAAGTGAGCTAACGTCTGAACGACGTTTGGATATCGCAGTCGATTACGATGGGCTCAGCAGCACACAGGCCGCAGCCGGTCATGGACCTGGCGATGGCAAAGGAGGAAGTCAAAGCCCGCCTGGCACCTGTGCCTGTCTACACGGTTGCCAACCCAAAGAACGAATTTGTACTGGTCGCGGGCGAGGTGGGCGTGGTGGATTGGGGATTGCAGCGGGGTGGCGAGGGGGGAGGAGACAGCGCTGTACAGGGTAGGATCCTCTTAAACATTCCACAAGTGCACGGGTAAAATCTGCACCAACCTCACATCCATGAGGCATCAACTCGCTGCTGTGTACGCTGCTTAACAAGGAAAACTTCTGCGGTTTGACGGATGGGCGCGTGGTGGTGCTGCGTCGCCACTTATGCGAGTTAGCAGTATTGAGGGATCTTCCGATACTCCTAATTTATTTCCTTAAGATACGCATATTCATGTTCGCGCGTACAAGCTAAGACGCACAGCCTCACTCCGCGCTTTGATGCTGCCCACCGCTTTCCACCACCCATATCCCGCTTTGGGTGATGGCCCAGGGCCCCCTGCCACCTCACCATGGCCCCAATCAGAGGTCATACTTTCCTAGCCCCGACTCTCCCTACCCATGGATGACCCTGGAAGTCGGCATACGATTCATTTCTTTCTGCACATCTTCACGGGGAACCCCCCACCATACACTTCCCATTGTAGAACCACACCCAGCTGGGTTTCTTCTTCTTTCGGAAAGAGGACGCGGAGGCGCTCATAGAGAAGGTGCGGTGCGATGCGACCAGAGGTCAGAGAGCTCAGGGCTACTAACCGCCAACCGCTTGGTTTCCTGGGCATTAGTCTCCCTCTTAAGTCTTCCTGGTACAAACCAGATAAGGGGACGGCATGCCTAGAAATCTTGATCGTATGTTCTCATATGAAGTTAGCTGCGGGAAGGAAGTGGCGCGGATGGCACACCTGTGTGCGTCTGTGACCTTGCACCTGTCCATGCGGATACGGGGCCGGGTCCAGGATAACAAGGCCTTATGGGCAAGTGGCCTGGGTCTGGGCAGGTAGGTCGTGCCAAGCGGAGAAAGCACGGAAGGTGGAGGGGGGCAGGGCGGGATGAGGAAAGCGGGTTCCCGTCCACCGGGACCGACACGCAGGGAACTGTGTGCGGTGGTTGCTGCCGATGTGGGAATCTTCTTCTGTGAGCGCCAAGTCAGCGGGAAGGTTTGCGTGGGTGACTGGCCCGTATGTGTTTTGACACGCATGACAACGGCAGCGCCGGCACATGCAGATTCGCGAGGAGAACCCCCGGCTGGCCCGGGACTCGAAGATCCTGCGGGTAACTATGGACAACGTGTACGAGGTGTTCACCACCCCGCGGGAGCAGACGGGGCTGCAGGTGAGGCGGACAGAGGGTGGAGGGGGTGGAGAGGGAGGGGGGGGACAAGGAATGGGAGCTGTATAAACACGCGGCCAGAGAAAATGTTACCTATGGAATCTCGAGAACCCGGGGGGGGGACCTGTAGAGTCTTCTATCGACGGCGCCTGGTGCGGGGTCTGTGTTTGGGATAGGGCGGAAAGAGGAATTTTCTGATACACGTTTGAATTCTGTGCGTGGCGCGGCGTTGCGTGGCGTGGCGACGACGGACAGCTGGCGGACGTCGCTGTTTGCAGCTACCTTGAGTTCGTTGCAGTGCGTGCCGTGTAGTGTGCCTTTCTTCGCTCATCACGTCGCGAACGCCTTTCCTACGGAAACACACGGATGGCAGCACACTCACGTGTGTGTGTGTGTATGTTTGTCCCCTCCCCACGTCGTCGGTGTATTCCTCCCGGACCTGCTGCTCGGTGGGGACATCATTCTCTTCAGGGTATTCATTTCCGGTTCATGCCGGACATGAAGCAGGTGGCGCATGCGTTGGAGGTGAGAAGGGGGGGAGCTGTGCACATGTGTGGGGCCTTGGGGGAGAGCGGGTAGGGCCCGGCCGGGAAAGATACAACCCGCTGGCTCTGGCGGGTTGGTCGGCCGGGTAGCTGGGGAACTTAGGTTGAGCTGGAGGACAGTTGGGATGGTCAACCGACATTCCTAGGAGGATGCGGTTGGAGGCGGTGGGGCAAGAACCCCCTTAACGGTTTCAGTTTGTGGCGTTCCGTCCTTCCGTGCTGGATCTCCTCCGTTGAACGTGCCGGCCCGGTCCTGCCTGTAGCGCCGTTGGGCCTGTTGTCCCCTGATCCCTACTCCCTACCTGGCGCTGAAGCAATGCCCCCTGTCGCCCCCGCCGCCCATCCCCCTGGTCGCTGCCCCCTTCCCAGCTGTACAAGGCTGCGGGTGTCCCCACTCGTCAGTTCATCGGGGTGCCGGTGTTTCAGGCGGAGGGCCTCACCGTTACCACGAGAGACATGGTAGGCCAGCGGGAAGGGATAAAAGGAAGGAAGAAAGGAGGGCATGAATGTGGTGGGAAGGGGAGCGGTTGTGGGGTTCTTTCTTTGACAAACACGGAGCTGATGAGGCGGAGGACGAGGGGGGGGGAGTAGTGACGATGGCAAGGATGTGGGGAGAGGTATTGGTGTGGGGGATTGGGGGGGTGTTGGCGGGTGTGAGGGGAGTGTGCCAGGGGCCCAGGCGCAGCCCTCGCGGAAAGGGCGTTGGTCGGTCAATCGCTTGAGAGGTGTAGTACTGTTGCAACTGTTTCTCCGTTCGTGAAACACGATACAGCTTCAACATAGCGGCGTTCCCGCCTCGCTCTTTCTTGTTGTGGGGAAAGAAGGCTGTGCCGGAAAAAACAGCAGACTTCAGTAATGCACGGGTGAGGGAGAACGGACCGGTGGCGGGGAAGGGAAGGGAAGGGGAGTTCATCACACACACACACACCTTGGTTCCAATCTTCCAATCCAATCCCAGCTGCGGCTAAAGGAGCTGCAACCGAACAAGCAGAGGGCCTGGGGATGTCCCCACACGTCTCCGAGTCTGAGCCGGGCGCGTAGGCTCCGCTGCACCGGGCTACATACCGATCATACACACGCCACACGCCACATCATCTACACATACCCCGGACCGCGCTTTCCCCTCCCGGAGGTCCGCGGCTATCTGGGTCCCAGTCGGAATGCGATGCTATGCACACTCGCCACCCACCCACCGCTCCCACATACACCGGAGGCCCCTCTCCCTGTGTTCCGTCCTCCCCGCCGTCAACCCTCCGCAGCAATACGTGCCGCTGTTCCTCTGCAAGGAGGATCTGGACATCGCCATTCAGAGCGCCTACATGCAGCGCAACGCCGCGCAGATAAAGCTGTACAAGGACAAGGCCGATAAGTACCAGGCGGACTACGAGCAGGTGAGCTGAGCGGGGAGGGACAGGGGGATTGGAGCAGGAAGGGGGTGTCGGGCGGTGGCGCTCGAAGTCGTGTGGGAGTGTTGATCTGGGAATGGATCTGGGGAAAAGGGAGCTCCTGGGAGCCTTGGGTAAGGAACTGCCTTGGGGGTCATGGCCTGTGCTGGTGGCAGGCGACGTGGCGGGAATTTGTGTGTTTCCTTGGGGGGGGGGCGCGCCTGCCCTGCGGAGACTTCATCCGGCGCTGCGCCCAGTTATCCTCTCCGTCATGTAGCGAGTTAGTGGAGGTAAGAAAAGGTCGAAAGAGAGCGGCAGCGTATTAGGAAGCGGAAAGCTTGGCATGCATCCATTCATGAATGAATGAAAAATCTCCAATCCGTCCGGGGACCTTGGGTTCGCGCTGATGCGCGGATGCACTTCATATGTCTGAGGTCCTCTCCCGTCCTCCTTCCACCTCCTAGGAGCCTAGGCCCCCTCTGTAGCTCGGCAGTCACATGACCACCTTTCGTTTCCCACGGCATCCCCCCAACTTCGGGTTTCTCCGTCTCAGATTGCCTCACAGCTGGAGAGCGCCTCCGGGCGGGAGAGGTCGGGACTGGAGTCTAAGCTGGCCAAGGCACGTGCCAAGCTAGATGCGGCGAGGGAGAAGGTGGAGAGCGTGGAACGGGCGCCGCTGCCCAAGGTGGAGGTACGTGTCGCGTTGTCCACCTCTGGCCTGGGCTTATCGAATGGCTACTCGAAGGTTCGGTAGGTTAGATACTTCATTTGACCTTTCATTCACGCATATTTTATCACGGTCGCTTCAAATCTGTACATCTCCCGACACCTTCCGTTTATGTTAACCTCGTCTCTCTTTCCCCGCACCTCTACGCCCGGGGTTGCGCTCTGCTTTGGGCCCCCGCTCTCGGTCGCCCCCGCCCTCCGTGCGCACCCACAGGTGGGCAGCTTTGAGGAGGTGGTGATGCGCATGACGGCAAGTAGCGGCAACGAGCTGGCGGCGTGGTCGCAAGTTATGTTTGTGGCGCCCGCGCTGCTGCAGGAGGCATCCAAGGGCGGAGCCGCCGCTAAGAAGTGATGATGATGATGGGTTGTTTGTGATGAGGGTGCAAAGTGGGCTACCCTGTTGGTGGTTCCCTGGATGGCTAAGAGGGAGGACCTGATGCCGCCGTGCCGGTCCATGAACACCTCCGGACTCACTGCGGGTTGTGGGGGGCCAATCCTGGAGAAAGATGCGGAGTCTGGCCGGGCAGGCTGGTTGATCAGTCGGCGGAGCGGGCGGGGTTGAGGCACTTCACTCTGGTTGAGATGGTCGGTACCGAGTAGTCCTACTGGAGGCGTGCTGACTGGGGCTGCCTCGTGGCTGTTCCGGCCGGGGGTAGTAGGCTGCGTGACAAGGCAAGGCGTAGCAGAGTAGGAGGTAGGGGCGTGGGTCTAAGGGAGGGGGCTGGGGAGGGCAATAGGGAGAGGTACTGGGTGGATGAGTTCAGAGGGTAGTGGCGTGTAAGGCATGGCGGCTGGGACGGCTGGATTTAGGGCCTGACATGCGTGTTGGTGGTAGTGAGGCTGGAAAAGGTATGGAGATTGTAGGGGAAGGCTGTTTGTAGGCAGCAACTGCTCTCGATGGGCGTGAAGAGTGCCACTGCTTCGGTCAGACGGAGGCGGTCACGACGGGTTGGCGCCACTTTTTTCGCGCGGTGATGTAGCAGAAGCAGTAGTTGGTGCAGTTGCTCAAACCACGACATGACGCGGTTGGTTGCCAACACCAACATCTGTACTTTCGTTCCCGTTCTGGTGTTTCGCTGCCAGGCACGCGCTTCTCTTGGCTTGTGCGGGGTGCTGACTAGCAAGTGTTAAGAATGTGTCCGCTCTGGGCTATCAACTGCAGTACCGTTAGGTGTTGTCTCGACCACTGGCCTAAGTCACTCACGGTAGACTCTGTAGGAAGGGGTCAGTACGGACTATTGAAGCGAACAGGCAGCACGTGAGTCGGAGGGGCGTGCAGCCAGGGACGAATTGCCCTATCGGCCCTTTCGGTTGCGCGATGTGTTGGGATTTTTTTGCGCAAATTTTGGGTCTCTTGTAGGCGAGTCACATGACGACCCTTGCGGCTTGGCGCATGCACAGCTCGGCTGAGAGGTCATCATAGAGCTTTAATGGCTGTCTATCTCTGAACAGTTGCGTGATGCAAATGCGGGAAGCGGCGACGTGAATATAGCCGCCATCGCCGGGTCTTAGGTACGTCTTGAGGCCGGAGCATCCACCTCCGTTGTAGCGCCCTCCTGTTGGTGTACGCGCGGCATAAAGCAGATTTGCCCTCAAATTTGTGGACATCCCATCCCACCCCATCTGGCTCCTTCGATGCGGTGTGCAGGCAAACGACTGCATATAACCACACTGTCGTCGTTCGAACAGGGAACGGGGTTTCATGAGCCTTAACAGCGTTGCACCAGCATGGGCGGCTCAGCTAACCCTATGGGTGCAGGCCTCGCTATATGCCCATCAAAGCAGGATGTTCTCGCAAAGCGCACTTAACTAGGCATCCCCCCCAGTAGCGAAGCACGGCGTGGAAGTAGCAACCCCCAGACATCGCGCGGAAGGCTTATAGCCGGGTCCTAGATCTTGAAAACATTTCACACCAAAACGCCCGTCGGATGGCGTCCGGCCCTTGGAACCGTTGGGAGCGAAGTGGCTGGTAGGATGCCGTACGGATGCCGTACTCCATACGAAGTTAAATAAAGTTAGTCACGAAAGTTAGTCACGATTATAACTACATCCAGATGAGGCGTACCTCCCCTGACTAAATCCGTCAAGCCTCGGCAGAAAGGTGCTAGCGGTACACGTTCAACACTACAAGAACATCAAGCAGCGATGGGAAGAGACCCGAGTCAGTCACGAAATCGGAACCCACGAGCGAAACCAGAGCCGCTCAGTTCGGCTTTCTGCTAACTCCACGCGTCCTCACGAAGACAGATTATGTCTGCTTAATTATGCATATTGCAGAAAAAAAACTGGTCAGCCACCCTATACTACAATTACACTGAAATCTATACACGTTTCGGTGCACAGGCATCTTCTCCACTACTAACACCTCCGTCCCGTAAAGTTCTGTAAGGAAAAAGCGTCCAACGGGTCGGCCGACAAAGTCACAAAAACCGCGCTCGTTGTTACGGGTAAGAATACCCCAAAACGGTCACATCGCCTGCGCACTAGTACTACCCTCTCACCTCTCACATACGAATAAATAGGTTCCTAAGTGAACAAGGATACAAGACTGGCCCCTTAGGATGGGGAAACCGAGCCCCTCTCGTTGAGGATAATCGGGAAGAAAAGAATCGACACCGCTACTAGTCCAAACCAGGCTCCTCTAGTCGTGAGTTGGGAGCATTGTATACCCAAGCTGCAGAAGGCAAAGTCCATGTGCCTCGCCTCCCTCATTCGCCGGCCGGGAGATCGGTACCTGCTGGCTTGCATTGGACCGACGGGCCAACCGAACACGCCACCTTCCCAGCAGCTTTGGCCGCGGCGATCCCACCAATTCTGGACCTTTAGGAGGGTCTTCCACGAAGCTCTCCGATAGTGACAACGTCGAAAGCTTCCGCTTGGGTGTCTCATTCAAGCCCCGCCCTCGGAGGCGGCTATCGTGCGCCACAGCCGTCTTGTTTGCTCGCGCAGTGCCCTCCGCGCTGCTGGCGGAGTCGACGGTTATTTTCACGCGTGTACCAAGTTCCCCGGCATCAGCGTTGGCTCCGGTGCCCCGTGATGCCGCTCCACGACAGGGCGAAAGGGAACTAGCCGCACGAGCACTAAGCGCGCGCGGACAATCGTCACAGCCTCCTCCGGCAGCGCGGGTAGCGGCGTGCATGCCCTTGCGGCGGCGACGCTCCTCGCAAACGGCTTGCATTTGCGCGTGGACCTCCAGCAATGCAGCTTCCAGCCGCTGGGAGGTGAGCTGAATCGTAGCCGCACCCGAGACCTCGTCGTTATCTGGGTCGCGCTCAACGGCACCCGTGTCACCCGCCAGCAAGAGCCGTGTTACGTGGGCAAGTCGGTCAGGGTCCACAAACGCGGGCTGCAGGTGGGAGCCCACCTCGAGGTATTCCCAAAGCTCGCGCAGCTTCTCCATGAGCCCCTCCTCCTCGGCTTCTAAGTTGGCGCGAAGGGCATTTAATTGGCCGATTGACATGGCCGAAAGAGGCTGCGTTGTCATGACGAATATTGCAGGTGGTGCCGAGCACCGTCGCGGGTACGCTGCACGGTTGCGGCAACGGAAGGCGATGCGGCTGCCGCAAGCCCGCACAACGTTGACGACTCCCTTGGCGGCCCCGAGGGCCCGGCGGGCCTTCGCCTTCATGTCTCCCTCCCTTAGCCTGAGACGCGGGCGTTTGGGTAAGCTGTTCACAGTACGACAAAAAATCGTCTCGGCCTAAATGGCCAATTAGGTTGCCTAAGGAAAACACCTTTATAAGTATCCTGTATTGCTAAGAAAGAGTTGGGGAAGCTCCCATGCTCCCATTTGCAACGATTCCTAGGGTCCTCAACAGTCACGAATGAGTGGCCGAAACGCGTATTAAACATGTTACTTTATCATCAAGGTTTCCCTCATATATATTTTAAATGTAACTAGCCAACACAAGATTGGGCCATTTCATTCTTGACTTGTCCCGGACGGTACGTTGCAAACAGCATATCTGGGCGAATGAAGGAACCATACTGAAATATAATTTAAATATGTTTTATTCACAAGCTAGTTTAGCCAACTACATTCACGCGGGTAACCAATCTGCTAGGCCTGATACCTGTCAGTTTCATTCTGGATCAACCCGTTGTCAAGCTCAAAGCCACCCTCCTGACGCTCATTATTCGGGAAGTGTATCCTTGAGCTGCAAAGCAGGGAGCGGGATAGGCAATTATGGCACGTCCTTGGTCCGGAGGAGGCCCTCACTCCGTGGCGCAGCTTAATGCAGATTAACTGTTGAGAAGAGGAATGTGTTCGCTGTTGCAGTAACAAGGATGGACGCCACGGCAATTGCGCATTGTGGCCTAAGCAGTTTGCCAAATGTTCCCCGAAGAGTACGCAAGGGCCAATTGCCAAAGCAGTAGCCAGGAAATGCTCCATATTGCCCTATTGCTGTAAAGCTGTAAGCATGACGAATCTGAATGTCCGATGGGACGCGGCAGGTTGTACAGGGGGGCCCCTTGCCACAAAACTTACCGGATAGGCCTTAAGGGAATACCCAGATCATTCGCCATTCCAAGCTTCAAGCCTCAAGATGTTAGGGCTCGCCAACAGTAGGATGGATTGCTATAACTGATGGAAATCCAGGGCCGCGCAAGCAATGATTGTGTATTTGCGTCTTAACAGGGACAATACAAAAAACAATTTTCGTGTAAGCGATATCTGAATAACATTGACAAAGCGCCATCACACCTGTGTTCCGGTAGCGTACGGGCCAGGTTACGGCACCAACAGCCGTCAGATAGCCAGAAAGGGTGAGGTATGTCAAGTGCACCCCAAATCTGGAACCATCTTTGCAGCTATAGAATATATGTAGGTCACCTGCGTAAGAATTTTCCCTTGCTTCCGGTAAACTGGCTCCACAAAGCCAAAAGTGTGTCTGTAGCGGTGTGTTCGCGGGTGTGGAACCATTTGTGTCAGTCGTCATACCCATATATATTCCCTCGTGCAAGGACTGCAAGCGGAGATCCTGGCCCCGTTTTTTAGATACAGGGCCCTGAAGTTGTCTGTCCCCTTATCCTTATACGCGGCATTGCCAAGTTCATTATAGGGTTTTGTCACCTCTTTCAACAACTACATTGTTGCCCGAACCTCGTTGACAGTTAGGACCTGTTATGGACTGAACGTGGGTCATGAGCTTAATGCCTACGACATCCACCCTTCTCCACGAAGCCCCCTGAATCCTGGTGCGCAAAGAATTGCTTACTCCTCACGATATGGTCCATGCTGAAGCACGACACTTCTACGGAGGGAGCAGTTTTCTGAGCCACCCAGCACAACACGACCCGGGCGGTGCCATATTCTTTGGTGCAAACCAGGCCGTTTAGCTCCCCCACAATATCCGCCATCCGTCCTGCCTAGCCGTTTCCAACCTCTCCTCGTGTGACACGACACGTATCACCCTCACCCTCACCCCCTTCACCCATGCGAATTGGGTCGAAACCGTAAAGCTATGGCTTCAGGCCATGGTTTATGCTGATGTAAGGAAATTCCTATTGGCATCTCGAGAAAATGGTAACGACATTTAGTACTAATGCGCTGCTTTGCATTCACCTCCTCATGCAAAATGTTCCACCGTTGTAGATTGAACAAAAACCAAGATCCTGAGCGAATGCAGGCCTGTGTGCCTGCGTTCACACAAGCCCACCGTAGCAAGCGCTAGCAGCAAGGCATTATTGCGCGTCTCCTGCATTCTCCAGTCGCCGCTCCCACGGGACCAAAACTTGGGCCAAACAATATAGTTACGAGCCAGCACGCACATCACCGATTGCTTAGGCGCTGTTCAATTTCCCGCCGAACGTACACCAGGTCGTCATCGTCCAGCTCTCCCAGCAACGCCATGACCGCGTACAGGATGTTCTTCGACGACCGACCGCCACCACCGCCGCTGAAACCTCCCGTCGGGCGGGATACCGATCCAGGGGTCGTGCCGCCGATGACGCCTTGGTCGCTCGGGGTCGTTGCCGGGCTGCCGCGACTCTGTGGCCGATGGTCTCCATAAGGCGGCGAAGCGTACGGGGGCGCTGAAGGCGCTGGTGGTGCAGGTGCCGGCCCGTTGAGGGCTGGACCGGGCCCCGCGGCGTCCAAATTAATGGTGTCGACGTCATCGTTGTCTAATTTTTGCAAGTTTGGCAGCATACGCACGACAAACTGCTTGTAGTGCGGGTCCTCCGCGCAGGGGTTATCGGAGAGCCATAGTACTCGGAGGTCCTTCAAATGGACGAGGTACTGAATCTCATTGAGGTCCTTCACGTCATTTTTTCGAAGGTATCTGGAAAACCCGACAAGGAGCAACGATGGTGACGGGGGTGCCTTTGCTCAGCTGTGTTCCACATATACTGCGACGTAACGCTTAGTAAGCATTGCATGGTATGGTACTGAAGTACGCGGTGGATTGAAGCCGGCAGGGTAGAGTTTGAAGTATGTTCTGAGAACAAAATGGAGCTTCATTGATGCGTGCAATAGGGTGATCAATGCTGACGTGTACATCTGGCGTACTTGTGTTACGCCAGTACTTAGACCGCTTTGATGGAGCATATGGGGCTTTCGGAGCTAGGCAAGCGGCCCACGCCAATCGAGCGGAGGGCCAAAACTCGAACCCGTCTCAACGCCATCTCAAGCGTGGAGAGAACGCGTCAGCATGCATCTTGCACGTCGCCCATGGAATGAATGCAACGACGGAAGGCCATTATGGGGGGTAATGGCGTCGTCGTCGGGCTTCCGGACAGCGCACGCGAAGACGAAAAGCCGGACCAAAGCATTGGGTCGGAATCGTTGGCGCGCAGCCCAAGATGCTTCTTGCATACGCCAACGACAGTATGCACTTACAGCTCTTGAAGCTTGGCGCAGTGTCGGAAGTCCTTCAGGCTCGACAGACGGTTAACCGACAAGGACAGCACCTCCAAGTTTGGTAACTGAGTTACCAGAGAAAGTGAAGATAACAGGAACGTTAGTCATGCAAGAAACATCAAGGTACTCCAAGAGTGTAGGAACGAGCCGTATCGGACGCCCACAACGCAAAAAGTTCTAATGTCCTGGATAACAGACCCGCGCACCTTCGCAAGGATTGAGCAATCGTCCAAGTCCTGGCCCCACAGGTTCAAGTTCTTGACCTCTTCAAGCTTATCAAGCCGAGTCTTACCCTTTATTATCTGCTCTGTCAGGACGACCATTGTGAAACTATTAGAACGACTGGCTGTGCAGGGAAATCGAAGGAAAAACCACCTGTTTCCTACTGGGAGTTAAGCCCGCAAAGCCCGACTCTAAATTTTTGGGAGCGGATAAGTGTTTGACCAGGCATTGAAACAAGGGCATGGACGTAGAAAAGTTACAAAAACGGCGTGCAACTGCAGTAAGAATTCGTACGGCGAGGAGGGGTGGTCCTAGGAATCAAAACATGCCCCTAAGAAATTGTAGCACTTGGCATCGACTGTTTTGTAAATATTATGCCATACGGTTGTTGATCTGCTGGTAGTTTGCTCTCATAGATCGCTTTAAAGTGCTTGCAAAAGGTCTCCCAGATTTTCGCTTACATCGGCATTAGGGGCCTTTCCAGGTTGGATTCCAGTCGGCAGAGTTTTTTGCGAAAACAGCTTGCTGGGACGCCGGCATACCTATAGCCCAGCCCCTAGAAGTTGGTCAGGAAGCAGCCATGAGCGTTGAGGTCAGAGCAAAGACACGCTCAAAGCCAAACACAGTTCATTATGCGGCGGAGACGGGTGACATTAAGCTTCTCGAGCACTTCGTGCGGGAAGGCATGGCGATTGTAAGACCTCGGTCACTTTTGAGTTTCATTTCTCCGTTATACATTAACAAAAAATACTGGGTGTGATCTCTAGACGATTTTTGCTGTCTCTTTGATGTCCAGGGCAATCCAGAGAGCGTCACGCTTCAATCTCGTGAAGATGTGCTTGGAATGATGCCGCTACATGTTGCATGCGAGAATGGCGAGCTAGAGGTTGTAGAGGTGGGTAAAAATGGGTTCCTATTTTGGAATTTATGCCGAGGCATAGACATGCGGTGCGCTGCCTGCCTGTGCAGTTTCTTGTAAAGAAGCGCGTTGACGTGGACGCGGGCGACAACTTTAAGGTGACAGCTCTGCATTTGGCCTCGATTGAGAACCATGCGGATATCGTGGAAGTACTGCTGAAGGCCAGGGCCGACCCCAAGCCAGTGGACGTCGAGGGAGACCTACCTATTCACTGGGCTGCTACCAAAGGGCACAGCCAGGTGCGCTAGGGACGAGTACGCACCCGCTTACATCCATGCCGCATGATTCTGCTTTAATTCATCTGGGTTGGAATAATGCCGTGCGGTTGGTGTAACCGCACTGTCGGTGGCTAGTTGGTATGTGCGGTCACTTCCGCGTTAATGCGTTATTATCACGCATAATTTCTGATCATCCAGGTCATTGAGCTGCTGGCACGCAAGGGATCGCCTATTGATGCTCCCAACAAGAAGGGGTGGACGCCATTGCATCGCGCGGCATACAACGGTCGCAAGGAGGCCACGGCCACCTTGATCAAGCTGGGGGCCAAGACCAACGGCACCACTTCGGATGGCAACACGCCTCTTCACCTTGCGTGCTTCATGAACCAGCTCAGCACCATAGAGAAGCTGTGCGAGGCTGGTGCATCACAGCGCCTGCTCAACAAGAGCGGTCAGCGGCCGATTGAACTCTGCATTACTGATGCAGCGCGCGACATTTTGAAGAGCTTGCAAGGCTTTGAGGGAGACGAGCCGGTGGAGGGTCCCGCAGCTCGCGGGACACACGCCGCCGCTAAGTGAGAGCACGGGGGACGTATGGGAATGCATATTGACGAAATCCAGTCGCGACAGTATTTTGGCGTTAGCTATAATATGTGGTGGCACGGAGTGGCACGGAGTGGCACGGATTTACGATGTGTTTTTCGGATGAAGATACGCTGCAAAATGTATCGCGCGAAGGATTCACGTGTTTCAATAAGGATATTTTTGTTATGGGGCCTCGCTATAGGGGCACTTCATTATGATTGCATGCGTCGACTGAACCATTGTAGGCCCAAGGATTTGGCGTCTGGGACCGCCGGCAAGGCACTTCCACCACCGAACCTGGCGGCCTTGCAGATCAGTGGCAGCAAGTAAGCTCTTCCATGGCGGCATACGGAACTGCCTGATGGGAAATTTTGTATAGTTATAATTGGACGTGTAGCCACAGTTTTTTTCCTGTTTAAATCGTTGGACGGCTTTGTGACGATTACCTGTCAAGGGGTTGTGCGGGTTCGGTCAATAACGCATCCGGAACTTTGTCTTTACTGTGACAGAATGAAGCAATTTTGCTTCGTGCTAAAATATAATCTATTATTGGCGTGCCCATTTAGTAAATGCATAGTCCGCCAAGGTGGGCCATCGTGCTTGCATGTTCACAACGACATGGACGTGATTGTACTATCTATCAGTTGTAAGAATGTCTTCCATTCGTCGCGTACGTGCAACCACCCCTTAGGAGCTAGAACATAAGCCCGTGGAGCAGCACTGCTGCAGTATCACCTGTGTCCCTCACAGCCACCTCCTAGCCTGTCCCCTTGAGCTTGACAATTTCTCCACAACGTTTTACCTCAACGCCCACCAGGAAGTACGCACATGACGGCTTCCCCAGCCCCGGCAACAGCTTCACAGCGCCGCGCACAGATTCAGGCGATCCTGGCTTCATTCAGACAGCGCTTGGCGAGACGGGGACCAACCCCTACACAGTGAGTTACGCCGTCTGCCAAGCTCGCATGTGTCGCACGCCATGTGCAGTTGTGGCGGGATTGCCCATTCGCGTGTTCGCATGCTGTACGGTTGAGTCGAGCGTAGCAAAGCAAGCCCTGATTGTCGCCCACATCCCCTAGGCAGGGTTATCTACGAAACAAGTGTGGGTGGGACTTCTCCCACCGGGACTTCTCACAACGTCTGCCAACTGGTAGCAGGGCCCGGTCGTCATGAAAGTATAATTCCTGGTATATATCTAAAATCAAGGACTTTGAGCTAGAGTCCCCGGCTGTGTCGAACTGACAGCAGTTTTGTAATGCCGCGGCCTCTTGGCTCTCTGAAGCGCAGGGCATGAACTCTGGAGCTGCTGGCGGAAGTAGCCGGGGATTGGGGCGAGGAGGTGTGTCCGGCAGCGGCGCATCTGGCGGCCTTGCAGACTTGAGCCGCCCTCTGTCGCAAGGCGTAGGTCCCGGGCCTGCAGGATCTAGCGGATTGGCGGCACATCCGACACCGTTGGCGGGTTCGCTGCGCCCGTTGCGAGCCCCTAGCCCGGGAGGCACCAGCAGCTCAATGATTGGGTCCGTCGCAATAGGCCCTGTACGGCCCCGCAGCTCAGGGGTTCCGGGGTCTTCTGGAGGCGGAGAGGATTCGTCGCAATTGGCTTCGGGAATGGCGGGCACGGGTGCCCTCTCTCCGCATCTTCTAGACGAGGATTTGCAGGATCGGATCAAGGAGGAGAACAGGCGCATGGCGGCGTCCAACGACGTCCTTCGGCCGCGTTCGGCCCGACCGGTGTCGGCAAATAAAAAATTCCTCGCGCGTTACAACTTAGATAAGCTAAATTTGTTTGCGCCGTGAGGCTCTCGAGATTTTCTTGACTTTCAGACAGACCTACATGGCGTCAGGAATACTGCAGGGGCCAAGGTCCAGCTTTGCATTGAGCATCGACAGCATCTTGGCTTTCAGGCTTGCAAACGGCGTTTTCATTCGACAGAGGCCAATGAAGAATTGCAGCATAGAAGCGAGGATATGTGTACGCCAAGCATCCATGCAACTGTGAGGCAGTAATGATGAGATTCGTCACACTGTCCTCTATTTTTCGGGTACAAGCTGTGCGATGAATGGGGGATTGGACTGTCCTTGAATCTTGGATAGGGCGTTCGATCAAGTTTCCCGTCATGATGGCGTGTGGAAAGTCGTGTGCTAGGCTAATGCTATGCCCCCCCGGATTAGCTCGCAGAATCCTGGATTTTACCTGGCAGGGGAGGTAAAGCGCACGATGGTATGGTGTAACATAATAGGATTTTTTCTCTAAATGGCAACCATCTTCAACACGGGAAGCGTGAACGCACGCAGCAGCATCGTGAGGCTTGTACGCTTATACTAGCCGGTCTTTGGGTTGGGGTAAAAAGAGACACATGCCATTACAGCTCAGGACGCCAGGGCAGAATCGTGGCACGAGGGTTCTGCCGTATCGGCACCCGTGTACCGCTGCCGTACGAGTAGGCCGTGGTTGTGCACTTGGCTGAAAGCCCAGATCTTCTTCAACGAAAATACGTCTCAACATTACACCGCAGGCTAGGCCAGGTTTAACATGTTAACGACCAGCCCTCAAGCTGGGCCCGGGCATCGCCTTGTGGATTTGAGCTCCAGCAGTCCTCGCTCAGCGTTGCGGGTTGGCCGTCCACTGCAACGTCATGTTCCTCTCATATCTAAGCGATCGCTTGTTTTGCGGTCAGCTTCTGAAACTTATAGCCGCGACGTAACGGCGCCTCGTCTCATCCAGCACAAGAACGAGGCTTACTGGTTCTATGCTGGCCTTAGCCAGGTCTATGATCACATCGTAAATCCGGGCCACTGGACTGAAGACATGCGAGAAGGTAACATTTTATTTCGTGTTCATCACTCCAATCTTTTACGGCTTTGATTGGAGATCATACGTTGCGCAGCGGCTTTGGTCCCAGCTATGCTGGATAATCCAGATTTAAAAGTTGTCGATGTGGGTGGTGGAACTGGCTTTACTACTCTTGGGATTGTCAAAGCAATTAAGCCTGGAAATGTAAGTGCGTCTTCCGCTCCGATGGCGCTGTTTTTCCACAAGGTCATTAAAGCATTGTCTGATTGGATCAGGTGACGCTGATCGACCAGTCTCCACACCAGTTGGCCAAGGCAAAGGCGAAGCCAGCCTTGAAGGGCGTCACAATTCTCGAGGTTTGTCCTGTCTTGGTCTTACAATTAAAAAAAGGATTAGTAAGGGGAATAAATATTCGTATTGATGGATGGGGTTTCGATGGGTGTTGCATTGACGTACTCACGCAACCGATGTGCAGGGCGACGCGGAGGACCTCCCCTTCCGCACGGACTCATTCGACCGCTATGTCTCGGCGGGGAGCATCGAATACTGGCCGGAGCCGCAGCGGGGCATTAAGGAGGCGTATAGGGTCATCAAAGAGGGCGGCGTCGCCTGCGTCATTGGTCCTGTACATCCGTCATTTTGGCTGTCTCGTTTTTTTGCTGATGTAAGCTGGAGCTGATTGCTCTCTCGCTGTACTAGGGGTACGGGTGTGAAACTTCGTGCTCGGAGCTCAGCAGTACATATTAGTGGTGGTATTATGTCCTCCGCATGCAGTGGCTGCTGCAACAGTATATTAGATTTCGCAGCCAGCACGGGGTCCCGACATTTGTCCTGTCGTCAGCCTGCACATGATCACACACAATTGGCTGTACCGGCTTCGGATCACAACAATGTCGTTTATTGCGGGTATCCCGCGTGCCCAACTGATATATCGGTGGGTAGGGTGATTGTCGCACATACTAGCGCAAGCCATGGTGAAAAGGTGTTTTTTCCGGAGTATGACGGCACGCACGAGGTGGCTCAAATGTCTGCTTTCAATTTGTTATCCTTACGCCACTGGAGCTGTTGGCTGCATATTTCCCTGGCACGTAAGGAATGCCATGAGCTGGTGCCCGCCCTTTTGGTGAGTCATTTGTTGCACGTGCTCCGGGTTCTGCATACAGGTATGGATGCTGTTTCCCAAGGAGGAAGAGTACATTGAGGTGCGAGCGGCATTGTTAAGCGGTACAAGGAATCGTTCAAAATAGGGTTTTTGCGGGTTGCTTGCAGCGATAAGGCGGTGCAACGGACTTGCCTAAGCTACAGGCGGGTGCATGGCCTAGGCCGTCGCTCACCCTGGACGCAATGTGCACTGGCACTGTTCCTGGGGAGGTTGTTGGAAACAGGACACGGCTCAGATCAAAAACATCCATGGGGCGATTGAAAAAATTCACGGGGAGCTGCTTGACGCGACGAGCAGATGAAAAGAAATAGCGGACCCAGCCGGTGGTGAGTTCAGCACCCACTGCTGAACCTGATCGATCCACTGAGAAGTCGACTAGGGTGACTAGGGTTGTCGACAGATGTCGATGAGAATGCCTTGAAATACCGGGGAAGGCAGGGTTTCGCCTGGTAGCGGCCACGGGTGAAGACATGCCCCCCTGTCCCACGCATCAGATAAGGGCATTCTGCCATAGTTGGGAGCCGGCTCCTGAGGCAAGGGACCGAGTCTAGCTAGGGCGCACGAGAAGCATGTCGTGCTACCTGGCGGACTCGGCCGGATTGTGTACTGGCAGAGTAAAAAAATGGAAAAGTAAGACTTCAATTTCCGCACAATGTTTACCTTTGTCGCGCGCAGTGGTTCACCAAGGCTGGGTTCGTGGACGTTAAGATTACGCGCATCGGGCCTAAGTGGTATCGCGGGGTTCGTCGGCATGGCCTCATCATGGGCTGCAGCGTCACGGGTGTTAAGCCGAAGGTGAGGTCCCTGCTGTGCGGTGCAATGTTGCAGTTTACCACCTCAGCCTTTCCATGCTGGAGTTGTACCTAGACAGATGTGCCAGGAAAGGTGTCCGTAGCTCGCAGTATGTGCGCATGGGTGAGATTCACCAGAGGGGAAATTACGTGCGGAAGAATTGATTGCGTCATGGATTGTCCCCACTGCGGCTGCTTCCCGACGTGGGGGTGTCTCGTGACAAGCCCTATCCCTGACGCAGGCTGGAGAGTCGCCGCTGGTGATGGGACCAAAGGTCGAGGTCAGCGGCAAGATGAATAGCAACCCCCTGTCGTTCTTGCTGCGGCTCATTATGGGCACAGCCGCAGGCTTCTATTATTTCTGCGTGCCAATCTATATGTACCTCAAGAACCTTATCTGGCCCAAAAATTGGCCCATGTAACTGCTTTCTCGTTGGCTGTGTTTTACGTTTGATGTTGATAATAGAACTTCTTTTGAGGAATGGAGAGCAAAACGAAGGTTTCTTTATTTTTTGTCATGTACTAGGCGTTGGTTCAACCAATAAAGTGGGCCAAGTAGGCCCACTTCCGTGATCACGAGTTGCTGTCGTTGCACAACACGCAGTTTTTTAAGCTATATTGCTTGCACATCCCACTCATCCATCTCACCCTTGGACGCGTCTGAAGGGATACTTTTCTGTGAAGGGACGACGCATGCATAAGTTGCAGGTGGTGAGGCCTGTCGTGTGGTGGTGCTTACCCTGGTATGGACTACTCATTGCTTATTGATGAAATTGTATAGTGGGTTGCTGTACGCCATCGGGATGTCATTACGTCCGTTGATTTTCATTTCCATTTGGGATGTTGCATGTATTCTATCCAGACCGTGGAGAAGTCACCGTGGAAGTTCCAGCTTCCTTGAACGTAACCCTCATGACATACCATGCTGCAATTTTTAAACCAGCACAGGATCCGGCGGTACACATTACCGTCCATTCAAGTGTTCTTTATGCGGCCGCCCCGTTCCAAACGATCAAACGATAAACCGCAACAAAGACCGAGAAGGGTTCCCGTCTAGGTGTTGCATCCGGGGCCCGCCCTCGCCGCTGCAAACCGATTTCTGAAGGGACGGCAACATCATACATACAGCGACATCATACATCTACCGACAGCAATATATGCATCATGCAGCCGATCGACCACACTTTCTACGCCCTTTCGACACTCGCCTGGGTATGCATCACAGCGCAACTTACTGGCGCCGTCGCCACACGACAATCGAGGTCCTTTTACGGTGTCATGATGTCCCTTTACCATCCATCGGTCAGTCTTCCCTACATCGTTCTTAGGTGGCATCCAAACTTATCCTAGTTCCCCGACACTGTCTGGTTGTACCTAACCTACAACCTGTCCATCAACGACCCCCTTTCGCCCCTTTCCCACTCAATGCTCTCACTACAGCACCTTATCCTTACCGACACGCTGCTCGTCAGTTGAAAATCATGTACTTCGGCGTTGCGCTGAACTTCTGGTAACCCTTAATGACCTTATTGACCGCCTCCAGGAAGTCCTTTTCCGTCACTGTTTTCCGGCGTGCGCGGATCGCGTACATGCCTGCCTCTGTGCACACGCTCCGGATGTCCGCTCCGGTGCTGTTGGGGCACAAACGTGCCAGCAGCTCGAAACGGATATCGCGCTCGCAGTTCATCGTGCGTGTATGGATCTGGAATATTTGCGTCCGGCTGGCCAGGTCCGGCAGGCTGAACTCAACCTTGCGGTCCAGCCGCCCTGGGCGAAGAAGTGCAGGGTCCAGCGTGTCGGGCCGGTTGGTGGCCATAAGCACCTTGACGTTTCCGCGCGCATCGAAGCCGTCCAGCTGGTTGACAATCTCTAGCATAGTCCGCTGCACTTCATTGTCGCCGCCAGCGCCGTCGTCAAACCGCGCGCCACCGATCGCGTCCACCTCGTCAAAGAACACAATGCAGGCTTTCTTTGAGCGGGCCATTTGGAACAGCTCGCGGACCATGCGTGCGCCCTCACCGACGTACTTTTGGACGAGCTCGCTGCCAATGACGCGAATGAAGCAGGCATCTGTGCGGTTAGCAACTGCACGCGCTAGCAGCGTCTTGCCCGTGCCCGGCGGGCCGTACATCAGCACGCCTTTGGGAGGGTCGATACCCAGCTGTACGAACTTCTCGGGGTGCAGCATGGGCAGCTCCACCACCTCCCGCATCTTCTCCATCTGCTCCTTGGAGCCCCCAATGTCGCTATACGTGATGTCCGGCTTCTCCTCCACGGTCATCATAGTGACGGAGGGGTCAATCTTCGGGGGAAGCGGAATCTGAATCTGGTATTTGTTCCGGTCGACACCCACGCGCATACCCTCCTCGATGTCCGTAGGGGCCACCTTGTCGCCCAGCCCCACAACGAACTTTGCGATTTGCTTCACATTGATTACATACTTCGCCTCGTCGGTGCCGGGGTTGATAATCTTAGTACAGCGGGCCACCTGCAGCGGCTGCTCCTCCTGCTGCATCTGCTTGTCCGAAACCAGGTCCCAGCGAGACGGGGGCGCAAGCCCAGTATCAGACTCCTTCACACCGCACAGGTCGTTGATGCGCTTGATAATATCCTTCACATCCTGTTCTGCTTTTTTAATTGGCGCAGCGTATGGGCCTAGCCCATAGTTCTTGAGGAAAGCAATATCAGTCTCGTCAAGCGCCTTAATTGGTGCGTCCTTATCTGGATCGACATGCTTATCATCCGGCATTTTGGACGAACCCTAGACCGCGCCGAAGCGCGGCTATGCTGCCGAGGGAGTTTTGCAGATCTACCCGGCAAAGTGCGAAATGGACTGGCTTGGCAATACAATCAATTCGAGAAATCAAGATAACGGACAGGAGGTAATAAATGAGGCTTTTGCGTGGAACAAAAAGGTCAATGAGAACTTCATGTCATGCTGCCGTACCCACGGACGCACCATAAGCGTCTTCAGGTTTGTACAAACTCTGTTCCTGGTAAGCAACGTAATCTATCACATTCCTTTGTTGAATCGACGTTTGGCTCCAGGGGTCGGGTCAGGTCTTAAAAAGTGCTCGCGTAAACCTGACCGGTTCCCATGAGTGTCATGAACATATGCTGTGTTACTTCTGCCTAGCAGACGCGGCGTGCTACATGTTCCCAAAGTTCGGCCAACTGCCCTTGGCTACCGTACTCCAGGTCTAAACAGCGTCCATTCAGCAGTTCCTTAAGATGCATCCAACAAAGTTGGTTTGTGCAAGCTTGGAACCTTTGCCAAAGGGCTTCTCGGTTGCGCAACTTGAGATGCCACCACCAGAAGGCATGTAAGGCTGGTATGGCGCGGTTGAAAATCCCACGCCGAGTTCGAAGCTGCTTATCCCGAACCAACAATCCTGATCTATTCACACGCGGGGAAATCCCAGTGTGTCCGGAACGCACACCCATTGGCGGAATCCCGGTGGCTTCTTTTCCAGAACGTGGGACTTTCAAATCCCGGTTTTCACAACAAGGCATACTTCACCAGTCCCAAACACTGCGAGCCGCCTAACGCAGTGCAATCCAGTGCGCACCCCACCCGCTTGCCTGCTCTCTCCACACAGCGGTATACCCCATACACAACCATCTCTTAGGTACCAATATCTGCGCGTGCTGCATGCAACCCCACGAGGTCCACTTAGCTTCGCGATTCAGGTTCGTAACACGGCTACATATGGAATATCTGGCATGCAAGTTCAGGGTATGCTTAGCTTGTCACCCAGAAATCGCTACAGCTGAGGGTCTTGCGCGGCTGTCGAACCCGCAAGCACGAAAAGAACCTGCACGAAGCCGCGGACGCAGCAGCGCGTGTCCAGTCCATTTCCGCCCATGGATGTGTGGTGGACGGGCTCCGTATACTTTTCTTAGCACCCATCCGCGAGCGGAGATTATATCCATAACAGCAGCAGGGTAGGCACACCGCCGACCACGTGCAACGCTGGCGAGGCAGCCGTGGCGAGCCGTCACCATAACCAACTTCTTCCCCTGGACTTTGACAGCTGCTACTGCGCTCTCCCTGTTTCCCGCCGCCTCGCCTCGCTACCGTTGGACATCCCCCCCCAGGCAGCGCTGCGCACTACAGCGCAGGATGCCCTCACAGGTGCGGTAGTTTGATCCCGTCAGTCATGACGGGCCGGCCCAGCGCATCCCATAGGTACTGTGATGTGGGCAGCGGCGGCGGGGGTGGGGTGGGCGGCGGCGACGGTAGTGGCGGCCACGGCGGTGCGTAGATGGCAGACTCGGGCAGCACCAGCAGCGCCGCCGCCACGGCAGTAATGGCCTTTGGGTCGGGGCTGGTAGCCTTGCGAACCATTTTGGCAAGCTCCTTCAGCGCCTTGACCGCATCCTCGCTGCTCAGGTCCGTGTCGCTGAGGCCGTTGGCTTCCTGGCTGAGGCCGTTAGCGACTGCATTGCACATGCGCTGCAAGTTCAGCGGTGCCCCGTCAGCCGTCACCGACGGCGCCACTTGTGATGCGTGTGGTTGCAGCTGCTGCTGCTCTGCCGCCGGCAGCGGCGGGCCTTCGGCCGTCGGTGATTGCGAAAGTGCTGGCGACGTCGTCGACTGCGACGGCCTCGCCGCCGAAGCGGCCACTGCACGCGGCGGCGGCGGCAGCCGTGTCTGCATAATGCGTTGTAGGATCTCCGCCATCGGCTCCACCATCGCCGGTGCCCATTCCTCTGTCTGTCGTACAGTCTGCTGCAGTAATGTCAGATACGGCGCCAGCTGCAGCCATCGGGGGTCCTTAATGAGCTGCAGCATACACTGCAACACCGCGGCGCGCACCTCCTCCGGGAAGGGGGGGGCCCGGGCGTCAGGTGGCGGCGGTGGTGGCGGCGGCACCGCTGCCGCTGCCGCCATCATCGCCTGCGTCATGCGCTTTTGAGGCACCGGGGCCTCCTGCCACAACACCAGAATACCGACGCCACCGTTACCACCAGTGAGGGCAGTACCGTCAGTAGTGGACAAAAAAAGAGCAACAAGTTGAGAGGTGGAAGAAATCAACCGCACACCCTTACACGCATGCTGCACACCCTCTTTTTCTCCTCCCATTTCCAGAGCACCCACATAGCCAAGTGTACCATGCAAAGCACGCCGTCTTTCAATGCAGCAAGTGCAGAAACCAGGGAAAAGGGGATTCCGCCCACACGCTTCTGCTCACCTGCGGCTTGGGCTTTGGCGGTGCATCTGTTCGCAGCAGGTACATCAGCTGGAGGTGGAGCCGCTTAGAGGAGTGCACCGACCACCAATAGTCCTGAACACCCGGTTCAGATAGCAAGCAAGCTAGCATCTGCAGCAGGCTTGCCGCCAGAGGATGAGAATTCAGGGGCGCCTTCGGCAACGGCATCGTCGGTGGACCGTCGATGTACGGCAACCAGGCTTCCATCAACGGCGCCGCTGGCAGCCCGCTGCCGTTATGGGAGAAGCGCCCGCGACCCAAAGCGTACGCGATGAAGGTGTCGGAAGCGGATGACGGCCTCTTACTGCTGGGCGGCTTGGGGGGCAGCTCGGGCAGCTTGGGGGCGGGCAGCAGCGCCAGCAGCAGCTGCATGGCACCCAGGCGCAGGAGGTGCTGTACTGCACCATGGTGGTGCTTGCACATCTGTAGCAGCATCTGGACCGATAGCTCCTGTGCGAGGGAACCGGGAAAGATTGAAGAGACGAACTTCATCAACTTCAGGAAACACAAACTCAAACAAATACAACAACTTCAAGGAATAAATGTACCGTGGAAACGGAAGTGAGGGGGAGAAAAATACATATGCGCAAAGCAGTACCACAGTGGCAGTGCAGGGCCTCACTCCACACGCCATCGCACAGCGCACAGCCATTCGCGCACGTCCCTCTCTCCCCCTTCCCTCTTCCCCACCTCACCCCACCTGCAGCCGGTCAGCCGAGCTGGGCATCGGCCGTGCAAAGTCAATGGGCGGCGGTCCTGGCGGCACCTCAATCCCGGCCTCCGTGCCGTCCATTGTGGCCCCGGGCCGGGGAGAGGGCCCGGAGGGACGGGGTGACGCTCCGGGTCGGGGGGACAGCGGCACCGGAGGCCGCGGCGAGGTAGGCGTCTCGGAGCCAGGTGGCGGCGGTGGTGGCGTCGGCGGGTCTTCCTGCGGCACACCCGTCGTGGGTGCCAATACGTGCTTGAGCAGGGCGGCGGGCAGGCCACTGTCTAACGCCAGCTGCATGGCAGGGGCTGCGGAATTGAAACGGAGAGTGGGAAATCGGGGAGAGGGCTGGTCGGGATATGCCGTCAGTTCAGCCGTTTATACGAAGCCCGTGCCCATGTCTTCAATCCCAAGTTTGCTGTCCCTCAACACCCCCTTCAGCTCACATCACATCAGTCCACGGCTCCAAGGAGCCCCTCTGCCCCTAGCTCCCGCCACATCCGCTTCTCCCCGGTTATACTCACGATAGTTGCCCATCATCCTCATCAACGCCAGGAGCACCTCCTCTCGCACCGCACCGAAGAGGCTGCTGCACAGGAGTTCCGTCAGCTGCCCCATCGTCCCCGCACCCGCCAGCACTATGGCCATCGTGTCGGATTGGAGCAGCGTGCGGATCAGGCGCAGCGCGAGGACCTGAACGGCATAGTGGTGCCATAGCGGCCGGGTGGGCGAGTGGGTGGGGAATCAATTGCATAACACAAAAAATCATCTGCGGACGCGCGGGCGGGTGAGGGAGGGAGGCGGGTAGAGAAGGTGGTTAAGGAAAAAGCCAACGCGTGCGTGCTGAACGGCCTTCTGCACAATGACCGGCCGAGAGTGAAGGGCCACGTGTTACATGAGAACATCCGAGGGGGAAATGCTATCAACAAAACGAAACAAAAGGAAACGAACAAACAGATTAATAATGAAAGCTGTGTAAGGAACCGAATAAGGTCGCACTTGTATCCTGCTGGAGTGGTGCTTCAAAACTGTCAGCAGCGGTGCCACGTCAGAGCACATAAACCCCACCGCCGCCGCCTCAGCCGCCGTGCTGCTGGCCACCAGGCTGCTTAAAGCCGTAATGGCCAGGTCCAGAGCGTACTTGCTGGGTCCCTGCAGCCAGACCAATGGGGACGGCGGGGGCCGCGGAGTGAGTAGCCGGGAACCGAGTAGACACACTGGAACCCCGCAACAACGCCAAAACCGGCACGAGGAGCCGCGAAAAGAGTATGGACGGTAGGGAGTAACATGTCACTTGGGGAAGGGCAGACCTGAAAGCGTTTGGAAGGTAAACCATTAGGAACATGGCCGGACGTTCTCTGCCTTTTGGCGGTGGTGTGTCCGCGTTTTCTGAAGTGTCTTGTTTTATTAATAATAGCGGTCTGTCACAATGTACTAACTCCAGTTCTAGACCCTTCACATGTTCTTGTGTCCAGAACTTGTCCCAGTGTCCTAAAGACTTATTCCAAATTTCTTTAAAAACTTGCTTATCTTTGTCCGACAACTTCCTCACCGGCAGGGTGGTCTCCGGGTCCACGGGTGGCGGCGGCGGGTTCTTGGCATTGCGGGAATCTGGTTTGCCCTGGTTTCGCACGGGGGTTGGCGGCTCCGGGGGCTCTGATTGGATGACCAGCAGTCGGGCCGAATAGGCGTCGAAGGAGGCGTGGAAGTAGGTCAAAACCGCCCACAGCGCCTGAGGAGGAAGGTACGGGGCCCCGGTTGTGCGCGTTTATCAGGCCTTGGAAGCGATAAATTGGGGCACCGGTTGGGTTGTGAGCACCGCTGAGTGTTTGTTTGGAAGCCGGGAAAGGTGGCAGGGCACTGGGAAAGGGCGGCGCAAGGGCGCTAGGGTGTGCATGTTCGTCGCTGGTTTGCCATGGCACCGTAACCCCGGCACCTTCCGCCTCCTTTCCCCCTCTCGTAAAAGGCCTCTACATGTCCTGTTCCCCAATGAGCCGAATATGCGGCTCAGGAGCTCTCTAGATGGCTTGAGGGCCACGCCCGGTAGTAAGCCGGGACTTGTGAGGTCGAGTACGTGCGGTGCATTTCCCCCTGCCAATGCAGACAACCCAGGCTGCTATGGCCCACCACGTTCCGCCACGAGCGGCCCCTGTTTGAGGTGCATCATTACTGTGTCGACATCTGCGTCTACTGTCCAGCACCTCCACCTCTGCACGACGATCAGCCGCCTGCCGGCCTGCTCCACTCAGCCGAGCGGTGTGCGTCCGGCCCTGGCCCCTTCCTTCCTCCCAGCAGCCGCTGCACTATCGCTGTCTGAACTACCGCTGCCGGCAATGGGCCTGCTGCAGTTGCTGATACCCCAGACGCTGATGCGGACAGGTAAGACACAGCTTGGAGTGCTGCTACGCTGCTAGCCTCCTTGGACGTATCTGCTGGGGCCTAGTAGAATGGGCTCCTCCATGCAAGCTGTGGTCCCAGCTGACCTCCTCCCTTACCCCGAGCTGACCCATATTGTCTGGGTCCCATGCTCCCTAATATAACAGGGACGACTTTCTGGCTAAAGCCGGTGCAAGTTTGGGTTGAGCAGTCCGCATTGCAGCACATCGCTGGCTTAGCCAAGGCCGACGGCACAAGCCCCAACCCGCCTAACCCAACCCCAACGCCGCTCCCTATTCCATTCCGTTCCAAGATCCCGTCCCACCCATCCCACTACACGAAAATCATCAGTCCGAGATGGCTGCCCGGCTGTCAGCCTCTCCCATCTGTTCCCGCCTAGCTTGTAATAAACGAGGTCTGAGATCCGTGAGCAGCCGGAACGGACGCACCTGCAAGCTAGCTGGTTGTTGGAGCGCCTCCCGCAGCTCATCGTGATTCTGTGAGTCCGTGAACACCAGCCGCGTGACCACCTTAATGGCGGTAGTGTTTACCGCGGTGTCATTGGCGCATACAAATGGGGTCGCCAGCGTGAGGAGCTGTGTGACAGCCGAGGTATCCTGCAGGGGATGATGTTAACAAGAGAGCCGGTAAGCGACAATGCAGAGGGCAGCGGGGGGATTGCAACGCGTAAAACGTGTTGGGCGTTGTCATGGGGTGCAGGGCGGGAATTGGGCAAGGGGCTGTTATCCAACGCTTTGGTGGGGCCCAGGAGGTGGGCACGTTAGGATAGCAGGGGTTAGGAGTGCAGACGCTCGGAGCACTTACATGCGGTAAACTGGTTGACACATTTAATGTAGATAGGTAGTTAAGTGCCAAGGGAAGCTGGGTGGGGTCCGCGTCAGGGTTGCCGAGGATGCCCAGCGCCCATGGGAAGTCTTGGCGCACAGCGGGCGCTGCGTTTGCAGCGGCCCTTGGCGGCATGTCCCTTGTAACTTATTGGTGCATAGGGACAACGCTACCAGTCTCAGTCGCTCATAGTAACATGCCGCGGGTCTGTGTGCATGTTGTCGAGTAATTTACATATCATAGCATTGTGGGCATCAAATATAGTATGTAAGAAAGTTCTGAGATGAGAAGCTACGCAAGCTTGGGGTGCGAAAGCTGGTCTAAGAATAACGATGCCGGATTGATGGTTGGACGAGGGTCCGAGCAAGGAAGTTCTGTCACCCAACCATGTAAGCATATATGATTATTTATTTTTATCTCTCCATGGCATATGCCTCTTTATAAAGCTGCATCCCTATAATCGTCCCAATTAAGTGCAGACACTGGTCTCCACCGACACCCTCTAGCAAATAGCAAGCTTAAATCAATGCAGCCATGCCCAATTTTACAACGGAGAGTGGCTTCAGGTCAAAGATCAGGGTGAGGAGTGCACGAAAGACGAGCTGCGGCGCAAAACTTGTGTTTGTCACGTCACAAGGGCGATAAGGCTAAGGGCTGCGCTTTAATCATTCGTACAGATGTAAAGCTATACACGGACGTCAAAGAGCATGCCGCGGGGCTAATTTAGTGTGCCGGACGGCTACACCGGCCTGGGCGGAGCCTTTCCAGGCGGCCGCTTCTGGGTCACAACCGCCTCTGCTTGACGAGGACTTCCTCCCATCGACGTCATCTGGTGTACCATCGCCTTGGCGCAACTGGAACGAACCAACTCGGACACCCCCAAGCATCAAAGATACAGGAACACTTCGGCCCGCTGCCGAATGGTATCCAGCGTGGATGCAGTATCGACGGCGCGAGGACAATTATGTGTTCTGGCAGGATAAGTTCATGCGCTGCTCGCTGGACATCCCATGTGAGTGTGTTTGCGAGTCACGGCGCCGGGTATTTCTTGACATTTTTATTGTGCAAAGCAGGCTGAGCTGATTTTTTGCTAAGTTAGACGCAACTATATACAGGATCGCTCGTTAACTATGACAATGTGAGATATCAGACCCATGGTTCTGTCAGCTTTAAGAAACAGCCTCGCTCCTGCCTTATCATTATCGCACTCCATCTACCCATTAGCATTCCATCTACTTAAAAAACCCTTACATAAGAGCATCCGGATCTCCAACTCAGTGTCGACGCCTTCACAAGCAGCTCTTGAACCATTCCAATTGTTCACACGCCGCTGCACTGGACTGCCTCCGCAATTCGTTAATGCGAAATTTTGCATGAAACTCCCATAACCCCCTTATCTGGCGCTCCGACCTACTCCCACGGCACACAACGCAGGGTACGAAAAGCGCTGGACCATTTTCTCCACATTTTGGTACCTGCTGATGTACTTTAAGTACCACATGATCCCGCCGGCCTTTCGCTACGTCTGGTTCCTAATTTGGCGCTCCTTCATGTTTAAGGTCTATGAGGCGCATAAGGCCATCGTGCTCTGGCGTGAGTGCTGTGGGTTTGTGCCGGCCTCTACGGGAAGGGGGACCCGGCCTCGGATACGTGCCATGCTCGTTCGCGGGACTGGGCGAGGCAGGGCTCTGAATGACAGAACAGCTTGTCTGTAAACTCCAAGCAGCACCATTGCTCGGTGCCCTTGCTGCTTCCCAAAATCATTACGCGCCGTTGCGGTGTGTCCTCTCGGGGTTGGGGGTGAACAGAAATCCTTCCTGTGCTTTCCTGTTGGGATCGCTCTGTCTTGCAGAGTGCAAATTCGATGCGTACCTGGCGCGGATTGGCAGCAACGGTACAGTGACGACCTTCAGCCGGGCCATGGCACTCAGGCGGCTACATTGGAAGAACTCGCCGCCCGCAGAGCTGCTGTACATGCTCAACATTTATCAGGTAGGTTTGGGGCATGAACCGGGGACGGAGCTGGGGGACGGGTTGTGTGTGGCATTTAGAGGCGCCTCTATCTGTGTACCTGGGTGGAGACTATGCACGCACGTGTGCTTTTAGTTAGGGCAGTAGGTGGAGGCGGTTACCGGGCTGGACAGGGAGAGGAAACCTGTTTGTGTAATTGACGCCTGCAAAGGGCTTTTCTGCGTTCGTAGAGTGTGTTTGTTACATCGCTGCGCAGCTGAGTTTCCTAGCCCGGGCAATATCTTTCATGAACCCCGTTGTAACGCCAGCTCATGCAAATTTTGGGCCGTTTGATGTTACCCGGATCCTGACACACACCCGACGTTACCTTCGCAAGTCCTTCCTAATGCACGTTCCCCACCACACCCTCGGTCCATCATCGTCCCTCTGGGTGCAGACGGGCCGCATCCACTTGCTGCCGCCCGTCGCCAAGCCCATCCCGCGACCCACCTTCTTCTGGCTGTTCTGAGCCGCATATATGTGCTATATGACAAAGCATTGACCGTGGGGAAGCAGGTTCTTCTGACGGGCAGGCGTGTGGGGTCGGGGACAATGTCGGAAGCCTACGTGGGAGAAAGCTCTAGAGGGTGGAACAGCCCCGGAGCCACTACTCAAGGAGCAGGGAATGGCTGCTGTATCTGCCATCTGCTTTGAAAGCGCCTTGGTGCGTGTTTGTGTTTGTTACATATCTTGCCGGGCCTGAAGCTGGCCAGGGCCTGCTGCCCAGCCTGCTTGGGCTGCTGCCTAGGGCCTGCTGCTGCCCAGTGTGTGTGTGTGTGTGTGTGTGTGTGCACGTGCGGACGGCTTGCGAAGCCGGTGGAGAGGCTTATTAATTTAAAACTCGCATTCCGGTTGCCGGAACGTGCGCACAAGGGTGCTATTTTCCTCGGCGTTTGTTCATGTGTTAGCAGGATGTGGCCATTGGCGTGGAGCGAGCTTTGTCGGATGGCGAGGAATCTCCTTACCACATGTAGTGTACCAAGGAGTCGTGGCGGTGGTTTGCAGTGTAATTAAGTGTAATTGTAACGGGGGAACAGGTTTATTAGAGCCTCTGCTTTGACTGCTCGACAGCGCCGACCTCAATGAGCGCCATGCTGCTCAGTGTCAGGCCGCCGCTCTGCAGCTCCTTAGAGGGCGCAGCACACGCAGATCCGACAGACAGACCCGTCGCCAGTTCCGCCACGACAGGACTGCGCAGGAAGCGCTGCGCGTTATCCTCCTTTGCACCGTCGGGGCAAGAAGGGAACCGAGAAGAAATCAGAGACGAGGGCGGAGTACTGGTGAACCAGGCAAAAATCCAAACAGGGACAAGCAAGATGACGACCGCAGAAGAACTCGGTCTATGCTCACCTATCCTCACCTATCACGGAGAGCCTGCGGTTCCATGCTGTCTGACCCCAACCCAGCCAACGGCCACGACCCCCGTACCTGCGGGAACCTTGCCATCCACATGTACTGGGTATCCAGGCTCATCACGTCCGCCCCACACGACACCTGCACGCTGTTTGCAACCAGTGCTGCCCGCTGCAGCCGGCCCACCAGCTCCACCAACACATCTGTTGCCACGGGCTGCTCCTGCGACGCCGGCTGCAGCACCAGCACGACATCCACTCCCGTCTCAAAAGCTGGTCCGCGCTTAAAAAGCGCCTCCATGTCATTTGGGACCAGAACCTGAGTCCAGCCAACCAGACGGCAGGCGGGCATGGGAGTGGAAGAGGAGTAACTGAACATCTTGTCGGAAGCCGCTCGCTGGCTGGAGCCGGCAGTCGAGTCATGCACTTACGTCACACACTTTTGCGTCGTGAATCCGGGCCCGGGCCCAGTGAAAGAATGAAAGACTGCCCGGCGAGTCACCAAAACCGCGCAACCTAGGGGGCGACCCTGCAGCGAGCTACTACCGTGCGAGCTCCTCGTGCAGTTTATTCGGCGCCAGGCCACATCGTCTGTCATTTGCCTAGCGGTGTCGGGGGGCGGCGGTAATCTAGCTTTATCCCTACGCGCCTTGACGACGCTCTTTCCCCCTTCGCTGGATAGGTCCATGTCCCTTAGCGCAATTCAACATCAGCATCAAACGTATATGCCCTGCTGGGATAAGCAGCATCCTTTGGGCGCCAGCGCCCTCTCACTCGGTGCACACTCACTTTCCATAACGAGAGGGACACACTGCCGCTTCCCAGTAATCGTGCCTTCGCGTCCGCAAACACTGGCCCCGCAACGAAACGTTCCGCCTGCGCCTGAGATGAGAAGCGATAGTACACCGCCGCGCGAGCGGCAGCGCTGCCATCGCGAGAAGCACTCTGCACCACTGGCCCGGCGCTAGCGCAGCAGGCGCCAGGAGTTCGATACTGCAGGCTCCAAAGGGTGTCCAGGAGCTGGTTCCAACCGCGGATTGTACATCGGACGGAGCGTGGGTCCGGGAAGGGCGACTTGGCGGTCGGGTTGTGGACTCGGTAAGGCAGGGGACGCATTGGTATTGTGGATGAGGGGCAAGTAAGGGTCAGTAGTCACGCACCTCCTGCTGCTCCTCGGTGCTCTGGGGAGCGTCGGGCGCGCCGTGGACCGTGACAAGGGTTTCCCATACCGGCACTGTGTCGGCTCGTGCCGTGGCCGAAGGCGGTCGCATCAAGCCCGCCTTGCGCGTTGATCGTCGCGTGCTTATCCATTTTGAGGATCTCCAAGCTGAGCGGGATCCTCTGAAGGGTGTGTGGGAACTCGGCCACGCCACAGCTTGCATCACGCTGGTCGGCTGAACAGCTCTAGCAGAAATATCACTTGTCAATCTTTATAAATGGATGTTATTCGTAATAACATACTTATCACTGCAACTGATTGAGACCGAAGATAGTGATTTAGGCTTTAGGGCGTGTGGACTACTTGTCGTAGTACGGGTCAACGCGGTCGACTCCCTTGTGCTCCGCAACGCATTTGTCAACTAGGTAATTAGGATCACCTACTAGATAACGGAACCAATCGCAATTTAACTCGTGAGTTCCAATTGGTATTTATATCCTTCCCCCTTTGCATGCTCGGAAAGCCGCAGCGCATGCAGAAGTAGCTTATAATATTTAGGGGCTCAAGCCCAAAATGGAGGGAAGCGAGGAGGCTACTGGCAAGGTATTTAACTAAGCTCGGCCGCGTCCCTTATGCAGCTTCTGAAATAATGCCGGGTGACTGCTTGCAGAGCCAACAGCTGACAGCGGATGCGACATGTATCGCATGGGTCCGCTCAAAGCTGCAGCTGGTAAGTCCGCGCATGTCGAAGGCAATTGCGTGTTGCTGAAATCGGTCACATCTCTACCGCCTCCAATAAACACAGCTCCGGCCTCTAAGCCAAGATGATGCTGAGGACAGCGCAGAGTGGCTTGCCAGCGTATGGCAGAACGATGTGCATACGCCCATCGTATCGACGTTCCTCATGAGCGTCAAAGCGACGCGCATGTTTGCTTTGCTGGACACCGGTGCGGACAATGCACAGCCGGCGAAGCTATTGCTGACACTGGACGTTCCAAAACACTATGAGCAAGTGAGTACCTACCTATCCAGCACGCAGCAGCGTCGTCGGGAGCTGTCTAAGGATTATGGGCCCCCAATGGAAGGCGTAAACGGGAATGCACCAAGGGAGTATCAGGAAAGATAATGGGGACAGGACATTATCGGTGGTTAGGCCGCTGATGCGTGGCCGCCCGGTCGGCAACATTACGTGTTCTGTACGGGAAAACGGGGGACTCCGCCGAGCTGGGAAGGGTTGAAGTCTTGATTTCGCAATTCGCTCTGGTTGCCGCAATGGGCTGCCCGGGGATGCTAGTAAACACTATTGCTGGTCGGGTTTAGGGGCACTATGACTGTGTGGTTGGGGACGCCCCCTGCGACAGCACTGCTCGCTGCACGATGTGCCGCAGGAAGACAGCGCCTGCTAATTATCGCCAGGGCCGCAGACCGGGTAGTGTCCCAGGAATATTACCGCAAATACCCCAGCGCCCTTCATGGCATATGCCCGCCTGACGAATGTTTGGGTCATCGACCTCTTTTAGGATTTCGCGCATTGGGCCGGTGCAGACCTGTAGTCGTGATGTCCGAAATCCAAGCCGCCAGCGGGCCCCAACAGCATTTCGCATCCCTGTCTCGCTGCACTGGCCGCAGATGATTTTCTTTGTGCGTGATCCCAGCAAATTCGTGACGCGCGACAACGTCAGCACCGTCATCTTCTTTGGCGTCGTGCGCGGCGATGACCCGTTGCATTCGCTGCTTAAGATTATGCACGGGTTGTTTGTGCCTGTGGTGGTGGCGAACACCAGCTGGCCGGAGACCGTGAAATCGGACTTTACGGCGCAGATGCACAAATTTATGGCCAACCTCACGGAAACCGTGTATGAGGTGAAGGGCAAAACCATCCTCTACATCCCGCAGGTGAGCGCATGCCGCAGAACACGTCTGGGTTGGATGTGTGTGGGTTGGTTGATGACAAACGGGTGGGTAGCGGAGCGCGCTATGGGTACGGAGCTGAAAGTCAAGGCCTGGTCCAGGGTGGTGCCATGGATGCCAGGGTGTGCGTTCCCGCATGCGCAACCGGTAGTTGGTGGGGCCACACCCACATCGCACACACCGGTACAATGACGTGAATTTGCTGCCTGCCTCCTGCACTTCACCGCACACCTTTGCTCGCTCCGGGCCACACTGTGGTCGCATCAGCATTCTCCAACACATCATCTCCACCATTTCCTTCTGCAGGAGGACCTGCGTGATCCGAAGGCGGCCGCAAAGCAGAAGGACTTGGTGCAGCGGCTGGAGTCGACCATCATTCACTGGACGCGCCAGGTACGGCAGGAACGTGTACTCGCCCTGCAATGACACGCTCCTCACGGCCACCATTAGGAGAACACAGCTACCTGCACTATTGGTTGCATACGGTTGCCACGGCGTATGCTGACTTCCGCTTGGGTTCCGGTTCTGAGTCGCTTGGTCTGCGCTGCGGCTTGAAAGCGGCCGGTTGCTCGGGGCGGCTGGGTTCCGGGCTGGGCTGGGAAGAAGGGCTATGCCTGGCCTGGAAACGGCACAGCTGCACTGCGTGATTCTGGGTCATGCAGAATACCCAGCACCAAATGGGATAGACGCGTGTGGAAGAACCTTGTCCGTCCCCTAAACGGCCGCTGGTGTTTGGGTCCCTCCGTTGTGTTTGGCTAACAGGTTATAGTCTCGGCACCCCCACCCGGGCGATCCGCCTTTCTCCATTGAATCCGCGGCCTCTGAACCCCTTCATGTCCATCGTGGCATGCTACAGGCCGTGTCCACCTTGTGCCTCGGGCGATGTCCCGGTGTGCTGTCCCACAACTCCAAGCACCTGACAGGATACAGTTCAAACGGGCCTGTGTTGCCACCGTTGTAGCCCTCTCATGTAAATGTTGTGCCAAAAGGCAATACGAATTCTACGTGACGTGCGCAGCGATAGCGGGAAGAAAGACGGCAAGCCCCAAACTAAAAGCCTGCGTGCGAAAGAGACGCGTCCAACCGCCGCCGCTCTGCTGACCCTTTGCCCTCTCAGGTCAAAGAGCTTCTCAATCAGCAAGATGCCGTGGACGCCTCGGAGCAGGCGGGGCCGCTGGCGGAGATTGAATTTTGGCGCGAGCGCTCCGTGGACCTGTCGGGCATCCGTGCACAGCTGGACGACAGTGCGGTGTCGTCCATCGTGTCCGTGCTTGAGTATGCCAAGAGCTCCTACCTAGCACCCTTCCTGTCGCTGCGCAATCTCATCCACCGTGAGGCGGTGGCGGCAGAGGACAACCTCAAGTTCCTGCTGTGCCTGGAGGAGCCGTGCAAGCAGTTAGCAGCGGCGCACCCGCAGGTCAGGGGAAGGGCTGGAAGCGCGCGTAGTTAATTGGAAGGCCATGTGTGGTGTTGGGAACAGCATGGCCGACAAGGGGGAGGGTTGTGTGTTCTCCGGGGGGGCATAGAGAAAGAAGGTAAACTTCCGGAAGGTTGCCCTTGTGGCTAGTATGCGATTATCAGGCATAAGGCAGTTTGATACCAACCGTTGCCTGGACTAGAGCCAAGTAGGGTAAACAGGATCAGCCTGTATGGGCCAAGTTAGGTTGTCCAGAAGGTTGGCTGATGGGGGAGATCACAGAAACAGCGTGCACTGGACATCCGCAAGGCAATTGGCGAGGCCATAGACGAGAAATGAAATAAAGGGGCGGGTGGGGTGGAGTGTGATCTGCGGGACCGTCGCGAGGAAAGGGTGTCGGACGTGTTGTGTGAGCGATGCGATGCTTGGGGATCAGAATCGCGCCCCAACCACATGCTCGTGTGCCAATCGCCTAGCAAGGATCCAGGCATAAATAGGCTCCATGACTTTGTGTCGGTCTGCGGCTGCTGCTTCATGGGGAGCTATTTTTTCGCATGGACCCAATCCTAGCAGCTTAAAGGGGACACAGGCCTGAGCTTACCTTTTGAGGAGAGGTGTTTCAGCAAGGAGCTTCAGGCGTGCAGTGGATCTGCTCCGTCCCACTTGTAATGGGGCAGTGTGACCTGGCCCTGCTCCAGGTGTCGGGGTGTGCACACCAGCATAGCGGCCACCGTGCTCATGGAGCCCACCCAATTCGCCGACATGTGCAATTCTGTGGGGTTCGATGAACTGCTCAGGCCGCCAGGACGCGTTCTGGTTGCTGCATGGATTAGACTTGGCGTTGTCGGGGGTTGCCCTCCTCGGTTGGGTGCTCCTCCTCGGTACATGGCGGGGTATGCCGGGCCGCTGCAGATTCTTTGGCTGTGGAGTCGTACCTCTCCTGACGCAGCTCTTTCGCGCTCTGGCCCCTTTTCTTGGCGCTCCTTCCGCGTTGCATGCAGACCATTCCGGGCCTGCTGCCTCCAATTCTGAATTGCATTCGGATGGTGTGGAACCTATCCCGCTTCTACAACACGCCGGAGCGGCTCACGGTGCTTTTGCGCAAGCTGTCTAACGAGATCATCAACCGCTGCTGCTCCGTCATTTCGCTGGCGGACGTGTTCTCGGGTGATGTGGACAACGTGATGACGGCCCTGCGACAGAGCATGGAGGCCGGTGAGTCATTTCCGGCTCTCTCCTGCCCGGCCGCCTCCCACAACATAGGCCTTCTCTGCGCCTCCTTTCGCCATGTGGGTTCCCGTGTGCTTGCGCGCACACTGCGTTTCAGCTGTCTCATGCACGGAAATTGATATAGAGGCATGGTTCGGGTGAGTGGCGTTGACTCCCGTATGCACGGCAATGGGGGACAGCATCACAAGCCTGCCGTAGATCAATCAACCATACGGGCGGTGTCTGGTTTTGGTCAGGGCTCGGATTAATATCACTCGTTCGCGCATCGCCTATGCGCAGGGGAACGTTGGAAGGAGCTTTACAAGCGGACCGCGGCAGCTGTGGCAGTGCGGTCGCCGCGGCCTTGGGACTTTGACATCTCCTCTATCTTTGCCCACATTGACGCCTTCTTGCAGCGCTGCAAGGATCTGTTGGAGGTGCGGGTTGTGGCTTAGTAGGCGTCGAACCCAGACTTCGTGGCGGGATGCAGGCTGAGCAGTCTTTTGGCGAAGCCGGGATTGACGAAGCTGACATAAGGCGATTTAGCGCATTCTGTTCTGTGATGGCAACACGGTGTGCATTCGTTGGCAAAGGCCTAGGAGTGATGTTGTGCAATAAGGTGTCCTTGCGCCCTGGAATGCGCTCTAGCAACACGTTCAGGGTGCTTGCGTGAATTAGAGATGGCGTGTACGCGGACAAAGGTAAGCTCGCAGCCTCCATGGCTAGGTCTTATGGAGCCACGCGTTGCAACAGCCGTGCTCGATGGCTAGCAGGCCTGGGCCGGGCAGATACTTGCTACCCGCTTGTTATTGACATGCGCTTACCGCTAACGCAGGTCTGTGAGGCCCAGCTGCAGTTTGCGCCGCGCACTCCGCTGCCTGTTTTCGGTGGTACATACGGGCCCGAGGTGAAGAAGAGCATTTTGGACATTCAGGAGTCCTTCCAGGGGCTGGTGCGCATCCTCAAGGGCCTCACGTACGACATCCTGGACGTCAAGGCAACCAGGTGGATACGGTGGCTGCAATACGGCATAGGGGGTTACAACCAGGTCTCGCGACTGCCTATCGGTCCAACCCAAGATGCTTGAATGTCCCCATGTCCCGCCCATCGTTGTTGAAAATGCTGCCAAGATAGATGGTCGAGGGGGGGAATCCTAATTTTTCCCAGGCGCAAATGTGGGGTCAGAGCATGTTGATGATAATGTAGCGACACCCATGCGCACGGGGTGTTGTCCGCTATGGACGAGCTGTCGTTAAGCTTATTACTCCCTTGGATGGCAGGTGGCACGATGACTTCAACGCGTTCAAGAGCGGCGTAAAAGACCTGGAGGTGATGATGGCTAACGTCATCCAGCGCGCGTTCGACACGCAGCCTTGCCTCATGGCCCGGGGCGAACTTCTGGAGGGCTTCCAGGTGCGCCTGAAGAGAGGACCTTTCATGCAGATCTCCGGAGAGGTAGCGCAGGACGCGTGGGGCACATCAGGACATAAATTCTTGGCCCCGGGTGCATGGAGTTATAAAGCAGCAGCGCGCCACAGCTCACGTGCTGTGCCCAGTGTGACACTGGTGTTGCCGTTATATGGGGGCTTCCGTGCAACTTTAAGAATTCCATAGCCCCATAAAAACACGAAGAGTATTGGTTTGAATCTCAGTCTTCACTTTTCATGCTTTTAACCGAGTTTTTGCATGTTGCTGTCGTGCGTATCTGGCCGGGGGCCACCCTCTATTAGGCCATGGCCAAGCGCGACTTCATCCGACGCTTCGTGGAGAAGAAGACTGTTGAGTTCTTCGGGTTGTTTATGGCGGAAATCAACACCGTCAAGAAGCTGTTCGATGCCGTGAAGCGTTCGCAGCCCAAGAGTCCCATCCTCCCGCGCTACGCTGGGTTGGCCAAGTATGCCATGAACCTTATGCGCCGCCTGGAGCAGAGCCACAAGGTGGTGGAATCTGTGCGCTACACGCTGCCGCAGGTACAGGACTTCGCTGAGCACAGATTGGGGGTGTCACCGGGTGTTGCGTCTTGCAGCACAAGCCATATCACGGTGCCGATGAGGTCATTGCTGCCGTCACAGTCGTTGCCCCGCACGTGAATGCTTCTTCTAATGAAACTTATAACTAATCTGCTGTCGGCTGTGTCACCATAGGTGGCTGAGGCGGCAGAGGTGCTGCAACAATATGAGCTAGCGCACCAAGCCATTGAGCAGTACATCACCAACACACACAACGAGTGGTTTGGCACCATTGAGGGCTCTATCGCCAAGGAGCTGCAAACATGCCTGCTGGTGCAGGACAAGGCTTCAGGTGCGTGTGCGGTTGCGCGTGCACGGCGCCGTGCACGCGCTCTGCTCCGCGCACACCGCAGCAGGGATGCGCGGAACGGATATGCCATACCTTGCCGTGCCTGTCTTGCAAGCCTTAGGGTAAAGGTCGCAGACTTCATTCTTGCGTGGAACGCATGGGCGGTTCTTCGCTGTGCCTCTGAGTGTTGCGGCAGCCTGCAGCCTGGTCTTAATGCTAGCACTGACCACTTTCTCACGGACTCTGCTGTCCTTCGCTGTCCGCAGGCGGACTGCTGTCTATGAACTTCCACAAGGACCTGTTGTCGATGGGCCAGGAGGTGCACTATTGGGAGCGCATGCGGCTGGCCGTGCCCCTGGTGGCCATGGAGATCAACGCGCAGCGCGAAAAGTACCGCGTGCTGCGTGATAACATTCTCATGGTCGTCCGCGACTACAACAAGGTTGGTTTCCGGCTTATGACGCTAATGCGGCGGGGAAAGGTCCTTCGTCGAAGGCCGCAAGACCCAAACCCCAAACTACAGGGGTGCAATGCTAACCAGCTGATTTTGTTAAGGGGAGTGAAGGGCAAGGCGGTGTGCTGCTTGCTTGCTTGCCTTCCTCTGTCCCTCTCTCCCTCTCTTCACTTGTAATCTTGGAAGTTCCACAGGCCTTACGGACGCACCCCTACCTCGCCGTGCAGATCCTTACCGCCCTGGACAAGGAGGAGCGCAAGCTTTTCCACGACCGCATCCGCTATCTGGATAGGCGCATCATGCCCGGCGTCACAAAGCTGCAGTGGACCGCCGACAAGCACGCGCTGGAGTTCTACTACCGGGAAGCCCGCAAGTGGGTCCTGATGGCTGCCAGCCATAGGGATGTGACTTCTGGAGTGGTAGCTGCGGTACCTGGCTACCTGCGTGGCTCGTGGTTACGATTTGGAATTGCCGGGTTGGGTTGTTTACCGCCCACTACCTTGTCCCCCGGTCGCACAGCAGTGGTGTGTTCAGACGTGATGGCGCAAACGTACACGAAAACAGCACCTTAACAGCTTTGTGCGTTTTTAAGATACCCACGCTAACAAAGCAGCTCGGTTCCTTTCCGGTCTCGCCTGCAGGTTCTGCCGCGACGCAGACATTGCGGTGGGAGACTACAAGGCGGCAAATGCGCGGCTGGACACTATCTGCCGTGCCATCAGCGAACTGGTCTTGGTGGATGTGGAAAAGAAGAAAATCTACCAGCACACAGAGTTTGCCGCCCTACAGGAGCAGCACCACGCCAAGGTGCGGGTCTTCGGAGGTTTGTGCCTCCAAAGGAAGTGGCGCCATGCAGGCCGCCTAGGGAGAACAAGGAGGCAGATAGACTTGATACACTGACGGCCCTGGGTCGCCGTTCCGAGCATTTCCGTGCGAAACGCCATGCTATGGTAACATCAGCTCACTCATTCCGTTGACCCTGCCACACTCAACCCCGGGCCCCGTGCAGATAAAGGACCGCCTGGTGTTGGCCGTGGACGAGATCCGCGAGATCATGGCGAGTATCCACCGAGTGTTTGAGCAGGACAGCGAGGAGGTACAGCGCGAGTGGGTGCGCTTCACGCAGAAGGTGGACCGAAAGCTGGAGGATGCGCTGCGCCATGTCATCAAGAAGTCGCTGCAGGAGCTGAGCAGACTGCTCAACGGCGACAACAAGACAGAAGTGATGCCCATCTTCCACGTCACCATGGTCCTGGAACGCACCAACCGCGTGGAGTTGCGTCCCACCATCCAGGCGCTCTTTGACACCATCAACTCTGTGGCGCGCAACCTCATCATCGTCCTGCAGTCCGTCCCGCGCGTGGCGATGCAGCTGACAGACAAACAGCGGCGGGACATGGAGGTGCGTGCGGGTCTGCGTGTTTGGCCCCGGCTCCGGGCCCTGTTGCTTTCGTAACCCATGGCGCCGAAGTTGCTGTTGCTGCCAGTTACGTTATCTTAAAGTGTTGCCTGGATTATACGAGCGCCGGGGTAAGGCCTAGTCGAAGCAAAAAAAGCTTTCGACTTATGGCCGCGGCGGCATGTATGTAAGGATTGGTTGGCCAAGCTGTAAAACTGACGAGCGAGCTGTTTGCCCCCCAGGAAGCTGGGTTGGCGCCGCCAAAGCCGTTGCCGACATTGTATGAGACCATCAGCCAGGACGAAGACGCGGTGCTACGGACCATCATGCAGATTACGTCAGGTATGTCCAAAAGATGGTGGCCTGGGTTGGGGATAAAGGGTTGTCATGGACCCACGGACTGCAATCTGTCTCGGGCGCTCGTATGACGCAGGCCAATAGTCGTATGCGGCGCTGGCGAACCTGTGAAAACTGGAGAACGGCATGCCTTTAGCATACGGGTTCTTTACATGCCTGCCTAGGATGCAGCTTAGGGGGTCTCCCAGAGCAGATGGCATCCACGCCCGCACGCTTGGCCTGGGTAAGGGGACGCAGTATACAGATTATTGCTCTTATGTCGTTTCAAAAACTGTACATTATTGCATTGCCCATCTTGCCTGTGTTTTCCATTGACAGGTATCACATCCGTCATCGATAAGGTGCAGTCCTTCCTCACGTACTGGGAGAAGAAGTACCGCCACGTCTGGGAGGCGGACCGGGACGCGTACATCCGCCGCTACGAGAAGGCGCAAAAGCCGCTGTCGTCATTCGAGGCGGACATCACCCGCTACTTGCAGGTGCGCACGGGGAACTGGAGTATAGAGTCACCCCTGGGTATTGGGGGAGCTTAAAATGTTGCTCCGGTTGCACCAGCCATGCCGTGCATTTCTCTTGGCGACATTGCTGTTCTGGTCAGCTTGCATGGTCTTCCGCCCAGTGGGGAAAAAGGACGCCAAGTCACCACTTATCAGGGCCACAGAAAGCGCGCCTGTCGGCATTCCGTCCGCTTGGCGTGAACGCGCTCCTTCGTGTGACCATCGCTCCACTTACGTTGGGTCTGTCGTTAGCATCCTCCGAGTAACCACCTCACTACGTTGCCTCTGGCGTCCTCTTCCCCACCCAGTGTATCGAGGAGATCCGCGGCGAGGATGGCGCCACAAACATGCGCTTCTTGCGCATTGACTGCGGCCCACTAAAGCAGACTCTTGTGGGCCACTGCGAGGCCTGGGTAGCCAAGTTTACAGGGCTGCTGGGCCAGCTAGCGTTTACGGAGCTCAAGGCGCTGCACGCCTACTTCAAGTACGTTTATCCGCGTGTCTGATTCGGGCACGTGCGGGGTGCGAGAAGAGCTGAGGATGGGGAGAAGCAGGGCGTGTTGATCGGCATGCTGAGCCAGCGAGCGCGGGTGATATTTGAGAGCCGATTTCCTTCCCGCGGTCTCTCCCTCTCTCTCCGATCCGCCCCTGCCAGTAAATTGTGCCGCCGCACTTCCTGCCATAGTGGCCCTATCTCTGCCCAAGTGCATATCCTGCTGCTATGTTACTGGCTTTATCCAGTTTCGACACTTCCTTGCCTATCCCGGAACTCCCCGCCCTTAGGGAGTACCGCGATGCGCTGTGCGTGGCACCCGCCTCCCTGGAGCAGCTTGCGGAGCTGGTGGGGCTTCACCGACGCCTGGCGGACGAGCGCCGGCGCACAGAGGCTCGCTTCGAGCCGTTGCGCGATAAGTATAAGCTGCTGGAGCGGTACGAGGTTGGCGCCAAGGAGGAGGAAGCAGCGCTGCTGGAGGCCCTGGAGCCCGCGTGGACGGCGTTCCAGGTGCGTGATTGACGCAATGCCGGGTTGTGTCGGATGTTCAGTACCGGACAGTGTTAGGGCGTCAACGACACGCTGATTCGTGTGCCGGCGCAAATAATTCGTAGATTGGTTTAATTGACAATTGTAGTTCATTTTGGTGGCGATGCTTAAAGCAACGTTAAGCCTGCCATGGTGCATTCGAAGGGGCAGGGTAGGTCGCCAGAAGTACCTGTTTTTCCTTCCGGCTTTACTGAGCCGCACCGGTTGACCAAGCGATGACGTATGTCCATACTTTGCCCGCCATCACACAACTCGACGCACAGACCCTGCTGGATGAGACCGCTGGGAAGCTGGAGCGCTACAAGGACAATTTCCGTGAAAAGGTCAAGAACCTGTTGGACTCGTTCCTCAAGGACGTGGCGTCGCTGTGCGACGACTTCACTCGCGATGCACCCTATAGCTCGGAAGTACCCACCAGCGAGGCGGTGGCGTTCGTCAGCGCTTCCAAGCAGGCGGTGGAGGACACGCGCAAGCGGGTACGGGCGTGCGGGACGCGGTCTCTGTCGGGGGTTGCCTTAAGGGGGCCATCTGCATGCAGCAAAATGTCCCCTGCCTTAATCCTTTGCTAAGCAAGCCGGGCCGAGCTGGCCTTGCCTACCCCATCCCTGCCCAGTCCAACTTGAAGGATTTCAACTTGAAGGATTTCAACTTGAAGGATTTCAACTTGAAGGATTTCAACGGCTCCAAACACTTCAGCTGAAGTTGTCCCTTAAAATCGGAGTCTGGCCGGCCTTCAGCTCCCCCCTCAGCCCTGCCCAATCGCGCCATGTCCTCTCCGGCTTCCCTTGCTCGCAGGCTCTGGAGATTAAGAGCGGAATGGACATATTCAATATTCCCCAGCCGCAGTACAAGGACCTTGCGGCGATGGAAAAGGATCTGGATTTACTGGATCGGATCTGGGGCCTCAAGGCGGAATGGGAGCACCTGTATGGCGGCTGGAAGGATGGGTCATTTGCCGACATCAAGGTGGGCCGTGGGTTCCGGCCGCATGGCTCCGGTGCAACGTCACCGTTGCGTACCTTGGAAGTCGGGCATGGCCACCTGAAGTTTGCAGACAGGCAGGGAATTGGTTAGCACGTAGCATGTGCCATGGGATTCCTGTGTTTGTGTAGCAGCGATGGGATGCAGGCTCACCTCAGGTGAACAAAGGAATGGACTGGCCTTCTGCATGTATATAGACGGAACAGCCTTGCGGGCATCCAACGGTAATGCACTTGACCCCGACCTTGGACAATAGGTGGACGAGATGGAGGAGGCTGCTATTCGCATCAGCAAGAACGTGGCCAAGCTGGGCCGCGACATCCGCCACTGGACGGTGTGGAGCGCGCTCAAGGACACGCTGGACGCGTTCAAGCGCACCATGCCGCTCATCACCGATCTGCGCAACCCTGCCATGCGTCCCCGCCACTGGGAGGACCTGCAGGTGCGGAATGTAGCCCGGGCCTGAAGCTTCTGCCAATTAATCTCGCCTACCCTTTTGCCAGGAGGGGAGTCAGGCATGGCATGCCAGCCGCGCTCGCCTGGCTGGGCTGACCTGCGACACCATGCACCATTCCAACAAAGCGCCGCATGTAAAATCTCACCGTTTCCATCCTCTCCCATAACTCGCCAACGCAGAATCACATAGGCATCAAGTTCGACCCGCACTCACGCAACTTCACGCTGGACAGTGTCGTAGCGCTTCGTCTGGACCAGCATGTCGACTTCGTGGCGGAGCTGAGCGTCAACGCCACCAAGGTACGAGCCGTTAAACCTATTCCCATGGCAATGACCGTTTCTGTGCGCTTCCGTGCACTCTGCCAGGCACGCTGTTTGGAAGGACGCCTGCACGTCGCATGGAAAGTTCGCATTTCTTCTGATCGGCGTTAAGGGGATAACCGTTTGACACCATTGACGATGGATCTGCAGGAGTTGGCGATTGAGAACAATATTAAGACCATCGCCTCCACGTGGTCTACGCTCATGCTGGACATGGCGGAGTATAAGTCGACCTACAAGCTGCGCAGTACGGAAGAGATCTTCTCCTCTTTGGAAGAGAATACCGTCACGTTGTCCACCATGAAAGCCTCCAAGTACTTCATCGTCTTTGAAAAGGACATTGCGTTCTGGGAGCGCACGCTCAGCCATATTTCCGAAACCATCGAGATCATCCTGCAGGTGAGCCGAATCGTAGGGCCCCAAGGCCAGTACCCGGCTGCCGTGATGTGGCAATGCAGTAAGTACAAAGGGACGTGTCCTTGCCATGTGCACATCCTGGCTAGCACGGCGGGCACAACCTATTTTGCCGGGGCCCCCCTGTCATGTTGGTAGCTGCTGCTAGCGCAACTAGCAAACATGTGTCTATGTTCGAACACGGTTTCTGATCCCCGGTCCCTTCCTGTGCACCTCTGCACTGGCACCCTCCCACAGGTGCAACGGCAATGGATGTACCTTGAGAACATCTTCATTGGCTCGGAGGATATCCGCAAGCAGCTGCCGCAGGAGAGCCAGATGTTCGACGGAGTGCACAACACCTTTATGAGGCTCATGAAGCAGCTGTATACCACCGGCAACTGCCAGAAGGCTTGCACGGCGCCAGGGCTGCTGGAGTCCTTCCAGGTGGGGACGGCATGTGCTATCTGCAAAGCTGGGCTGCACCCAGCGGCGTGCGCGCGCATTGGATCGACCCTTGCTTGGCTGGCGCCCACGCGCACTGAAGTGGCGCAGTTTGTTACGCGGAGCAGATCAATCGATCGCTTCGGCACACGGCTACGGGTTTGGGTGATGGTTTGCTACGCATCTAGATGAGTGCTTACGGGCCCTAATGAGGCTTGCCCCCCGTGCGTGTGTGAAGAGGTCTTGAGTTTTCCTACCCTGCTGTGGGAGCAATGGCGAAAACGTGACATTACTCTTGCTGTGAAGAACGGTTGTACACAAGACACTGTGCGGTCTGCAAGCCGCCGAGTGTGTGGATTCGACGTGCTTTCCGCTGGGGTTGTGCCTCTTCCACTGACAGGACATGAACAACAAGCTTGAGCGCATCCAGAAGTCGCTGGATAATTACCTGGAGAACAAGCGCCAGCAGTTCCCGCGCTTCTACTTCCTGTCATCGGATGATTTGCTGGAGATTCTGGGCCAGGCCAAGGACCCGCTCAATGTGCAACCTCACCTCAAAAAGTGCTTTGAAGGTAAATTTTTATTGCACACGGGAATGCTGCGCTTGCTGTCGTACCCGATATGCCGGTTTACTTCTGTGCCCCAAAGCGGCGATGTGATTCAACACCCCTCTGCGGTGTGATCCTCTGAGTTGTCCACCAGGCTGGTGCCGCCGAAGCGGGCAGGCTCTCCTTTCGCATACCAACGTTCCAAATGCACTGTGCGCGCCTGGGCCCACAGGTATTAAGAAACTGGACATGCACTTGCCCGGAGATGATCGCAAGCAGACGGTCAGTGTGGGTATCACCTCGCCCGATGGCGAATACCTGCCCTTCGCTAACCCGGTGGTGACGGAGGGACGGCCGGAGGAGTGGCTCAACCGTGTAGAGGATGCGATGTTCCTCACCACCAAGAAGCACCTGTACAAGGTGTTGGAGGACTCGAAAGGTGAGCGAAGGGAAGACGGGAAAAGGCAGGGACTGCTCAGGCCTGATTAAACGTGCTCTTGCTGCCCTTCGGGACTGTTGGCATTGGCTGAAACCGCCGCTTGGTGGCCGTGGACAATGGAAAGCACGTGTGTGGCGTGCCATGCGTGAAACCGCGCACCCTGCTGAGCCTCGCTCCCTGCCGTTGCCCTTGCCTACTGAAATCCTGAGCCCACAGTCCAAAAGAAGGAGAAGTGGGTCAAGGATAACCAGGGACAGATGATTATCACAGCGGGCCAGATCGTGTGGACCCATGAGTGCGAAAAGGCGTTGGCAGAGCAGGACGGCGCACGCAAGAACCTCAAACTGCTTAAAAAGAAATGGATCAGCTACCTGAACAAGCTCACCACCGTCACGCGCTCCAAGCTCAACAAGATTGAGCGTAACAAGGTAGGAACCCATCTGGCTACGTGGCAGGCATACATATCAAAGACACTCATGGTATTTGTTGGCTATAGCTGTCATGCACCTGGGGCGATTGACTTTATGTTTTTTCGGTCGTGGAACCAGGGGTACGGCACTGTAAAACCTTGACGTTGGCCCCTGTAGCGGGCTTGGTAATACGTGTAGGCTGGGGTGTTCAATCACGATTGGGTTGCCATTCGCGATGGGCGTCATGCCACAACACCCCACTCGATGTTCCCTGGCTAGGTGGTGGCGTTGATCACCATCGAGGTGCATGCGCGCGACGTGATCGAGAAGCTGGGCAAGGCCAACTGCACGTCCGTTAGCGACTTCGAATGGGTCAGCCAGCTGCGCTTCTACTGGGACCGCGAGAAGAACGACTGCATCGTCAAGCAGGTGCGCCGGGAGAGAGGGAAGGCGCCCGCTGCGCGCCGTGTGTTACGCTCCTTAGATAACCTCGAATGAAGGGAAATGGAGGCCCCTTGTGAACATCTGGTCCGCGAAGGACCCCAGCGACACCCTCTGCCACATGCACACGTAATGAACGAAGGCATACATGTACCTTTTGCTTCAAAAAAGGTACTTGCGGGTTAGTCGTTTTTGGGACATTACCTGACATGAAAAGGACGGGTAATCGGTGGCCTGCATGATAGGGAGATGTGCCGTCCGTCACCTCTGCCTTTGGCCGACCACTTTCTGTGTAATGATCCCGGCTGCTGTCAACGTACGCCTTTCCCTGCCCCTCGCACCGCTCTGTATGCTCCAGGTGCTGTCGGTCTTCTTCTACGGTTACGAGTATCAGGGTAACAACGGTCGCCTGGTCATCACACCACTCACTGACCGCTGCTACATGACACTAGGTACGGATGCCCCCGGAGACCCTTTTCAGGGAACCCCGTTAAATGCGGGAGCGTAACAATAGCTCCGTTATTCCATCGGCGACAGGCATGCAGGCCCTGTTTACCTGAATCCGGACACAGATGTGGACACTGGAGCACGAGCAGTTCCGCATGTCAGTTTACTTCATCCGTTTCTTGTCTTAGCACGTAACACAAGCACCGTCCCGAGCAGGCGCGGCCATGTTTACCCGTCGCGGTGGCAATCCGCTGGGTCCCGCTGGTACGGGCAAAACGGAGACGGTCAAGGATTTCGGCAAGGCGCTGGCGCGTTACGTCATCGTGTTCAACTGCTCTGACGGCGTTGATTACAAGATGACGGGCAAGATGTTCAGTGGTCTGGCACAAACAGGCGCGTGGGCGTGTCTGGACGAGTTCAACCGTATTGAGGTGGAGGTGCTGTCCGTCGTTGCCACCCAGATTGCCTGCGTTATGCAGGTGAGGAGGTGTGCAACCCAGCGAGCATGTCGTTCCGTAAGAAGTCGTGATGCCTGAATAGATGCCAACGTGCTCCAACGTGCCAAAAATGGTCCGGTCCCTGTCGCGGTCGAATTTTGCAAGGGGCCCAAAGCATGGGGGTGGGGTATGTAAGTTGGCAACCCATGGAGCTTGCGACAGAGAACGGTTACGTTCGATGGTAGATGCAGCAGAGTAACCGCAAAGCGGGCCACAATCAAGCTAAAACTTATGACGCCACCGTAAAAGTGGTGTTTCCGTCATATCCTCGTCCTTCCGAGTTGGTTCTTGGGATAGGGTAGGGCGCCTGGTAGGGCGCCTGGTGTGGGGCCAACGAGTCCTCTGCCTGCAAGAAGCGAGGTGCTCACGGATGGTCGCGAATTATCAATGCCAGCCGTGAATGACCACAATTGCCAGATTGACTTGCTGCTGCTAGCTGCTGCAGGCATTGCCGTAGCTGACATACTGTTGCTGGTTTCTGCTCCTCGCAGGCCATTAAGGAAGCTAAGAAGCGCTTCCTGTTCCTGGGTCAGGAGATCCGCCTCAACCCGTCGTGTGGTATCTTCGTGACTATGAACCCAGGCTATGCGGGCCGCTCGGAGTTGCCAGATAACCTCAAGGTGGGCTGGGTCCGCTTAAGCTGACAGTAGTATGTTGCCTGTCTGCTCAAATACTTCCCGGTCCTTATAACAATAAAGTGGCCTCGGTGTGTCTCCATCGTGGGGCCTTTTGTGCCGTTGGCCGCAGCTCCGCCTGCGTTGGGTACTTCTGCACGTGCCCCTAAAGCAAACGGTCCCCATTACATACCCGGGCTGTAAGGCTGACAAAAAGGATAATGCACCACGGCGCGGACCTTGTTTCTGTTCGTGGTAGGCAATGCTGCGCCCCGTCTCCATGATGGTTCCCGACTTCACGCTGATTGCCGAGATCATGATGTTCAGTGAGGGCTTCTCGTCCGCCAAGGTGCTCGCCAAAAAGATGATTGCCATCATGGAGCTGTCACAGCAGCAGCTATCCAAGCAGGACCACTACGACTATGGCCTGAGGTGGGTACACGGAGTGTGGCACAATTACCGTCCAACCGCTTGCGCAGGACAGCTGCGAGGCCCAAGCTTATAAGGGGCCGCTGGTTGAACAGCTGCCCTTCGGAACATAATTGCGGTTACCTTGACATCCCTGGAACATCCCCGCCTTTCATAGGATATTTCATGATACCCCTTTCCGGGTGCGTATGCATACATCGTTTGCTCACGCAATGCCATCTGCCCTGGCCTTCGCAGGTCGTTCGTGATTCCCATTGCGCGTGCGGCTGGCTCACTGAAGCGCCTGGACCCGGAGGGCAGCGAGGAAGTGATCCTGTACCGCACAATGCTGGACCTCATCAAGCCCAAGCTTGTGTACTTGGACCTACCGCTGTTCATGGCGCTGTTGTCCGACCTGTTCCCCGGGGTGGAGCTGCCGCCGCCAGATGGCGGGTCGCTGCGTCGCGCCATCGAGACGGAGCTGCGGGAGGCCAACCTACAGGTGCGGACAGGTGCTGCTCATGCTGTATCCGTCAAGATAGCCGCTGAGAATTGTTGCACCAAATCCACGTTCTTCGTCGATTCGGCACGTGCATGGAGAGGATGGCATGGCAGGTGGTTGTCCACCTCGTGTCTCATCGCTCAGCCGTTTCCCCCATGCGTGTCTCACTCCGGCCGGCACAGATCGTATCCGAGTTCGTGACCAAGATCATCCAGGTGTTCGACTGCAAGGTGGCGCGGCACGGCAACATGCTCGTGGGCCGCACCGGCTCCGGCAAGAGCGAGGCGTGGAAGTGCCTGCAGCGTGCTCTGGGCCGCTTGCGCAAGGAAGAGCCTGAAGACGAGCGCTTCCAAAAGGTTTGTAAACTTCCGAAAGGCTTGTAAACTTGCCGGCCTTTGTCTGTGACAACAAACACGCACATAATCTTCGTCCGGATGATAGCGTACTGCACAGCTTTTGCATTGTCTCTGTCAGTGGTTACGTTTGGTACCTCTCCTGGGTTCGTTGCAAGGGCTCTATGACTCAACACACGTATTTGCGCTTCAGGAACCGTATGAGCATAGTAGAAACTGATGAGGGAGGCGCATTTACTGCGGGAAGCACTTCGTGGCCTTCCTGTGGCTCCAAAGCATTCAACACGTGTATGACCCATGGGCCCTCCTCTCCTGCCAATCCCAATCCCCCCAACCCCAGGTGCACGTGTATACCATCAACCCCCTGGCCCTGTCCAATGACGAGCTGTACGGCTGTTTCGAGGCGGCGACACACGAGTGGCAGGACGGTGTGCTGGCGCGCATCATGCGGACGGTGTGCAAGGACGAGAGTCCCGAGCAGAAGTGGATCCTGTTTGATGGCCCTGTGGACACGCTGTGGATCGAGTCCATGAATACCACACTGGATGACAACAAGCTGCTCACGCTGCTGTCAGGTGGGCATTCGACATGAAATGGTTCAGACGGAGGATTCTGTTTAGGGATAGACCTCCGGACCGGGACGCCGGGGGCGTTGCTGAGACGCCGTGGCTGCATGTGGCGTGCTCTGGGTGTGGATGCTTTCCCAACGCCACCTAACCCAGGCGTGGCCCTGGTACCCCTCACGTGATACGTTTTTTTGATGTTTCTTAGCCCTACCCCACATCAACCTATTCCGACGGTGCTGCCTCCTCAACACCCCTCCATGTATAGGCGAGCGCATCGCTATGACGCCCAGTGTGTCGCTGCTGTTTGAGGTGGAGGACCTATCCCAAGCCTCTCCCGCCACGGTGTCCCGTGCGGGCATGATCTATCTTAACGTGGAGGACTTGGGCTGGCGGCCCTTCATCACCAGCTGGCTGGCTGCGAAGGCAGCGGCGCCAGGCGCGGAGCCCGCCGTGCTGGACACTGTGGCCAAGATGGTGGACAAATACATGGAGGCGGCCCTGGAGCACAAACGACTGCTGTGCAGGTATGCATCGTGCTTTGCTAGGGGGACCGCTTGAAGTAGCCGACGGCGCGGCGGGGCCCTGGCTGCAGATGGAAGGCAGCTTACTTTTAGTGTTGGTCGAACCAGTGCTCATGTTGTGGGTATATGCGGTGCGGGGATGCAAAGGGGCCGGGGTATCGGGTGATGTGGACGGGCTCTGCTCGGCGTTTGGCTTTAGTGCCAGAGCCCAAAATCTCCTCTGCAACTCACCACATCTACCTCCGCCATTGTCGTCCCTGCCGCCACGTGTGCTGCCAAGCAGAGAGCTGGTGCCCACTGACCGACTGTCCTGTGTACGCGCCTTCACGCGCCTCTTCGACGCGCTGGCGACACCAGAGAATGGTGTGGGCACGATGCCGGTGGAGGAAACCCCGGGAGGTCCCGGTGGCCCGAAGGGGACTGCGCCCGCCACGCCTGCCAACGGTGCAGCGCCCACAGACGACAGCGGCAATAGCGGCAACAACCTGGTGGAGATGTGGTTCCTGTTTTGCCTAATCTGGGGCATTGGCGGCCCGCTGGACGAGGATGGTCGCAAGAAGTTTGATGCCTTCATGCGCGAGATGGACACACGGTGGGTGTGTTGTCGAGTTACCGCTCCCGCCCCTGCACCAGTCCATCGAGAATATGACATCCCCATGTTGTGACAATCATTAATCTTTTCCGTTATCATATTCCCCCTTCCTTATCTTTCCCCTTGTTTGTTGAGCCCACAGTTACCCAAGCGCGGAGACAGTGTTCGAGTACTTTGTAGACCCCAAGACCCGGGCCTGGCTGGCCTGGGAGACCCGGCTGACCGGCACTTTTAAGCCTTCCCTGGACCAGCCGTTCTTTAAAATCCTGGTGCCCACCGTCGACACGGTGCGCAACCGCTTCGTGGGCAATGCATTGGTGCGCGTGTCCCAGCACACGCTCATCGTGGGCAACGTGGGCGTGGGCAAGACCATGATCGTGGGCTCGCTGCTGGAGGGGCTGCCATCTGACCGCATGAGCCACGTCACCATCAACTTCTCCGCGCAAACCTCCTCCAACAGCCTGCAGGTGAAGGGGTGTCTAGGTTGGGTCGGGTGATGTTGGGGTTTGTCGGGGTGGATGGGGGTCGGGGTGGATGACTGCAGCAGCTGAAGCAGACTATACGGCATAGCTGCCCACTAAATGCTCGCGTCGCCTCATGTGTACGTCTTGGCACGCGGGTATGTTTAATGTGTTCGCAAGTTGTTTCCAAACGCCACTGGCCCATTCCAATCCAGGACACCATCGAGGGCAAGCTGGAGAAGCGCACCAAGGGTGTATTCGCGCCAGCCGGCGGCAAGCGCCTTGTGTGCTTCATCGACGACCTCAACATGCCTGCCAAGTCCAAGTTCGGCTTCATCCCGCCACTGGAGCTGCTCAAACTCTGGGTGGACAATGGATTCTGGTGCGTGCCACAGCTGTGAAGCCCTCGTGCGTGTGGCATATCCCATTGTATCACTTGCGTGTACGCGGGCGTGCATGGAGCATGGCGGGACTTGTAGTTAAGGGTTCCAATTGTTTGTGTTGTGCAGCGACGGGAGGGCCAACAGCGAAAAGCGACGATAAACCCTTAATGCAAACTTGTGTAATGCAAACCTAAGGCGACCCAAGTTGGGGATATCGACTGAGATTGTGAACCAGTGTTGCGGCTAGGGAATCACTGCTTGTGAGCTCCTTCCTTGGTCATAACCTCTGCCCACGCTGCCGCTCCCGCTTCTACCTCTGCAGGTACGACCGCCAGAAGTGCGAGGTGAAACATATTAAGGACATGCAGCTCCTAGCTGCCATGGCGCCGCCGGGAGGTGCGTTGAGTGTAGCGCGGCCGCGCAATGGACCCTGTCTCCTAGGCTCCGTGTGCAAGGAAATGGCTTGGCTAAGCGGCGTTGGACGACAGAAGTGCCGATGCTCTGCTCTCTAACCGTTGCACGCAGATTGAAAAGCATTCATTCTTTAAGTGCCGGCGTGATATCCAACCCGTCGATCTCGCCACGCCACCCGAATCTGCCGCATAGCCTCTCTTAAGCTCGAAGACTAAACCAAACTCCCTGGCCCCCAACGCCCCATCAAACTTGCCACAGGCGGCCGCAACGCCTTTAGCCAGCGCGTGCAGGCTTGCTTCGCCACGCTCAACGTGACGGCGCCAAACGACAACCAGCTCAAGCGCATCTTTGGTACCATCCTTAACGCCAAGCTGGTAGACTTTGATGACGAAGTCAAGCCGCTGTCTGAGCCCATTACGATGGCCACCATTGGCATCTATCGCGCAGTGTCCAAGGAGCTGCTGCCGACGCCCTCCAAGAGTCACTACCTCTTCAACACTCGCGACCTGGCGAAAATTATCCAGGGCATGATGCAGGTGGGATTTGCGAAGGGTTACGAAGGCGGAGGTGGGGGCCCTGTGCTCTTACGCAACGGGCTATCATGGGTACCGGCTACGTGTGTCAGGGGTATTGGTGCATCCAACCCTGCGCCCCATCCGCTTCCGTGCCGTCCCTGCTTTTAAGACCCACCTCGCTGAGCGCGGGAAGGGAGAAAGGGGGTACGCTGCTGCCCCTCCCTAGCTGCAACACAGCCTTCTACGCTGCACCGCAAAACATGCCGCTGCACTGCACGATTTCGTTGCGTCTCACTGTTCGTTGCGTGTCCCATCCGCCTCGATCTCTTCCATTCCCGGCTCATGCAGGCCACCAAAGCCTTTTACAACAGCAAGGAGGAGGTCCTGCAGCTATGGTGCCATGAATGCATGCGCATCATTGCGGACCGCATGTGGGACCACGCCGACAAGGAATGGCTGGTGCGCCAGCTGGACGAGAAGCTGGGTACCATGTTCAGCACGTCCTTCCCCACGCTGTTCGAAGCCCACGGCGAGACCATCCCTCCCTTCGTTACCTTCATGCGCCAGAACGTTGACCCGCCCGTGTACGAGCTCGTCCGTGACATGGTGGCGCTGAAGGACCTGTTGACAGAGAAGCTGGAGGACTATGCGCTGGAGCCGGGCCACAGCGCAATGGACCTAGTGCTGTTCCGCGACGCGCTGCACCACGTGTGTCGCATCCACCGCATCCTCATGCAGCCGCGCGGCAACGCACTGCTGGTGGGTGTGGGCGGCAGCGGGCGCAAGAGCCTGGCTCGATTGGCAGCCTTCGTGGCGGAGCTCAAATGCTTCACCATTGAGATTACCAAGAACTACCGACAGGTGCGTTTGAGTGGCGTGGTCTGGGTAAGGTTGAAGTTTTTGGTCATTCCATTACGGCCCTTCCTTGGTGGATTGGGGAGTATGGGGTAAAGTGCGTGGATGGATTTTTCAGGGTTCATCCAACAGGGTGTAGGACCCGCTGTCACGAAATGTACGCAGTGGTGAGGCGTAAGGGGCGGATGCTCTAGCAATTTGAAACGCGGATTACGCAAGCTGAAAAACTGGATTTTGAGAGCCTTGTGCATTCGTGCACATTTAGGCCATAGCGTCCTAATCCTGGTTACGCGCGTTCTTTATCTGTTGACAAATAAAGCTTTCTCTGCCGCTTGTACCCACCTCGACTTGCAGACTGAATTCCGTGAGGACCTCAAGGGGTTGTATCGCCAGGCGGGCTGTGCCAACAAGCCCACCGTGTTCCTGTTCGACGAGACACAGGTACGTGTTTGCGTAGACATGGGTGCTGGTTCTCGATGGTGGCTTGGTAATGGATTGAGGAAGGTTGTGTGCGTGAGGGTGTGAAAGGGAGCGCATGGCCTCCTAGCCGGGTGAGCGCCGCGGCGTGTTGCGAAATACAAATTGCAAGGCAGCAGCATTATGGAGATGGGTGTCTCGGGTGCTGTCGTGCACCGCCGCAGCCCTTGCCACACCCGAAGCTGCCGCTGCCTGTTCCTGGGATCATGGCCCCCTAAGCTTCTTAGATTTCCCCCGTCATTTTCCACTAACGATCCCGGATGTCCGCAGATCGTGTACGAGACGTTCCTGGAAGACGTGAACAACATCCTGACCAGTGGAGAGGTGCCCAACCTGTTCCCCAAGGTAAAGCAGTGCAGGGCTTTATAATTCTCATTGTCGGGGTTCAACGCGGCTTGTGAAGTAAGAGCTGTCCGCCCCACATGTTGGGTCTAGGGGACCGCCAGCTCTCCGACATGGGACAGCAACTACCGCGGCCGGCGATTGCCGACTCTGATTTAAGGCCCGTTGATTAGCCGCACCCCGTCATGCGGCGGCGCAAGCTGCTCGTCCCTGTCCTGAAGCCTGGCCAGCGTAGCTCTGCATTTCACACCATCGTACCGGCCGCCTGCATACAACCCTCCATGACGTCCCATCTGGCGAAATCTCACGCTGCATCTTTCTTTTCCTCACCTGCTACCTCCTCGACCCGCAGGACGAGCTGTCCGGTGTGCTTGACGAGCTTCGCCCAGCCGCCAAGGCCGCCGGCGCGGGCGAGACCTCGGATGCGCTGTACGCTTACCTGCTGGAACGCGTGCGCACCAACCTGCACGTGGTCCTGTGCCTGAGTCCCGTGGGCGAGGCCTTCCGAGAGCGCTGCCGCATGTTCCCCGGCCTGGTCAACTGCACCACCATCGACTGGTTCACCGAGTGGCCGGCGGATGCGCTGTTCGAGGTGGCACAGAAGCAGCTGGGAGACGTGGACCTGGGAAGCGCGGATGTGAAGACTGCGGTCTGCAAGGTATGGCGGTGGTTGGGGAGGGGTTGGGTGGATGGCGTGGGAGCAGGGTCGGGCCGCCCGTGGAGGGGTTGATTATCCACGAAACACCAGAGCCGCGGTCAGGAAGGTCGGGGCCACACCATGCGCAGCTATGGGACAGTTGATTGTGAGGGTCTACAGGGCCTTTACGTCTTTTCTTTTGCCTTCTGGACATCACCCGCCCCTCACGCACGTCTCAACCCCTGACTTGTGCCGCCCCGCCCTGGCTGTCTACATGCGTCATATGGCGCCTTCGAGGTTTCCTGATACATTCGTCCTCCCTTTTTCCTATCCTACCTCGCAGGTGTTTGTGACCGCACACCAGTCCGTGGAAGCCACCAGCACTAAGATGTTCCAGGCGCTCAAGCGCCGCAATTATGTAACCCCCACCAACTACCTGGAGACGGTGCGCGGCTACAAGGACCTGCTGGGCGAGAAGCGGCGGGAGCTGGGCGAGAAGGCGGCCAAGCTGCAGGGCGGCCTGCAGAAACTGGATGAAACGAGCGTGCAGGTGGCTGCCATGAAGAAGGTAGCGGAGGAAAAGAAAGTGGTGGTGGCGCAGGCCAAGGCGGACTGCGAGGAGCTGCTGGTGGAGATTGTGCAGGACAAGCGAGTGGCTGACGAGCAAGAGAAGCAGGTGAGGTGGATGCCAGGGCGCGAAAGGCTGGGCAATAAAATTGACCATGATTGAAAGTTGAGAGGAGCTGAGGGTATCGGTTTAAGGAGTGGTCGAGTGCCAGGAATGGAATGCCATGTTCGCTTTCCAAGCAGCGAGCCCTCCGATGCATTACCCAGCAGCAGCCTCGGGAACTATAGCACCTGCAGCCCCATTAACTCCTGGCGACGCGGTGTCCTCATGCTTTTCCGTCTCGCCCTGAACCCCTGTGCTCGTAATCCCCCAGGTGAACGCTGAAGCCCAGAAGATTGGCAAGGAGGCGGAGGAGGCCAACGCCATCGCGGCGCAGGTGCAGGTGGAGCTGGATAAGGCGCTGCCGGCGCTGCGAGAAGCAGAGGCTGCGCTGGATGTGCTGACCAAGAAGGACATGTCGGAGCTCAAGGCGTACGCCAAGCCGCCGGCACTAGTGGAGTTCACACTGAATGCGGTGCTCACAGGTACGTGGGGAAAGCTAAAGGTGTCGGGCAGCCGCGCTGCGACCTCGGTGGTCATTCCAGGATTTACACCCTTTACACCCATACTCGTCATTACCGCAGCCCAGGCATCCACCAGCCCCCAGCCCTGACTGGCACACTTCGCCTAGCCTGTCATCGGGCCCACACCCGGTAAATGCCGTCCCCGCTTTACGCAGTGCTCCGCCGTCCACCCAACTGGGAGGAAGCCAAGAAGCGGCTGGCGGACGCCAACTTCATGCAGAGCCTCAAGGAGTTCGACAAGGACAAATTGGACGACTCGCTGCTGAAGAAGGTGGGGAGCGGGGAGGGGCCTATAGCGCTGTTGCGGGGATGGTGGGAAACGGCTGTCTAGCCTGCCTTGCAAAGACAAATGACTTGGGAGCGCCGTAATCCTCTCCTGTGGCCTACAGGTCCACCCTTCCTTATACTCGCTTCGTCACCTACATAGTGAAACGTTCGCACCGCTCAAGTCCCATCTGCCCTTATCCAACCCCAGATTGGGAAGTTCACCGCCTCCCCCGACTTCACCGCCGACAAGATCAACAGTGTATCAGCTGCCGCCAGCGGCATGTGCAAGTGGGTGCACGCCATGGAGACATACGGCTACGTGGCCAAGGATGTGGCGCCCAAACGCGCCAAGCTCAAGGCAGCGCAGGACAACCTGGCTAAGAAGCAGGCCGCGCTGGCGCTGGCGCAAGAGCAGCTTGCGGTTGTGCTGGCCAAGGTGCAGGCGCTCAAGAACAGGTGAGAGGCGAGCGACGCTTGCAAGTGCGGGAGAGAAGGGGGAAGGCGGGCGGTGTGATCCTGTGGTCTGGAATGTTGTGGGGCAGCGGGCATGGCTTAGGGATGGTGCGTGAGATGCTCAGTGTCCAGCATGCAGTTTCCTAGCCGTGTGTTACTGCAAGTGACCTGAAACCGTATCTGGGCGTGGTCCGTGCTCGTTTCCTATCCTCCCCTAACATTTGGATGCCAGTAACCGTGGGGCGGAGGGTATGCGTGCGCGGGCCTTGGATGCGGCTTAGCAGAAGCTTCCCTAGAAGCGCGTTGCAATGTGCCTGGTGAGCACCTTGCGCCAGCATTCGATGGGCTCTGAAGAGGATGCTGAGGGGACCCTGGTGGTGTGCCTTTCTCCTTCGCCTGTGTACAGATACGATGAGTCTATCAGCCGCAAGCAAGCCCTTGAGGAGGAGCTGGCGGACCTGGAGGGCAAGCTGGAGCGTGCGGAGAAGCTGGTGACGGGACTTGCGGGTGAGCTCCTCTTGCTTCACTTCTCTCCCGCATAGCTTGAACTGCCTGGCACCGCAGATTACGGCCAGTTCAACAAAACCCATTGCACTTCGTTATGACCCGCATCCGCTGCCTCGTGTCCTCAAAAGCAACTCACCGAGTCCGGTAAGAGCTAACTCCCTCCCCTCCTATTTTGTGTAGGCGAGCGCGTCCGGTGGGAAGCTACCATTGCCGAGTACGAGCAATCGATGTCGTACCTGCCTGGCGACGTGGTGGTGGCGGCGGCCTTCATGAGCTACGCCGGGCCCTTTCCTTCCGAGTACCGCGACGAGCTGGTGAAGCACACATGGCTTCCGCAGGTCAAGGCGCTGAGCATCCCCGCTTCGGAGCACTTTGACTTTGCCCTGTTCCTGGCCAACCCAGCGCTAGTGCGCGACTGGAACATCCAGGGTCTGCCCTCAGATTCGTTCTCTACGGAAAACGGTGTCATGGTCACCCGAGGCCGGCGATGGCCGCTAATGATTGATCCGCAGGTGCGGGACACGGGAAACGAAGGCTGGTGGGCTTGGGGTGGGCTTGGGGTGGGGTGGGGTTGGTAATCACGCGCTGTGCATCGGCAGAAGCGCAATGCGAAGGATTGGAAATATGCGTTTTTGGTAACTACTGTCTATGCTTTGGATAGCGATGGAGTTGTGGTGCTTCGGCTATGCGGCACTTTGACTTGCCTGCTTGGGAGGTGCGCGTATGTGATGAAGCCAGACCCCGTCTACCTCTCCGTCCCCGCCTCTGCCTGTGCCTGCGCCTCTGTTTCCATGTCCCGCCTTATCCTTCCACCACAGGGTCAGGCCAACAAGTGGATCAAGAACATGGAGGGCCGCAGTGGGCGGCTCAAGGTGCTGAACCTGCAGATGTCCGACATGGCGCGGCAGGTGGAAAACGCTATCCAGTTCGGTCAGCCGGTGTTGATGCAGGACGTCCTGCAGGAAATTGACCCCATCCTGGAGCCCATATTGGCCAAGGCCTTCATCAAGCGCGGTAACCAGACGCTTATTAAACTGGGCGACAAAGAGGTGGACTACAACTTTGACTTCCGGCTGTACCTGACCACCAAGCTGGCCAACCCGCTGTATACACCCGAGATTTCCACCAAGGTCATGATTGTCAACTTTGCCGTCAAGGAGCAGGGCCTGGAGGCGCAGCTGCTGGCTACGGTCGTCAAGAACGAGCGACCAGACCTGGACAAGCAGAAGAACGACCTGGTGCGTCGTAGCGTGGGGAGGCCAGGAATGGGGGAGATGTGTGGGGAAAGGTGGAAGGTGAATAGGATTGATGGGCTTGGCTGGGTCTAAACCCTCTTACCTGCCTCTTTCGTCACAGCATCACCCCGTCACCCCATCATCCCATGTCTCTGCAGGTGGTCAAAGTGGCTGCGGGCAAGCGCACCCAGGCGGAGTTGGAGGACACTATCCTGCACCTGCTGTCTACCGCCACTGGATCGCTGCTGGACAACGTGACGCTCATCAACACACTGGACCAGTCCAAGACCACATGGGAGGAGGTCAACGCGTCGCTGCAGGTGTGGACTATGTCTTTCTGTCGCTCTGTCTGTCTGTCTGTTTGCCGTGTGTACGGTACTTTCGGGCAAAGTCATTCGACACGGGTTCGTGTTGGTCGAGCTGTGCTTAAGCTAGCGTTGGGCTTACCGTTGACGGACCGCACCGTTGTATCATTTTTAAGGTTGAATCGCGTTTCTGGCCTATCGCTAGAAGCTTCTGGCCCTGTTTCCCCCATTTCTGCAGTCCGTCCTTGCCCGGCCCTTCATTAGCCCTCCCTGGAGTCACTGCTTGTGCCCACCCTTCCCTTTCCCTGCACTTCCCTCCCTAGGTCGCCGAGGAGACCCAGAAGAAGATCGAGGCCGCCAGCCAGCTGTACCGGCCCTGCTCCGTGCGTGCATCCGTGCTGTACTTCGTCCTCAACGACCTGTCCACCATCGACCCAATGTATCAGTTCTCGCTGGATGCCTACAATGACCTCTTCCTCATCTCCATCCGCAACTCACCCAAGAACGACGTACTGGCGGAACGCATCAAGTCGCTCAACGACTACCACACCTACGGCGTGTACAAGTACACCGCACGTGGTCTGTTCGAGCGGCACAAGCTGCTGCTATCGCTGCAGATGTGCGTGCGCATCCTGCAGACCGCCAACCAGGTCAACATGGAGGAGTGGCAGTTCTTCCTTCGGGGCGGCACCGTGCTGGATCGCTCACAGCAGCCCACAAACCCAGCACCGGAGTGGATCAGCGAGGAGGCTTGGGATAACGTAACGGAGCTGGACGCCCTGCCCAACTTCAAGGTGGGGCTCTGGTTCTGGGTGTGTGGAAGCCGGCGAAGGGCGGGGAGACAGGGGGGGAGGAGGGGGGACCGAGGAGTTGGAAGGCACAGTATTTGGGTGCGGAGGTGGATTGGTGTGAGCATCGCACCGCCCGCGCGATGTGGGTTAGTTACCCTCCTCGTGTTCAGTGCTGCGATAATTCTGCTGTTCATTTAATCCAGAGCTGCCATGATCGGTCATCTCTCCGTCCTCCTCTGTCGCTTTTCCGTGTCCCTCTTGTTCTCCCACTACCTTCAGGGCATTACCGCCTCCTTCGAGTCCAACCTTGGCGAGTGGGAGCAGTGGTATCGCCGCGGCGAGCCCGAGTCCTCGGAGCTGCCGGCGGAGTGGGAGTCCAAGTGCAACGAGCTGCAGCGGCTCATCCTGGTGCGCTGCCTGCGACCTGATCGCGTCATCTTCGCCGCCACCACCTACGTATCCAACGCGCTGGGCAGGAAGTACGTGGAGCCGCCTGTGCTGGACCTGGGTGAGACGCTCAAGGACTCCACGGCGATGTCGCCGCTCATCTTTGTCCTCAGCGCGGGTGTGGACCCCACGGACAACCTGCGAAAGCTGGCCGCGGAGAAGGGCATGGCGAGCAGGTACGGTGGGCTTTATAGGCAGGGTGGTGGTGGTATTTGAACGGCTCCAGGAGAGGCTACGGTGGTCTCGCCGTGTGTGGAGTATCGGGGAGAAGGCATCTAAGGGAGAAAGCATTGGACCTGGGAAGAAGTTTATGAGGCGGTAGTAGAACGGCTTTCAGTGAACAGTCAGGAGGAGTGGAGGCAGGGCAGTAGCACCAAAGGAAGATTGGCCGGCCACTGATACGGGGACACAACGGGTAGTACTACCTTGGTGCTCACCCTTCCCACTATTTTCCTCTCTTACCTTTTTACTGTCCTCCATGTTTTCAGGTTCTTTACAGTGGCTCTGGGCCAGGGCCAGGCGCCCACTGCCACACGGTTGATCGAGGACGGCTTGCGCGAGGGCAACTGGGTGTTCCTGGCCAACTGCCACCTCATGACCTCTTGGCTGCCCACACTGGATAAGATCATTGAGTCCTTCGAGACCAAGCAGCCGCACGAGAACTTCAGGCTGTGGCTGTCATCCAACCCCTCGCCCGCCTTCCCCATCGCCATCCTGCAGCGTGGCCTTAAAATGACCACCGAGCCACCCAAGGGGTTGAGAGCCAACCTGCTGCGTCTGTACAACAGCGTCAGCGAAGCGTCGTACGCCCAGTGCAAAGCGCAAATAAAGTACCAGAAGCTGCTGTTTGCGCTGACGTACTTCCACAGCGTCCTGCTTGAGCGACGGAAGTTCCGAACATTGGGCTTTAACATTCCGTACGATTTTAATGACACGGACTTCTCGGTCTCTGATGACCTGCTCAAGAGCTATTTGGACTCGTATGAAAACACGCCATGGGACGCGCTCAAGTACCTTATCGCGGGTGGGTGGGCGGGCGGGGCTGCGTGTGTGTGTGCGGGTATTTGGTTCATGGAACTGAGCTGCGAAGTTGGATAGCGATGACAGACGCAAATAGGTCGCTGCGAGCATCCGTGTCTTTGTTGCGGCACTTACCTGAACCTGCCCTCCTCCGCCTTCCGCCCTCCGGCCCCCTAGAGGCCAACTATGGTGGCCGTGTGACGGACGAGCTGGACCGCCGTGTGTTGGCCTCCTACCTGAACAAGTTCTATTGCGAGGACGCGCTGTCGGTGCCCGGCTACCTGCTGTCGCCATTGCCCACATACTACGTGCCCGACAACGGCCCGCTGTCCAGCTTCCGGGACTACATCCTCACGCTGCCAGCCAGCGACCGCCCCGAGGCCTTCGGGCAGCATTCCAACGCCGAAATCAGCTACCTCATTGAGGACAGCAAGGTAGAGAGTTGGGGCCTAAGACTGGAAGAGAGAGGGCGCCGGGAAGGAGAAGTTCCTGCACCCTCCTCTCCAGGGATACAGGGCTGAGCCGAGCGACAGGGCGTTGGGTTTTACAAAGCGTCGCCCACCGCATGCTGTTGGGTCGGGGCTCGTTGTCTGCCGCCCCAACTGCACCTTCGTAATGTTGCGGCTCCTGCCCCCCGCTGGTACCACTGTCCACGTTTGCACCACTAGCTTTCCCCATACGCTCCTTCGAACCCCGTGCCGCGCACAAACTAGGCTGCGCCGAATTACTATTTTCGCCCTGAATACTTCCCATTAATGGCATTGCGCAGGTATTGCTGGACAGCCTGCTGAGCCTACAGCCTCGCACGGAGGGCAGTGGCGGCGGCGGCGGTGGTGGCGCTGGGAGGCGTGAGGACGTGGTGATGGCCATCGCCACTGACCTATTGGACCAGGTACCTCAGCCATTTAACCTGGAAGAGGTCATGAAGGCCAAGGCGGACGACCCCTCGGCGCTGCATGTTGTGCTGTTCCAGGTGGGGTCGTGGGATCCGGCGGCTCCGACGGGAGGGGTGGATGAGAATTCTTCCACTTCGTTGGAAGTGGGCAAACAAGCACCTAGCATAGACACCAACTTAAGCTCGTCAACATGTTGTCACCCAGACCAACTCCGCATCCCAAATGCATGTGTGTCTCTCAGCTTGAAACTCTAAGGTTTTAAGGCCCTGTTTCCCATGATTAACCTTCCCCTTGTTCTCCTCATTTGAACTACCCCTTCGCTCACCTTTCTTCCTCCTTACTTTTCGCAGGAGGTGGAGCGTTACAACTCGCTGCTGGTGTCCGTGCGGCGTTCCTGTGTGGAGCTGCAGCGGGGCATCAAGGGCCTGGTGGTCATGTCGGCCGACCTGGACCTCATCTTTGACGCGCTGTACAACGCCAAGGTACCGTCCGCGTGGCTCAAGACGTACCCCAGCCTCAAGCCGCTGGGTCCCTGGACCCGCGACCTGCTGCAGCGCATCGAGCAGCTGGCGACCTGGGTTGAGGAGACCTACCCGCGTGTGTACTGGCTGTCGGGCTTCACGTACCCCACTGGTTTCCTGACGGCGGTGCTGCAGACCACGGCGCGCAAGTCGTCGGTGCCCATCGACACGCTGTCCTTCGAGTTCAGCATTATCAACCTGGACGAACGGGAGATCACGGCGCCGCCGAAGGAGGGCGTCTACATCAAGGGGCTGTTCCTGGAAGGTGAATGGGGGAACAGGGGGAAGGAGGAGGAGGACAGAGGACGAGCAGGGCAGAGGAGATGGGAAATACCAATGCGGCAGCGCGGGGAGGGGTGCTGTGCGGGCCCTGCCTGAACTGGGTGTAGCCCCGTGCTGGTGTGTGTTTGGGTTTGCGTGGGTGGGGATGATGGGTGTGGACGTGTAGGCCCATGTATGCGTTGTGGTTGAGCGAATGCATGCTCGGGAGATCTTTAAAGCTGGAACTGGCCCCGTGTAGCCCCTCTCATCTCTGTTCTCCCGCAACTCCCCGTGCTGCTCTGCCCACGTGCTCACAGGCGCTGGCTGGGACTTCGAGAACGGCTGCCTGTGTGAGCCCAACCCCATGGAACTCATCGTGCCGATGCCCATTCTGCTGTTCCGGCCCGTCGAGAACAAGAAGCGCACCGCCAAGGGCATCTACGTCTGCCCGCTGTACCTCTACCCCGTCCGCACCGGCACACGTGAGCGACCGTCCTTCATGATCAACGTGGACCTGCGCTCTGGAGCTGCAGACCCCGACCACTGGATCATGCGCGGAACCGCACTGCTGCTGTCGCTGGCCACGTAAGGCGTGTGAGAGTGGACCCATGCATGGCGTGCAGGTGTTAGGAAGGGGTCAAGGAGGGCAGACGGGGGCATAGACTGTGCAGCGGGGGTTGCTGCTTTGTGAGCAGATGTGCGTCGGAGCGCATTTTGATAAGAGCGGGACTAAAGGAGTTGAGGCGGGCGGTGGCAACGTAGGTGCTGTGCCGGAGTTTTGTTACAATCGTGCTTTGCTAGGAGGTTGCCGAATGTAGCTGTTGGGTAGCTGGTTGGCGGTTGGAGGTACACGGCTGCTGGGGATGCGGCTGTTAAAACGTGGTGGGAAGACGAGTGACGCCTGACTGTGAAGAAGCCAAGGATAAAAACAGGAAGAAGGGCGAGCCGATATTGTAATGCCAAACAGTAGGGGGAGGGGCTTGCAGGAGATTTGCAGAACTGTTGACTGTCAAGCGCGGTATGTTTGTGAACAGGAATGACATTAGCGCGCTCGTATATGTATGTGTATGTGCGCGCGTGCGTGTACGTGTGTGTGTGTCTGTGCATTGTTGAGAAGGTATCGCTGTACGCGCATGCCTTGTGTATCGGGGGTAATGCGGGTAATGCGGGCGTCGGGACAGCGTGCATTCGCCGCTGATGATAAAGCGGATGCGCCGAAACGCACGGTTTGGTTGCCATATTTCTCCGTGTTTTCTGGTCGGGGTTTGAGGGGCCATGCTGACCGTCCCAGGGGAACTGTACTGGACGCTTGGTTTGCGGTTATGGACCTCTCCAAGTGACAGTGCGTGCAGGTTGCGTGACACTTAAGTTTACCTTCAACAGTGCCGAGAAGTCTCTTGGACCTGACTATATCATAAGACATGAGTGACACGACCCGACCTGACGGGTAAGGAACCTGACTCGCACTGCGGTGCAGCCTTTCGCTGATTGCGTATACAAGGATTCGAGTTTCGGGCTGTGGTTGCTGCACCTTGCACCGTCCGAACACACACTGAAGTCATTATATATAAACCGAAAAGGCCGTTCACCCATCCTAACTGTGGCTGCGCGAGTTATATGTTGCATATGGCGCGCGGCAGCATTTCCCCCTCTACGACATACCAGACGATGATCGGGTCGCGGACCTTTGCCTATGCGGGAAGAGTCCAAACCCTGTGGCATAGAGGTAGTGATTTGGGAGTGTGTGGTTTCGGTGCGGGCTGGTTAACCGGTACCTTTGCATGGAAGGAGACTGCTGCAGCTACTGTCGGCGCTGGAGATGTGGAATCCTTGATACGCCGTTGTCCTCGACCCACAGTCGGATGCATACACTTTGGAGACACACGTTCGCGAGGCGACCCCGCGTTTCCCCTCCTTTATGGCCCTTGCAACTCGCTTTCCAGCACGCCCAGCACCTTCTAGCCTCTCCCAAAACGTATGAGTACCGCGTCACTATTGACTGCAGGCCACATCAGAGCACCTGGTCACTAGCTGCCGCCATTGATGCACTAGCAATTCGCCCGGTTTCCGTCTACCAGCCGGGTGCGAACGCCAGGGACAACGCTGTAAGGAAAGCAATAAGGCCCAGAAGCAGTCAACCTGTCATACGGCACTCGTACGCGGCGCGTCAAGGCGCGTAGTAGACACTTAAGCAGCTGCACGGACCTGCACCGCCAATTGCCACCTGAATCAGATCAGGTCAGGAGACGGCCAGAATGTGGAGATCCGAATCGACAACGTCGGCTGTGACCGCCAAGGACTGTCTTGCTGTGTAGCCCACCTTTGCGACGAATTCTTAACTTTGTGCAATATACGCCGATGTGACAGTGATCCGCGTTTTGCCATGCCTCGCCTCTTCAACTAGGAATGGATGAGTCCTGCAACTGCGCTCGAACAAATTAGGGTGCTGCCGTGTCGATAATGGACATGTGGCAAAGCACGTTACGCTCCTGCACTAAAAGCCGCAACCTAACAGCACCAGGAAAATCCTAAGCTGGACTGCATCATCCCAACTCCTTTCATCTGCTCGTGCTAACGATCTCCGCCGCCCCGCATCGCGGACTGCACCTCCCGCCTGAGCCCCTCGAACACGGGCCCACGGGCCGCCATGGCCCCACCCGTCCCCTCGCCGCCGCCGTCGCCGCAGCTCCCAATCCCCTGCTCCAAGTCTCTCTCACCCTCTCCATGCCCCCGGCGCTCATCCCAGCCCGGTCGCAGCTGCTGCCTCAGGCTCTGACCCGCATGCACCCCTGCCTTCACCGCGCGCTTGACGCCGCTGGACAGCGCCGCTGCGGTGCCCGCGGCGGCGGCGGCGATGGCGCCACCCCCTCCTCCGCCTCCACCGCCCATTTCAGCTGCATCCGGAGCTCCCGCTGGCGCCAAGGTCGATGGCGTCTTCAGCACCGGCTGGGGCTCGTCCGGGTCGCTGCGATAGCCCCGCCGGTTTCGGTGTTCTGTGCCAGGCGGCCCGCCACAGCCGCCGTTGTTGTTGCTGCTGCTGCCGGTACCACCCCCTAGCGCCACCGACCCATGGTGTGACGTCAGCAGCGGTTGCACCGCTTGAGCCAGTCCCTCCGCAGCAAGCACCACGGGGCTGCCGCCTAGGCCGCCACCGCCAGCGGTTGTAGTACTCGCTGCGTCAGAGCCGCCCTATCCGGAATGCCAGCCAGGCAAGGGGGACAGCATCTAGTGGAGTGCCTTACCTGGGCTTCAATTATGAAAGAAGCGCAATGTGGCCACCACAGCGCCATGCCTCACAGAGGCGTCATGCGATGATGCTCAGCAGCTGGCTCCGGGGACGCGTGTGCGCGTGGGTGTGTTGGCTCACTGGCAAGGTACGGTCCTTCGTGACATAACAATCCTAGGCCATGTCCCTGTTGTGGCCCTACACCCCTTCCAACGGACAACAACGCGCCGAAAGCCACAGCGCAGGCGTGACGCGTACTTCCCACACGCGCTCCCACCTGTTCCGGCTCTCCGAGCAGCCGCCGTGCCGCAGCGTGCTGCAGCGGCTTCATAACCCATAGAGTCGGTTTCCACAGCCAGCGGGTCCGGCGGGCGGCTTTGGCGCCCAGCCGCGACGCGCGGACCGCGCCGTGCGCTACCGCAGGGGCCGAGGCCGACACCTGCTGGACGGCTGCGCGGGTGGTCTCCGCCACGACCTGGAAGTCTTCTAAATAAGGCCGCGGGTCTTGAAGCTGTGCGGCGAGTGCGAGGTCAGAGGACCGCAATCAGAGGGCCGGACGGCGAAACAGGCGTCAGGGTACGGTGCGAGAGCACAGAGAACAAACGAACCTAAAGAGACTAATGATGGAATCATAACGAACCATCTAAGGTGGCGAAGAGCGGAAGGCGGAAGATTGATAACCCTGCACAACTTCAAACTCTTTTGCTTTTCCAACCGAGCCGTCGAGCGGACAGTAGGAGGCGATTGGGGAGCAGAGGAAGCAGAGGACGAACACATTTGTCACAACCGGGACCTTTGCCGGCGAAGGGCGGACGAAAACTAGTCGTCGCCGAGTCTGGCGGAGGGAAAAATATATAAATAGAAATGGAGAGCGAAAGACCGGTGCGGACGAGCAGCAGGAAATAGGCGGATGGAGGGGACAGCTTTCAGACAATTGGGGTTGCGCTTTTTTGCGACTTCTGGATCTTAACTACCTTCGCTGTGGCGGATCCGGCAACTAATGACCTTTACCGCCCTTTCTTCGCCCTTTCCATCACACAAACGCATTCGGGACATCCGGTTTAAGGGTGGGGTCCGCATCCCTAGCAGTAACCAAATAGCGGTGGCATCCTAGCGTAGGACAGCTGGCGGAAAGGTGCATGTTGGATCAGATAAGCGGTAAGAGGTTTGAAGGCAGGTGAGAGTGCATGTGGCCGAATTGTGGCAATGCGCCGAGGAGCAAATTGTCCCACGCCCCGGGCGATGCGATGTGGGTTGCATAAGATGCTTTGCAGGTGCGGTACTGACGCGGTGTCAGGCCGCCCCTGTCAATCCGTTGCAACCCGGGCCGGCTAGTGCGTTCTGGCGTCTGGGGGCATAAGTGGAGAGGTACGGCATGGGCGGCATGTAGTGGTTGTACGACCGCGGGCAATCATGCTCGGGTGACCCATGGGTCACTACCGTCTTTGGATAATCCAGAGCCCGGTGGCCGCGGGTGTCTCGGGTGTCTCTGCGGCCAGGTGGGAATCACTATGTACAGGTTTCGTAACGCGAGCCGTTTCAGTCGTCTTTGAGGCGTCACAGATGAAGCGCCTTCCTGCTTGGCTGCGTCAGAGTTGATGTATCGCGCACTGCTAGAGGTTCTCCTGGATTGGCTTGATGTATGTGGATGGAGGAGGTGCGCCGCAACTCACCATTGTCCCGCAAGCGAACGCGCAGGCGCAGGGCCCGAAGAAGCAGCCGCTTATAGAGATGGGCATGATGACATCTGCGGTCCAGCTGAGCTGGCGGAGGACCAGCCTTCCTTTGGCACCGAACCGCGCTTTACAGTTACTGTATCGTCTACAGTTCTCAGCGTGTTAAGCTTCGGAGGGTCTTCAGTCGGTGAGAGCGGCATTACTAAGACGGAAAGTGAGGAAGAGCTGCCGATCGCATTTCCTGCTCTTCCTCACTTCGACTTCAGTCAGCGTAACGGAAATCTACGTCACGGCCAACGTACTTTGGACCCTCTCAATGCTCTCCTAAATAAATGAGCGCAAAATGTTTAGCTGACATTGATAAAACAGGGCTTGTGCCTTGTTGCTTCCAGAGAACAACGCCTTAGGCGCCGCCTAGGAGTCCTGCGGGCCATTGCTGGCTTCACCTTCGGGTGCAGGGAGCATCGGTGATTCTATATCCTCTACCCATCGAAACCTCATTCTTTAATTGGATGTGACTATTTGAAAAGCTCTTGGCGGCGGCTGAAGGACGCCGCGAAACTGCTGAAGTGCGCCGGAGCATCCCCGGATTGCCCGTATGCGCCGCTAAAACTCTTTGGCGTCCTTTCGTCTCCGCCCGCGCAAGTCAACACTGCGCTAGGCCATGCTCTGGCCCATCCGTTGGTACGAATTATAATGCTTGGGGGTCCATTCGGCCGCCATGGTCAGCGAACAGGCATAGTGACTTTAGTTTGATTTGCACATTTTCCAGCTTCGCCGAAGCTGACACCCTGCTTGCGCAAGACCCGGCAGGAACCAGCTCGTATGCAAGAGCACTACTTCCCGCTTCTCGACCCGAGTAATTGATATTTTGGCCATGGAATAATATAAATAAGTCTACTACTAGTTGCGTGCATGAGGTGGCCACATCCAAATGAACGACTGGTCGTGTCCTCGCGGATAGAACAGCGGCGCGCACTGCAAGTTGGAATCATAGGAATAATAGAGGAATGGCTACCCTGGTTGTGGTCTGCAATGCCCCCAACATCGTCTGTCGCAAGCAGCCGCGACCTGCTACAGTTGCAAGACTTAATTTGCGAAAAGAATCTGTAACGACGGCAGAATTCGTACCGACTTCACGCAGTTCGCAGGCACATTTTGTGCGCCACCTATCGTATAATGTCCTGAGGCAGCTGCGTAATAATATAGCTGATAAGTGATTACTTGTTGGTGGTGGTTGCCCGCAAGATTTGGAGACATTTTGTTTTGCAAGGAAATGGCAGCAGCAGTTGCGCGGTGTGTAATTGTGCATCCTTCTAGGAACTGCCATGTTGTCCTGAAAACAGCAGGGCACCTGAAAACAACTGGCTGGGAAGAAGTTGGATGGAGGTCCGTTGTGATAACGTATAACGGACAAGTCAAGTGCACTGCAGTCAATGCCATTACCACCTGAAACCTTTGCCAATAGCTTGTTGTCAATACTCTGAGCCTACCCATTAAGAATGCACATTTGCACCCGACAATTGCACACAAGAATTTGTACAGACAAATCCACTTTTAGGCAACGCAGCCCTGCACAGTCGTTGGGTGGAAATAAATTAATAAACTGCAAAAACGACCAGTCCGATGCGGGCAGGTGTTACGCGGTTACTCCTACGCCTTTAACCTTGTAACGTGAGCGTTCTTGGCAGCCGAGACCACGGTAGCTAGCTACAAGGGGGAATTCAATCCCCACGGAAAAACATCCCCGTTGTTGCATTAGGCACTGAAGTATCATTTCGACAAGACACGCATATATGTCGTCAGCACGTTGTTAGCGGCCCTAAGAGATGAAGGGTCGCTGCGACATCGCGATCCGTTACTTTTTACTTAAAATTCGACAAAGTGGAGACAAACAGGCTTGTGTGTTGTTCGTCCCTACAATGCAGTAATGCATAATAATAGGCATATATATAATCATGCCCCGAGTATTCGCTATGTCAGTCTCAGGAGCCAAATCCTGAATTCTCCGTAGTTCTGCTCCCCCGCTGCTACATCGCCGGCGCCTGCTTAGTCGATACCTATACGTTATTACACCTGCTACCCAAATAGTTCTCCTTGAATTTAGTTTAGCTGTGGGCCGCATACTAGGACTGTGACTAACAGTGGTGGTTAAAGTTAGGCGTGGTTGGCTTCCTTCGTCCAGCAGGCGCTGGTAAGGTACGTCCGGGTCAGGCGGCAGGTCTGACTGTCCGCTTCAAAAACATAACGTATTTACCTGTTTGAATTTAATGAACAAAACAAGCTTTACTCATTTTTGTTAAGCCTTACGCTCACTTCTTCCATAGCCGACGACGCCTTAGCAAAATGTTGCAACTCGGTGCCAGCACCGTTATCCTTTTGTTTTTATGCCTTCAACCGCTTATTGTTTTCATTACAGCAGCCGGCGCGCAGACACCTGAAGGTGAGGTGATGGGCTGCCTGAAGTCGGTGGGCAGGCTGTCTCAGGCTGTCCGTTTCGTCAGTCTCCAACAGCGGCGGGCTCCCGCAAGGTCATCATCAGAAGCCAGAATTGCTAAGTGATTTTAAGACTGAGTCGATTTTGTAGTAGAGCAACGTTGTCGCAGCAGCGGAGCGGCCAATCGCTGCGGCCCCATGTTAAAGGAACCCCTTCTCCTTGCAGGGCCTGGGCTCCCAAGCCGCCGCAAACTTCTATTAGCCCAACAGCCACTAGGGGCGGCCGCCACGGGGGGATCTCCCCCGCGCAGGTCATCAGCGTCTTCCGCCCCAGCACAGCCACCGCGCCACCTTCCAGCTGCGAGCCCTCCATCCTCTCCCAATGCACCCACGGTGCCGCCACGTCCCAGGCCCTCCCCACCATCTCCGAGGCCGCCCTCACCCGAGCCACCCTCACCTCGTCCTGCCCCACCGACCCTCCCTAGCCAGCCCTCGGGAATCTTCTCTGCGTTTGCCGGTCAGTAATGAACCGCTCGTGAGTGAACGCAGCTGCCCTGTGTCCCGAATACCTGCTGTGATGCCAAGAGGTCCAGCCATCATAGCACCTACTGCGTTTGCTTGCTTGTCGCTCGTGTGCTATCGTTGGCAAGCTCGGCTCCGTCCTCTGCCGTCTACGCATGCCGCGTTGCAACAAAACGTCCTTTTCTAGTTCGCTCGCACTTGGGACGACCCCGGGCCTTCTCCTCGTTGTAGCATATCGTATCATACGCAGCTCCGGATGTCGTGGGAGGTGGACTCGTCGAAAGGCGGAGGGGAAGGGGATATGGGAAGTTGGAGAGCTTTCACAGACGGGTGCTGCCAACTCTCAAAACGGACCTCGATGGTTCTTGATCGGCATTGCCGGGGCCCAAAGCGTCCCGCGACCCCGTTGCCAAATGCTCGCGCTCAACCCTGCCCTTCTTACGGTTGCCCCCTCCTTCCCGTTTGATAGGTGGGATGTGCAGCGACCCACGGGACGTTCTGACTCGCACCAACGCATACCGGCTGCAGCATCGAGTGCCACCGCTCATGTGGGATGTGGGCCTGGCGCAAACGGCCCAGGCCTGGGCGGACAGGCTAGCCGCGAGAGGCTGCGCTCAGGACCATGACCTCAGCGTCGAAGTGGGCGAGAACATATTTGTCGAACAGCGTTATCCGCCGCCCGACGCCACTTGTGCCGGAGCTGTAGATGCCTGGTACAGCGAACGCCCGGCGTTTGACTTCAGTAATAAGGACCGCCTGTACACGGACAACAGAGAGAGCGGCGCGTTCCACTTCACCCAGCTGGTGAGCATCTTTTCGCCTTCCGGGCGTTTGGACTGTGTGCCTTGGCGCTGGTTTCACTGAACGAGGACGGCTTACCTGGTGGTGCAGGTGCACTGTTGGGGTAATTAATCCATAGATCAGGTTTTGTGGCGGGCGGTGAAGTGGCGATGCAATGGCAAATCACTTGACATGTACGGCGCCCAGTTCACGCCGACGGCCGGGCTCTGCATGTTTCGCACCTGCTGTTGGGGATGCGGTTGCCGTGAGCACTTAGGGATGCATGTTGTTCCCTTCAGTTCGATGACACTCACGCTACTGCGCATCGCTGGGCGTTCCCTACACTTGCTCCGTCCGGTTCCCGTTCTGTTGCTATTCCCTCCCGCGCCATCCCGCCTCTCGTCCGTGGACCCATTGTCGCCTCACCCTTCAGATCTGGCTCAGCAGCAGCCGCCTTGGCTGTGGCATGGCCAGGGCGACTATCGAAGTGGACTTTGGCCGTTTTAAGTCCATGGGCGGCTGCAAGGTCGTCGTATGCCGATACCTAGCACCGGGCAACACTGTGAACGATAAAGTCTTCAAAGGAAATGGTGGGTTCAACAGGAAACGTTGCAATCCTAAACCCTTCGTTGTGAATTGGATGGATTGCGACCGTCAACGAATGTCAGGGCACCCACCCATCCAGTTGCGCTAATCTAGCGGCTTGTGGGCACTACCCCGTTCTGTTAGCCCTCATGACCCTAAAACCCCAATGAAGGGTGCGGCGCAAGGGATTCCACCCGTCTCATTTAGACAGTTCTTCACAGCATGCGCAATCCCAACTTCAAAGGGCTCCTTGGTTGTTCCAATAACTACCTTTTGTACACAAACGCTTTTGCCTTGTTTTTACCGGCACGCTCTGTTTTTACCATTCGCAGTCTTTGATGCCGTTCCCCCCGTGGCGCCAGCATCTGCGGTGCAGCAGTCACCGTCGCCCATCTCGTCACCACGCCGCTTCTTGCGGTGAAGGGATGGCAACATTCTGAGTCTCGTTGGTAAACGCCTGGACAAACGGTTTTGCCCATTAAAAGTTTTGTCCAGTATTTATGAATTGAAAAGTGGAAGCAGATGTAGATTAGGGCTCGGAAAGTCTGTTTGGAAGGCATCGGCATTCAAAGTTTGAAAAGCGTACGGAAACCGTACCCAGAGCGAGCGAGCCGAAATTTGTGAGAGCATAGAGCACTTGCCGAATGGTTTGGCCTGATATGTCAACGCTGAGAGTGTCTTGTTTTGTCGGTGTCGGTGTCGAAGAGGGTGTGGGCTTGCGCAGGTGTTACCCTGCCTTGCGGTGTTGTTGAAGTGTTTCAAGAGTTATGCAAACCTTCCATTTTATGGTCGTTTTAGGTTTTTCGAGTGTCAGGTCGTCGTTGTTTTGCGGTTATCTGGGGCTGCCTGACGCGCACACGCTGCTGCCGTTTTTAGATTGTCTGGAGCGGGGTGCAGGTAAATCGAGAAGGTTCGAGTTGAGGGTTCGACGTCCTTCACTCCGCAAGTTGCTGCATTGCTAGATGTTAAGCAACTTGTTATTCAGCTTGTATGTTGTACTTTCCGTTCGCGGGCACTGTAGGAGTTTCCGGGCCCCTCATTGCGATGCGTCGCTTGGCGTGCAGGTCATAGCTAATAGGGGCTAATGTCGTGATTTTTATGATCTCGATCTTTTAAGGTAATTACTCTTGGCGACGGAAACGAAATGGCTTCAAACTTCTTTATTGCTAAGAGAGACGACAAATCGTGCGCTTCTCGAGAAGCTCACAACTCTGTAAAAAAAAGCGCATGACGTGCTCCCGAATACGACACGTATGGCTGTTCTGCACAATCAACCCAGCAAGTTCCGCCTGTAGCTCCGAAAGAGTAAGTTGCAATGGGTCCGACGGGATAAACCAGCCCCAAGGTTGCGGCTCAACGGCAGTCCCATATGTCGTTGTCGGGCTATGTAAGCAGGTCGGTCGGTCGGGCCGTCCGAGAATAACAAAAGCTATTACGCCAGGCCAGGCCAGCCTGGTCAGCTGATAAGGTTCTGCGAAGTACAGCTGCTGATTAGGTCCAAATAATCTCCGTTGACAAGTTGTAAGTTCTGCTATGGTTGCATGGTTGCTTATTTTATTAATTGCAGTCAATTCATAGGATCAGGATTCGCCGAGGATGCTGCCATGGATCCGCCTCGCGTGCCTCGCTCATGCAGCTCTGGTACGTAAATAAAACGTTTATTGCTAGCACTCATGCTTGAGCCGAAGATAACGACATCGCGCCCCTGCCCGTCTACACTATGCTACATCCAACCGTTGTTAGTGCTCTTGAATGGCCGTACATGCCTTTTATTCCCCCAGCTGAGTTCAAACCGGAACTGCCACTTTGAACGTTTCGTATACATCTATGTTTATCAGATCGCGTGCATTACAAAAGTTTCGTATCCCTGTGATACCGTTCATGGAAACGTTTCGCGCCCACTCCCTTCGCCTGCACCCTTAAAACCATTTTGTTTATAATCATAGCGGCTTCCATTAACCCATTCAAGTACTCATCTCATAAAAGTCTATGAAAAAAGAATGGCCCAAATATGTATCGTCTTACTTTGGTTGTTGACAATTTTGAGCCTAGCGACAGCAGAACGTAATGGGGCAAACTCTGTTAAGCTACTGTCGAGATGTATCGCTGGTAGGAAATTTATTTTTTCACTCGAAGTAGATTGCATTTGGGGTAGAGTCTGCCGCCCGTCTCTATCCGTCGTTAAACCCGGAGGCCAATGACCGGAAGGGCTGCGATGCACTGGTGACGATTGCTTACCGAACCGAGTAAAGCCAACTATTGTTTTATGTCCTTACAGAAGCTTCAAGCACCGGCTGCTGGGTTCAGCGTCACCAAGCGCGGCGCCTGCTGCAGACCCGCCCCTCGGCGCTACCAGCGATTTCTCCCAGCAGTGCAAACGATACCAACGTCCCTAACGGCCCTGGAGGAGGAGCTCGGAGGCCGCCGGCCAGCTCACCTGCACCGCCTCCTCCAGCATCCGCTCGCCAGGTGTCCCCCCGCAAAACTCTACAGGTCGCGTATCAGGTGGCCCGTCCTTCGCCACCCTCTCGACCCTCGTACCCAAGACCTCGCCGTCCCTACCTATCGCCTCCAAGTCCTCCACCCCCCCTCACACCACCACCGCTGTGGCCCACCCCGTTTCCATCTTCGTCCCCACCGCCGCCAAACCCAAGTCCTCCATCTCCCCAGGCTCCCTCACAAACCACTAAGCCGAGCCCGCACTCATCACAGCCCTGGCCGCGATTGCCGCCTCGACTTCGACCGTCGCCCAAGCCTCCGCGGCTGCCGCCGCCGCAACGCCCGCCGCCGCAAGCAATGCCGCCACCGCCTCCCTACCCGCCACCCGGCCATCCCCCACCCTCACCGCCAGCACCGCCGCATCTGCCGCAAGCACCCCGGCCACCTGTCGCAGTCGCGCCGCTCGGCCCTAGATCTATTCCGGGGCTTCCGAAGCTGCCGGAGGGGCCGATTGCTCCAGCGCCTCGGCCCCGGTCTCCGCCGCGCGCTCGCCCACCGCCCAAGCCGCAACGGCAACCACCGTCACGACCACAGCCATCACCACTGCAGCCACAACCCAGCGCCACCTCACCGGCCCCACCCCCATTAACGCCCAGCCCTCCCCCAACCCCACCGCCGCTAACTCCCCAACTTCCGCCTAGCCCACCTTCTTCGCCGCCGTCGCCGACGCCCTCCAGGCCACGTGCGCCACCATCACCACGGCCACCGGCACCTAGGTCACCGATAATCAGAAGGCCGCCTCGTCCACGGCTGCCGCCTCCGCCGTCGCCTCCCCAGCCGTCACCCCCGCCGCCGTCGCCATCACCGCCGTCGCCACCTCCGCCGTCGCCATCGCCACCATCGCCACCTCTGCCACCACTTCGGCGGTCACCATCGCCACGCCTGCTTCGGCCATCCCCACCACCGCCGTCGTCACCGCCGCCACCGCCTCTTCGGCCGCTCCCACGGCCGCCGTCGCCACCGCGTCCGCCTCCACCGTCGCCATCTCCGCCGCCTCCGCCTCCACCGTCGCCATCTCCGCCGCCACCGCCTCTTCGGCCGCTCCCACGGCCGCCATCTCCGCCACGTCCGCCTCCATCGTCGCCATCTCCGCCGCCTCCGCCTCCACCGTCGCCATCTCCGCCGTCGCCGCCTCCACCGTCGCCATCTCCGCCGTCGCCGCCTCCACCGCCGCCATCTCCGCCGCCTTCGCCTCCACCGCCGCCATCTCCGCCGCCTCCGCCTCCACCGCCGCCATCTCCGCCGCCTCCGCCTCCACCGTCGCCATCTCCGCCATCGCCATCTCCGCCGTCGCCTCCGCCGCCACCGCCTCTTCGGCGGTCACCGTCGCCGCCTCCGCCACCGCCGCCGTCGCCGCCTCCGCCACCGCCGCCGTCGCCGCCTCCGCCACCGCCGCCGTCGCCCCCTCTGCCAGCGCCGCCGTCATCCCCACCGCCTCCGCCTCTTAGGCGATTACCATCGCCGCCGCCGCCGTCGCCGTCTCCGCGGTCGCCGCCACCACCCCCAACATCACCGCCGCCGACGGCGCCTTCATCTGATGAAACTGTCGCTTCTTTGTCGCCCTCCCAATACCGTAAGCGCTGCCACAGACTAACCAACTGAAGCGACACTGCCGTATATTGTCGCAACCATTGAGCTCAAATCAAGCCGTGCTAGCTGCCGTGAATAAAGCTAGCTGGGAGAAAGGGCGCATGCAACGTCTGTGCAACGGGCCGCTGAAGGTACCGCTGGCCCCACACGCTGCCAATCCCCGTCACGTCTCCCTCCTGCCTACCTATGTGGCCGTGTGTGCGTGTGTGTGTGTGTCCTTTAGTTTGGCTCGGCCTTGTGCAGTGCCTGTGATTCCTGCTTTGCGGTTCGCTCCGCAAACGATTGCCCCTCCTCCCCTCCTAACGCATGCCGGTCCTGGTCCCTTTCTACGAATTTTACCCTTCACCCTTTTCCCCTCTCCCCTCCCGCCACACGCTTGGCCCCATAATCCTGATCCTACCTCCCCCCCTCTGCCACTTCCGCACCCCACATTGATCTTCCCGTTCCGCGGGCCCAGTCGGCGGCTGTAGCGACCCCGAGGGCGCTCTGGCGGCAACCAACGCCCTGCGCGCGCAACACGGCGTCCCGCCCCTCACGTGGGACAACGGCCTGGCTCTGGAGTCCGCAGCCTGGGCCTTCAAGCTGGCACAGCGTGGATGCGCCAAGGACCACGATTACAGCGTCGTCGTGGGGGAGAACATCTTCACGGTGACAGAATTGCCACCACCGGATAAGACTTGCACTCCCGCTGTACATGGGTGGTATAGCGAGATTTCAGAGTACAACTTCACGACAAGCGCGCCGTTCACGGTTAATCATGACGACGGTGTTGGCCATTTCACGCAACTGGTAAGGCACGTGCGTGTGGATGTATGTCTGTTTGCACGTATGTGGACGTGCTGTTGTTGTTGTATGCTTTTTGCAACGTACGGCACGGTTAAAACCGCTTTGTGCGTTGTGTTTCAGTTTGCGTGTAAGCCCGCTGCACATGCACGAGCCGGGCGTAATGAAGACCGGCCGAAATCCACCGGCAAATGCAACCTGGGGACGCGTCTTGCAAAGATTACACGTACAAAATTATCTCCACGAGGCGATTAGGAAAACTGTTGGAGCCAAATTTGACATTCTTCACTGTTTCTTACTTTGTCTTTTGCGCTCTCTAATTTAAAGTCACCCTTTTGACACATCCTAGGAAGCTTTGTGCCTTCATAAACCTGTACAAGCCTTGTATACTTGCGTGCGGAAAGGGGCCCCACCCCATGGCCGTTTATTCCCCAACTCCTCCGCTTACATAGTCACTTTCTCCGGTCGGGGGTGGTGACTCGCTAGACTCCCAAGCGACGCGGAGAGCAGTCAGGCGACGCCGGGTGTGTGTTTTCATGCTGGCGTGTGAGCCGGCTGGGATGGGGGGGCTCGGTGTGGAGAGGTCTCGCACAGACAGGGGCCAGGCACCTACGGCAGGGGACCGGGTGGAGTAAGTCAATGCCCGCGTGCGGTGCCCATATTACCCTTCCTAAAGTGCGAGGCTCTCGAGGCGCGAAAGCTTTTGCCTTCATAAATATGTCTGTGCTGCCGGGAGGAGATAAGAACTGTGAACAATAAGATGGATATGGAAAATCGAATTATAAAAATTAGCATTCCTCTGAAAGCGAAGAGTACTTCGACTTGGTGGACTGCCTGAAGTGTCCGGTCCGACAATTCGACTGTACGGCAAGGGGGCGGTCAGTCAGTGGGACCCAGTCCTAGGCCTGGGAGCTTTTCTTCGATCGGTCTGAGAACTTCTTGCCATTTCTTAATATCCCGCAAAAAAGGCAAACGTATTTCTCTAACCTGAAAGCGGTATAAAATTAGACTTCTAGCCGGCTTTTAGAGGAGCTATAGAAGTGTGAACCGTCTTGCGCTTGCATCCCTGGTTTGCATCCCTGGTTTGCGACCTATTTGCGTCTGTATCTATAAGTTTCTAAAACCTACGGAAGTGCGCAACGAAGGACTTCAAAACGGCATACAGAAGCAGGTGGTGGACAGACCACCAGCAGCAAGGTCCGCCCAGGCGGCGTGCTAACGCGGTTTCGTTCCGTATGAACGCCTTCGCCAAGCAAGCAAATTAACCGAATTGATTGCCAACGAACAAATGCCGTTGTGGTCAGTTAACGCGGGTCCTCTCGCCATCATTGCTGCTGCCGCTGCTGCTGCTGCTGCTGCTGGTCAATCCCAATGATCTAGGGCCCCTGTGTTGGCTGGAGCCCGCCAGCACTGGAAGGACGTTTCAAAAGTTATATCGCAGGGATGGCATGGATCTGCCCCTACTGATACGCCTGCTGACAACTGTACGCAGCACTTGTAAACTCAGCATTTATCGGTAGTTAAGGTTTGGAACCCGTGTGGCCGGCGAGATGAACCAGTTTTTCACACGCGTTTCCGTGTGACCATACGTTTTGAATATAAATCTTCCCTGCCTGGCCTGCATGGTACAGCAATTATTGTACATTCTCCGTACAGTGTCCTATTACCCGTACAGCTTGTCGTACATGGTGGTACGCCTATGGGCCCGCATCTGGTCATATCACATGACGTGGGTTATGTTATGTGCAACCCCGTAACATGTAATCCCCGTTTGCGTTACCGACTACTACCCATTTCGCAGGTGTGGAGGGCCACGACCACAATGGGCTGCGGCACAGCGGTTGTCAGTATGATGTTGGAGCTGTTTACGGGATACCGCGCCAAGGGCGGCTGCAAAGTGGTCGTATGTCGATACTTGCCGCCAGGGAACATTGCCAGCGACAAATTCTACCGGGCCAACGGTGCGTGCTAGGGGGGGAGGATTTGATGACTGACTGGAGGGAACACAATGGGGATAAAACCCTCCGGCGGTGCGGTTACAGCATGGCCGTTGCTGCAGCTGCAGCTGCTGGCTGTTGGCTGTGCTGTTTGTCGGTTCACAGTTTAGCAAACGTACGTCTCACCAGGATGGCCGTCTGCGGAACACATCGCAGCAGGTTAAAGTTCCTGCTGCTGAAATCCGGTCAAGGTTTTGGTTGGAATGTAGCGGCGACGGCTAGTTGCAAGCATGGAAAGAGAAAAGCTGCACAAAGGCATACAGGCATCGGCCTCGATCGATCTTCATCTGGCAGCTGCGAGACGCCGCGTGTGTATGTGTGTGTGGAGAAAGGGGAGAGAGAGAGAGAGAGAGAGAGAGAGTGTGAACGTTACTAGTATCTGACAGGGCCTGACACTGGCCAGGGACTGCTGCCCAGACCCAACGGAAAGACCGCCTAAGAGCTCTCCCGCGGACGGGAGAGGGGCGTGTGTGTATGTGTGTGTATGTATGTGTGTGTGTGTTTTGTGCCCCAGGGTATGTGCATATGCAGGCGTGCATGCAGGGTGAGCTCAGGAGCCAAAGAATCCTGTTGCAAGAGATTTTACTGATCGTCGATCGGTCATTGCGGACCACCCCTTGCCAGAGATCCCGGAACCAAAGTGAGTGGGTGCCGCGTGTACTCCCGCCCTCCCTTCCTGTTGTGCGCAGTGCTGCCGCTGGCTCAACCGCCGCCACCGCGGCAACCGTAGTATTCGACACATCACGTGGATACGTATCAGCACTGCCGCCAGTTAGCAGAGAAGACGCCGTGCTTTTGAGTATCGCCGACGACATGTGGCACACGCGATATTGGATGCATGCTGGTACATGTTCGAACCCCGCTCGGCGCATAGATGGGTAGGGGTATAGATGGATAGCATACTCGTTAGAAACGTGATCGTTCAGTCCTTTTAGGATCTCCTAGGTATCGAATTTTGCGTAGTTCCATGGAATTTAGACAGAACAGAGCCAATAGCCTAAGGTGATAGGGTCCTTATAGCCTGAAGCATTATTGAATACCAGGTGCATGGCAGCAGCAGCAGCAGCAGCGATAGCAGACAGCATTTTGATGGACGGTGCTGAGTGCGGCGGGCGCGGTCTATCTCACATATATATATAAACCTTAAGACGGAAAGCGACAAAGCACCCAGCTACCAGACTTTCGAACATCGCCATAACATCGGTAACATTTGATAGATAGATGATAATGTGGATTTATACTCTAGACATGTGATCCAAGCAAGGCCGAGATTGCATGGTTTCAATTTTTGTTGCGCTTCGGTGTTGTTTTTCTTATGCCAGAGCTTAAGCAAAATCACACAATGCCGGTAGAACTCATCTTTAGAACCGAGGTTGCTGCTGATTCTTGTGGCTACATAGGCACATAAGATGGCTTGAGGTGGGCAATGTGCGACTACTTGCTTTCCTGTCCTTTCATAGAAAGATGTTGAAAAATACCTGCCGGTCCCAAGATAGAGTGGGGCGAAACCGAGCACGTGGAACTGCGCGCATGGTTTCCGGATGCCCTGTAAGATTAGATAATGCATATGGTTGAACTATTTGGTAAAGTCCGCGGAGTTTTCTTTCCCGGCGGAGTAGGATGCATATAAAAGATTAGAAATGATGGAACCCTCTCATCATCCGGGCGTGTTTGTTTCTTACGGAGTGTGATTTTCCGTACATATCTTTATCCTATTAAACTTACATTGCTGTTGTCTTGGTTATCTTTCATACGTTCGTACCAGTTGCATAGAGCCCAACACCGTCACCTTCATTTTGCTGCTGTGGCCTCATTAGTCATGACCCTACGTAAGCAGGCACCATCAACTTGCTTGCGGAAGCAGCCGCCTTGGGCGACCAATTTAGGAAATAATTCATTCATGCCATTGGAGGCCTTCATTATTTTGCTTCGTCTAGCGCCCTGTCATATGGATATGGGAGTGCTGGCGTAACTTGAAGTGGAAGGGCTGGCTGTACAGGGCGGTACTTGTTCGTACTTTCCTCGCTTGGTATGGGACTTGGATCATTGCGAATTATATAATAAGGACTGCAAGGATACCGGATTGTTGTAACGTCCCCTTTGTTTTGTTGACTAGCAATGTACATTTAACTGTTCCTTTTCAAACCCTAGTGATTTCATGCTTTGTTCGGGAGAGCAACCAGCTGCAGCTGTGATGGAAGCGTGGCATGAACGTATGGTATGCATCGTGCGTTGCTTTGGCCTATTGCGCGGGATCTGTCGTTGCCTGCACATGTCTTGCCGCGATCTGCGTTTGTTAAACCTCCCCCGCTTTCCCTACGTTACGTTACGTTACGTAGCATCCACGCTAGCGGCGTTACGTCACCTGGTGTTGTAACCGCTTGCTATATATGGTCGTATGTTGTATGTTGGGAGTGTTGGCGGCGGCGGAAGTATGGAACAGTGGACAGTGTGATGGTCGGTTTTCGGGCGCCTATAAGTCGAAAAGTGCTTATAGACCATCTGTTTGAAGGCCCTATCTATTACACCGTGGCGCGGTCTACAAACTATAAAACATTTTATAGACGTATCTGCAGGGTGTGCAAGCAGTACGTCTGTTATGTGTGTGTGCGTGTGTGTGTGTGTTTGTGCGTGCGTGTGTGTGTGTGTGTGCGTGCGTGTGTGTGTGTGTGTGTTTGTGCGTGCGCGCGTGTGTGTGTGTGTGTGTGTGTGTGTGTTTGTGCGTGCGCGCGCGCGCGTGTGTGTGTGTGTGTGCGTGTGCGTGCGTGTGTGCGTGCGCGTGTGTGTGTGTGTGTGGGCTCCAGACTTACCAAGAGCTGTGTGCGGTTGCATTCCTCTGGTGCAACGAGCCCATACGAGCTGGGGGCCCAAGGGCTTGCTGAAGGCTGTAAGGAATAGATAGACACTGTAAAAACGTATAAAGGAAAAAATATTTATCCTCTTGCTGAAGAAGAAAGCGTATGTATGTTGTTACAGGGTGGTATAGCTTCACCAGCGGCCCCCTTTCCCGAGGCAGTTCCCTGCTCTCCCCTGCGAGAGGGGCACCCTAATCCATTCACCCCATCCGACTTTCACAGTGTATTCGTTGGGTTCAGCAACTCACCCACCAGCATCCAACCAAATCTAGCGGATCAACGGCGTATGTTGAACGAAACGAACTGTCCGGACTGCTACGCTGCAGCACTGCGCCTACCTGTTTTGAAACCCTCATTATTGGCCAAACACTGTTGGCCACCATCATCACATCCTTCATATTCAGATCCACATAAATCTTGACAGAAAGCCCCTGTGCATGAGCTACGTGCTGGTCACTACGAGAGTACATACTCTCCCCCCTCCACGGCTAGGAGCTCGCGAAACTTGCCGATCATCTGTTTGCGCGCGATTCAGACAGCTCCCGAAAAGACCCTTCGCAAGGATGCTATGGTCACGTTGCTTGGTGGTTCATGGCAGGGCTTCATCGAGGATGTCAGGTCCCCAGATTTCACAGCCGTAGGAGCAAGTGAAACAAACTTGTACTCCAAAGCACCTCATCCGTATGTCAGGGGCCCACAACTTACCCTTGCCTAGCTTGGCTAGCTGATAAGCCGACCATAGCACCCTTCCCTCCCGGCCTCGGTCAGGGCTGTTCGACTGGTGGAAAAGGTCTCCGGTCCGTATCCATCATTTTTAGTAACCGCTCAAAATGCACTCTCCCAAATTGCGCTCTCCCCACGCCGCCTTCGAGGGGGCAGCAAGCCTTCGTGGTCTCTCCTATAGCTGCTTCCCTGCAGAGCTGCTTCGGGTCGTGCAGAAGCACAAAATCGAGAAATACGGCGAGATCGTGTGCCGGCCCTGGCCTTTCGCTTTGCCCCGTTGTAAAGCCGTCCCACGGAGACCTCCCAAGCAGGGCCAGTTCTAGACCCATTACTCATGCGCACCCACGCGGCTACCGCGGCCTGATGTGTGGTTCCATACTCGCCACCTCGCCAGGCCGTGGTGGTCTTGACACGTGCTGCAGGGGCTTGACCAAAGGCTCTTTCCAACGTCTTTGTTAGCACCGGACTCGGGGTACACGACCCGTTGCCCACACGCTGTTATCCCGGTAGGAAGTCATCGCCATGCTAGACGCCAATGCTAAGCACATAGTGGTAATTTCGGTATTCCTACTATGAACACTTGTGGTAGGTGGGTTGTTGCTGTGCCCGTGCACGTAAACTTAGGCAATTGTACGTCTCGATTTGTGTGACGACGGCTTCCCTTAGTGGTGTTTGACAATAAACCTCGCTGCTTTTGCGGTTCTCACCAGCTGCCTTATTGCAACAACATGGCCTGGTAAAGACTTCCTGACTTGGCCCTTTGTGCCGTTGCAGCTCAAAATCAAGAGGTTATGAGCCCCGCGTGAAATACTGTGGCATTTGCTTCTGAGATTATGTTCCGGACGTGTATGGGTCACCACAGCCTTCCTGATGACGTCGTTCCATTCGATTTTCTGGACGATTCTAAGGACACCCGTGACGGTGGTTCCTCCAGGTGCTCTTTCAATGCTGTGAAGGATGTAGTGGTTAGGTACCCATGATCAACATGATAATAGGCAAAGGGTAACATTCAGTTGTGAGTCTGTGTGCACCCCATTGGTCGTGTATGTGTGTGTTGATGTCGAAGCGTATAATGACCCTCTTGAAAACAGCACCAAAATTGCTGAACCCCTGTGAAGCACTTGCAACGTACTTTTGTGAAGCACGCCATGGGAAGACATGTGCATGAGAGAGTGAGCAAGATGTCCAGAGGTTCGCTGCAATACTGTGACGGGCCAGTACGTTTGTGAGAGCCATCTCGTAATGCATGTATGCTGGGCGAAAGGGGTATGCGCAGGTCGCTTCATCGTGCAAGGTCGTGCTTGTTGAGCTAAGCTCTGTCCGCGCCTACACCTGCCATCCGCCGATCGGTACTTTCCTAAAGACGTGAAACAACACACACACACACACACACACACACACACACCGATTATATGAACATGCTACAACCCACTTCACCCACCTTTCCGGCGTCTGGACAGCTACTAGCTACTACAGTACATATGCATGACTGATCATTGCACACATTTGGAGAGTAATGATAAAAGGAAATGGGGACAACCTGCTGGCAGACTAAGCGTCGCGGAAACTACGAGCTCGAGGCTGTTGCCCAAACAGGACATTTAGATATGCACATCCTGGCAACTCAAGCGTTGCAACCCCACAACAGCTAGCTTTGCCTTGCTTTCCTAATGCAGCTCCGTCAGCAAGTTTTGAGAAAAGAAATAAACGTATGGATTGAAATACGGGGAATGCAAGTACGGCTTCGCTGGCTTGCAGCACCTTTTTGCTTGTTTTCATGTTGTTGAACATGCAACTCGCTCCAGGACTTCAATAGGCACCATCCAGATTATAAGATACATGCCACGCGATATACCTGTCTGAATATGTAGGTGTACTCCCCATGAACTGCTGCAGAGCGAGAATGAGACCGCCATCTTCCAAGTCTATATACTTGTTTCAAGCTCGCTTTCTCGTGCGTGAGGGTAGTTTGGCTCACCATCACACGTTTAGACATCCATGGGGGGGCCACCCACGCGCTAAAAAAAACGACCAGCAAATTTCTGGAATGCAACCCACCACTCCTCCCACCTCCCAGCGGTTTTCCTGCATGCTGCCAGATGGTTTCCCCTTTCCGGCCATCAATTTAGCGACCATCCACCCAATTAAGCATGCGCACCGACATGCCTCTTCTCTTCCCACCCGCCCTCCGAGCCACCCACCCAGGCAACCCTCAGTACACGCCCGCATGTCGTCCAGCAGCAG
>NW_003307572.1:211965-213279 GCF_000143455.1 Volvox carteri f. nagariensis | reverse complement strand
ACCGCCCGGACACCTCCGGGTGCAGAGCGGCAGACCCGGCGGCGCCACCCAAGCCGCAGTTCTGGGCCCAGCTTCCGCCGCGGTTCCGCCGTCGCAGGCAGCTCTGCCGACAACCAAGCCTGCGCCACCCGCAGCCGTACCTGCAGCCGCGTCTAGTGCCATGCCGGATGGTACGACACCGTACACAACTGTAGCCGCAACGGTGATCAAAGCAGGGAAGAAGCTGCCGGAACGTTGCGCAGCTTCGGAGTCCAAGACTCGAAGCGAGCGGCCGCGGCCTAGGATTACGGGTACTGCAGATGCAGGTTGTGACGGCGGCATCGGCGGTTGCGATGGCAATGAGTCGTACAGCACTGCCGTACGGGGCTGGGTGGTAAGCGTTCTGTCGCAGGAGGCTAAGAGGGTTAAGGACGCCCTCAAGACTGCTGGACTGCTGGATAACCGCCGCCGCGGCGGCCTTGAGACGGTGGCGTCGCCGGCGACGGCGACGGCGACGGGGGACGAAGATGATGCTGCACAGCCGCCGCCACAGATGCAGCGCCGTACGGTACGGCGGGTGCTCCTGCCTGTTACCGACGATGCTGCAGCGGTGGCGGCGGCGTTGAGTGTTGCCGAGGGAAGCGGAAGCGGCGAGAGAACGGGAGGGCTTGGTGGTGGTGACGGAGAGACGGCGGTTTCGGAGCTGGCGGCTCTGATGCGCCGGACGGAAGCTCAGGTATGTATGTCTGTAATCATGTTTATATCTAGTGGCCGCAGTCTGGACCGCCTATAGACAGTTTGACACCGATGCCTCTGCGACATTGCGTACGACATGCCGTTACGGCGATACACCTCCCATCGGGATTCTGTATCCCATATTTCTCGTACTGAGATACTCCTCGCACTCTCCCCCTCCCCCTCCCCCTTCTACTTCTTGTACACTCTTTCCTTGGCAGCAGCTTCACTCGCTCGTGGTTCGTCTTTCCCCCTCCCCCTTCTCCCCTCTCCCCTTTTTCTCTCCCCCTCCCCCTCTCCCCTGCCCCGCAGCTGCTGCACACTCGCTGCCTGCCACCCGCCACCAAGGCCGCCGTCACTCCGGCGCGACGCCTCTCCGACGCCATCACAGAGCTACTACGACCCGCAACCGCCACAACTACCACAACCGCCGGTGTCAATTCCTTACCCGCAGCCCTGGTTTCGGAGCTCCTGGCTGACCTGCCCAGCCGTTGGGAGCGGTTGGGTGACCTAGCCCTACTGCCTGGATCCAGTCTGGTGCATCCGGGCTGGCTGACGGCGGTGGGGGCGGCGGCGGGGGCGGCGGCGGCGGCGGACGGC
>NW_003307572.1:208438-211915 GCF_000143455.1 Volvox carteri f. nagariensis | reverse complement strand
CGAGGGAAGCGGGCAATGGTTTGGACTCGGTTCGTCGGTTGCTGCCGCTTTGGCGTGTGGTGGCGGCGGCGTTAGGTGTGGAGCGGCTTGCGCGGCAGGCACCGGTGGCGAATACAGGTGAAATACAGCGGAGGTGAAGGGGGTGGAAGGGGCTGGCTGCTAGGGCGCCTCACCGCGTATGCAGACGTCAGGTTGACAAGGCACAACCCGTTGCTGCGGCCCATGCGCTCACAGGGGGTTTCCCACATCCCACCCCACCTCCCGCCTCCCACCTCACACCCCACCTCCCGCCTCCCACCTCACACCCCACCTCCCGCCTCCCACCTCACACCCCACCTCCCGCCTCCCACCTCACACCTCACACCCCACCTCACACCTCACACCCCACCTCCCACCTCACACCCCACCTCCCGCCTCCCACCTCCCATCCCCGGACCTCGTTACCCTACCGTGCCTGATCAGGCACCCGGGACAGCCGCGCCGTGCTGCTGCTGGGCCCCCACGGCTGGGTGCGACACCGGGAGGGGGGCGTTACCTTCCAGCTGGACGTCACTCGCTGCATGTTCTCATCAGGCAACGTCACGGAGCGCACCCGAATGGGCTGGGGAAGGGGCCTGTACGGCGGTCCGTACGGCGCCCCCGGCGGCCAGCCGGGGTGGGCGGTTGGGGAGACGGTGGTTGATCTGTACTGCGGTATCGGGTACTACACAGTACCGCTGCTGGTGGTGGCGGGGGTAGCCAAGGTATGTGTGGGTGTGTGGGGGTGGGTGTGTGGGGGTGGGGGTGGTTGTGTGGTGATGGTGGGGGGGTGGGGGTGGGGGTGTTAGGGAGGAGGGATTCGTTCGGCCGGGGGCCCTAGGAGCAGAAGGTGAGGATGGTGGTGGTGGTGGTGGTGTGTTGAAATGAACTGAATCGCGATCAGGATTTGAAAGCAGTTATAAATGTGACCGGGTTGTGACCGGGTGGGGTTCCTGGGAGTTACGGCACTGAATGGCGGGGTGGGGGGGGAGCCCCCTCAGGGGAGGACAAGGGGGAGGTTGGGGGTCTCTTCTCGTCCCCTGCTTGGTTGATAGTCATTGTGGCTCGGGAGCCCAGCGAGTCTCGTCTTTTCAAATCCCTGCATGCCGTACTGTCGTACTTCGTATGTTAAGCTGGGGTTGCGAAGCAGGAGCCATTTTTGCTTTAGTCAGCCCACTTTGTTGACACCCACCCACCCACACCTTTCCGTTCCACTCACTATACCTCTCCCCCCACACACAACCAAACACGTGTACATACATACATACACACACGCACACACGAGCCAGGTTTATGCGTGCGAGTGGAACCCTCACGCGCTGGAGGCCCTACACCGTAACCTGCAACAACAGCCCCTGCCAGCTACAGCCGCAGTCATCGCCAGCAGCGCAGCAGTAGCCGCGGGTCGCGGTGACGGCTGTGCTAGCAACCCCAGCGCCGCCGGCGGCGCCGCCGCTGGCCCAGTATCAAGCCGTTGTGAGGTGTTGCGTGGCGATTGCCGTCTGACAGCTCCAGGGGGTGTTGCGGACCGGGTGCTGCTGGGGCTGCTGCCTAGCTCCCGGGGGGGCTGGGAGGTTGCCGTACGCGCCCTGAAACCCGACGCGGGTAAGCACGTGGCGGGGAATGGGGGGAAGGATGGATAGGTGGGATCCGTTGGTTGCTCAGTCGGGTGACGTTGGTGGTTTGGTCTTCCGGTGGGGGATGTAGATCGGGGGGGAGGGGTGGGGGGTGCGGGCACTTTACAGGAGAGCTTGCTGTGAACAGCGTCAGGAGATGCCAATCCCAGCGCCGATGCACGATAGGCAATCATCGAGAATGATGTCGGCATCAGCCAAGTCGGCAGCCTGGTCGGTTTCCCCCCACGATGTGTCACCGTCTCGCAGAGCCTCATGTCGACGTGTAGCGCTAATGCCCTGTAAATATCCTGGGGGTGGATCACCAGCTCATCTCGCATTCCTGAGCGCCCTGTAAGCGGCCCTCAATGGCATCCCCCCCCCCTCCCTCTCCTCCCTCTCAACGATTTGGGTTTAACATCGGAAGACCCTAACGTCCCTCTTTAGATGACGGTGTAATAACGGCCTTTGACACCCCCCCAAAACAAAATCACAACACAAACACAAACAAAAAACAACACACTCAGGGGGCTGGCTTCACCTGCACCACAATGTAACTGATAGTGAGGAGGCGCAGTGGCTGTACGACACCATGGACGAGCTCAGGCGGCTGGCTGCTGCGGCAGGACGCGACTGGGAGCTGAGGTTGCATCACGTGGAGCGAGTCAAGTGGTGAGCAGTGTTGTGTGCGCGTGTGTGTGTGTATCGGGGGGAGGGAAGAGGTGTATAGCGGGGGAGACTTGCCGGGGGTTTAGTTCTAGGTGTTGCGTTGTGACGACGTGCATGCATGCATCCATGCCGTACGGCAAGCCGCGGGGTACCTAAGGAACGGGATAGAGGTACGGGGCCGGGGTGGGGAGGTAGACAAGGGGGAGAGGGGGAGGGGGAGAGGGGAGGGGGAAAGGGGCGACTTGCACCTGGAATGTGCGGCTACAACACCCCCGGCTACAACCCCCCCGACACATAACTCCCCCTCAACCCCCTCAAGGCGGTGCTTTATCGGTGTTGTGCGCCAGGGGGCCGGAGAAATGGCGGTAAGGAGGTAGCTGCCGAGAACACACAAAAAGAAAAGGCTTTAAAGCTTCAACAGATCAAAGTGACGCTCGTCGTGGGCACCCGTCGTGTGTCAGTCTTCTCTCCCGCCCCGCCCGCCCCCCTTTCCCTTGCAGTTGCAGTTAGTTGCAGTTAGAAATGTTGGACGTTGTTTCCCCTTGTTGACGTGATCCTGGTGTCCCCATAAATTACCCACCGAGTCATTCCCTCCAGGTGCTAACCCCCTCCCCCCCTTTTCCGGCGGCCGCTGAAGTGCTCCGTGTTCGCTGATTCGTTGCACACCGCTACCCCCGCTCCCACTCCCCCAACGCCCATCTTTGACATCCCCAGGTACGCGCCCCACATCCGACACATCGTCATGGACATAGAGTGCCGACCCGTGGGACACGGGAGTGCTGCTGCCGCCACCGCCGCAAGTTCCACGGCGGCAGCGGGATCCGACGCCGCAGTGAGCCCCATGCAAAGCCAGGAGAAGCGAAACGGCGTCCCGTCGCTGTCGTCGCCGCCGCCGCCGATGCCGTCGGGGTCCGTAGCCCCATATCCCGCGGCAACCACCAATAACGGCTCCATCGGCAGCGCCGTGGCGGCCTCTGCCCGCCAAGGGGACTCGTCCGCTGCAGCGACGAGTGCACCAGATGTTACGGCTGGACCTCGCTGGTACGAGCAGCCGTACGACAATCTACGGCGCGTACGGCGTATCGGAAGCGTACTCACCCGTGAGGTATTCGAGCGGGACATCAGTCCGGGGCGACTGCCGGTCATCCTGGAGGGTGAGTGGGCGGGATGGGGGGTG
>NW_003307572.1:206827-208388 GCF_000143455.1 Volvox carteri f. nagariensis | reverse complement strand
TCCCCCCACCCCCCAATCCCCCGTGTCCAGGTCCGGGGCACCAAGCGTGTGTTGTTGTGGCCCCCTAGCTGCCACGACGTGCTGCATGCGAGCGGCTCCTCCTCCCCAGTCACCCGGATCAGCCGCCCGGACCTCAGCACGTATCCCAGGTAGGAGGTGGGGGCCCAAGGGTGAGGGGTGTAATCCACCCCACACACTGAACTTGCAGTAGAACCCGCGTCTTCTCTCTCCCCCTCCCTCCTCCTAACAGCCCAACAGTGTCCACCTCAACCCCAAGACCTAATCCCCCCCCTGTCCTGCTCCTCCCCACAAAAACCACTTTGGTGTCGGTGTCTCGGTGCCAGGTTCGCGGACTGTCCTCCCCCCCTGGTTGCGGACCTGGGGCCGGGGGACGTGCTGTTCCTGCCTAGCCTCTGGTTCCACAACGTTACGGCCACCGGCACAGAAATGAGCGTCAGTGTCAATGTGTTTTGGAGGCACCTGCCGCCCGAGGTGGGCTGAGGACTGAGGCTTTAGGGTTTTAGGGCGGGTTTTAGTCCGTTTAGGGCGGCTCTACCCATGGGCGCGCGGCCACCCGGGCTGAGGACTGTAGGGGCGGGGGGTGAAGAGTCACCCCCCTGAGTTGCAATGAAGTGAAGTGGAATGGGCCACTGCCGGGCTGCCACCCCTGTTACCCCTCTCCCCCCGGCCGTACATGGATGAACTCACCCTGCTCGGCTCGCCCAACCTAGACGTCAGTAACCCCCCGGACAGTTCCCCCCCCGGACAACACCCCAACATCCCCACCACCCCGCACCTGCACACGTGTTCCCCGGACAGTGCTATCACCGGAAGGACTTGTACGGCAACCGAGATCTGGTACAGGTGCGGTACCAGACGTATTGCGGGGCGCTGGGGCCCACACCGTCCGGGGCAAGGTTGTCACAGCACGTATTGGATACCTTTCCACCCTAACCCGCTGATTACCACTCGAAACACATTAGTTAGGTCGTGCAAGGTATGGGCCCGCGGGCCGCAAGACGCCCGGGGGGCCCTGACTCGAAGTGAGCCCCACCCTGGAGTTAGTTGGTACCGCTTTCATGTACTTCCTCAAACAAACTGCTTCTCTAGTACTGTGATGTTTTATTTGTTATATTCAAGAAAACTGAACTGGACTTGCAAGGCGCCACTGCAGTTGCCGGTGCCATGAAAGCGTGACCGTCCCGGGACACAGCATCAGGCCCAGAAATAGACTGGTAGGGTTACAGAAAACATAGCTGTAAAAGAAAATGTCTGACAGTGAATCACTTAGCTCTATAGGTAGTGATGACTCATGGTATGGGCAACTCATTGCCGGCAGCGACAGCGGCGGCGTCAGCGACACGGGTACTGACAGTAACAGCATGTCCGATGGCGAGGAGGTCGTCCGTGGCGCTGGCGCAGCAGGATTGGTCGCGGGCACCGGCGTTGCTGTCGAGCACACTGGGGCGCAGACCGCCGCACAGGGCGAAGCACCTCCACCCCATCCGGACCTGCCAGCGTTTGCTGTGTTGGCACGTCCGCCGGCCCACCCGGGGCCGAC
>NW_003307572.1:205901-206777 GCF_000143455.1 Volvox carteri f. nagariensis | reverse complement strand
CACTCCAGGGTGTAACCCCCCCCCGGGGGGCCTCTCCCGCGCCCCTTTTGACCTTTGACCTTCTCCCCTCGCAGGTGAGTGTCCATGTCAGCCGGGAGCCCAACGGCTGCCTGGATTTCGTACACAAGAACTTCGCCTTCCGTACCATGACCCTGTACGAGCTGTTATCGCGGATTGGCGGAGCTCCGTCGCTACCCAACCCCGCCGCCGCCAGCAGCAGCACCACCACCGCTACCACTGCCACCACCACTACTGCCGCCGCTGCCGCCTCAGCTATCACCCCCGGCAGCAGCTCGGGGGGTAATGGTGGTGTGTTTGGGCCTGATCTGGTTCCGCCGGGCCCTGCGTACGGCGACGGGCCCGAGGTGCTGTACCTCAGAAGCATCGGGGAAAACCCTAGGAAAGTGAGTGAGGGATCTAGGGTTTTCAAGAAGGGGTAGGGGAGGGGTAGGGGAGAAAGGGATTGATGCATTTTACGGCTTTTGCTATTTTGGAGCTTGGTGGTGCAGAACCCGAGTCCGGGTGCTGGTGGGGCGGGGTGGGGGGTTGGTGGCGGGGTTGGCCCCCCGGAGGGTTCCCCCCCCCCTCTTCCCTCCCCCCCGGATCCAGCCCGGGATCCCTGGAGTCGCGCCCTGCCGCGTCTGGCTCCCTCGCTATGCTGCCCCTTCGGCCTTTGAGGACCTCCTTCCTCACCTCCCGGATCCGGCACGTTCCTAAACAGGCACCACACTGTTGCTGCTGTTCCCCCTACCTTCTCACCTACCCCGTCTTGCTACCACTTCTTCCCCGCCGCCTCTGCCTCCTCTCCCCTTTTCCGCTCGTCACCACCTCCCGCAATTCCATTCCTATCACAGTCCCCTCCTGTTCCCCCGCCTC
>NW_003307572.1:202644-203025 GCF_000143455.1 Volvox carteri f. nagariensis | reverse complement strand
CCTCCAGGCAGGGATAGGCAATAGCCGTGTACGGTTGGTTCGTGTTCCGGTGCTGTTAAGGGTTGTTAGCTTGTTTCCGGGGTTGTTGTAGGTCCCGGGCTGTTGAGACTGCCTGGGGGGGGTAAGGGTCGGTCCATTGTAGTGTGTGTGTGTGTGTGTGTGTATGCACGACAGCACGGGGGGGATAGGGGGTAAGACGAGTACGACGAGTTGTTGTATGCGGATGTAGCGACAATATAATGCATTGATGGTACGCAGTTGGCGTTGGAAGGCAACCGTGGGGGGTGGCTGTTGTCTTGCTGTTAGAGCAACTGCTGGGCGGCTGTGGCGGGTCTTGAAACCTACTCAGCGTCCGGGTCCAGGTGGCAGCGGGTAATTGAT
>NW_003307572.1:200864-202366 GCF_000143455.1 Volvox carteri f. nagariensis | reverse complement strand
GCCCCAGCGGTACGATCTGGTATCCAGCACACACAGCTGTCGGTGGTGGTCGGTGGGATAGCCCNCGACAAGCAAGAGCAGCGAGCCCCAGCGACTGAGTGTGTGGCTGAAACAAGCAGGCGGCTGTGCCGCCTCCGCCACCGGCGCCGGCGCAACCGCGGCGGCACCTCCCTCACCGCCGCCGCCGCCGCCGTCACCGTCTACACCAGCGCACGGGGACCCCGGGCAACTATGCCACGTGTAGGAATCAAGGTCCAGATAGAATGCGTTGTTGAAGTGCATGCCGTACCCGCATGTACCCCCGTGGATGTACATGCGTCCGGCGGAAGCAGGTGCGGACGCGGATGGCGGCGACGCAGCGGCGGCGTCAGCGCCGACGACGGCGGCGGAGGTTGGCACCCAGCAGGCCGCGTGAGACTTGCGGGGGCTGGGCAAAACGCCAGCGCCGACGGGGCTGGTAGCCGGTACGAGTTGCTGCCAGCGCCAGCCGCTATCCAGTCTGGCGGCGTCGGCGGCGCCGCCGATGCCACCGACCCGTGGGGTCCCGCGGCTGAGCACCCAGGTATCACCCAGCACCGTGTCGCCGCTACGGCCGCCAAACACCACCACTCGCCAGCCGTCGAGTGAGTGGAGCCGGCGGCGGTAGCTGCCAGCGGCAGTAGCGGCGGGGGCACCTGGCGGAGGTACGGCAACCATCGAGTGGCGGTATCTGCCGGGGAAGGACGCATGCATGCAGTGCGTGCCGGAGGTCGTGCCCGGATCCACGACCGGCTGCACCTGGATCCAGGATTTCATCTCGAGATCCAGAATCCAGACGTCTGCCAGAGCGTCGACGGGACTTGTACGGCCGCCGACCAGCACAACATATCCGTCGCCAACGCAGGCCGCTGTGTGGCCCATGCGCGGCGATGGCCCGGGACCTTTGACAGCGAGCGCCTCCCATGTACGGCACCGCGTATCGTACATAAGGACATCGCCACGACGCGCGTGCGCGCCGCTGCCACCGTAGCCGCCAAGCAGGTAGATAACGCCATCATGTACGGCACTGGCGTGGCCCCACCGCGGTACGGACTCGTCCACTTTGGCCTGCAAACCAAAAACGACACTATCAAAGCACCCGCACCGAGAGGTGCTGAGGCACTTTCCCACAAGCATTCGTATTTCCAACAACACCTCCCCACGGCCCCTTTTCTCTCCGTCCTCGCCGCTTGCGACCCGCACAAGCACCGTACGGCAAGCACGTGCACGAAGTCAAGACGCTGCTTTTAAACTCATCATTAAATCACTTCAACGCGCAACGGGCCTACTGGCTCAGACTCCTAGATTGAAGCCCCCAGAAACGGAGGAATGGGAACCCGGCGTTCCAATCCGCGATGCCCCCGGCCCCACCAGCCACAAGATAAACTCCCCTCCTCTCGCCTTTTGGACTTGAATCCTCCTATGCGGGGCGGCAGTGGGCCTTCACAGCACCGGAGAGCCTTAACCCCCCTCCCCTCCCCTCC
>NW_003307572.1:164167-200107 GCF_000143455.1 Volvox carteri f. nagariensis | reverse complement strand
ATGTGACATGGGGACTGTAGATAGGCCCACCCACCCACCCACCCACCCACCCACCTACCCACCCACCTGCCCAGGGGACACGGAAGCCACCGGACGCCACCGCAGAGCCCCTCCCAGACTCAGACACGTAGAACCGGGGGCACCGGGCGACTCCAGGGAAAGCTCCATGGCACCCGCAGAGCCAGCGCCAGCGGTGGCGACGCGGCGGTTGTTAGTACCTTGTGTACCCGCGACCCCACTGCTGCTGCTGCTGCTGCCGGGTCCGGGTTCTGGCTCTTGACGCCCCCAGCTCTTTACCTGAAGGCGGAGTTCCAGGGCTCGGATGCGACCCAGAACTTGGGCCTGGCGCCTCTTCAAGGCTTTCAATGCAGCGTCCGGGATGGTGCCGCCGGCGCCGGCAGGAGCGTTGCCACGCCGCCGCCGTGCTGGCGCCGCCGCCACCGTCATGGCTCCCGCGTCGCTGTTCGTTACGGCGCTCGGCGCCGCCGTCATGGTCCCCGGGTCCGCAGATGCGGTTGGCGGCTGTCGGAGCGCCGCCTGCGCCACTGACTGCCGTACCGTACCGGCCTCAGCGTCGCCGCCGTCAGCTGCCGCAGCCGCCGGGTTCCCTAAAGCCAGGAACAGCTCCTGTTCAAATCGACGAATGCGATCCAGATTCTGTTGGAACTTGTCGTTCGCAAGGCCCACCAGGTACGTTAAGTAGGTGTCCGGCACGAGTACGGCACCCGCGTCGGCGACGGGTACCTCCAGCCGCAGAGAGCACCGCACTCCCACCTGGCGTACGGGACGAGACGGGGGCAGCGCTGGGGGCCTGATGATCTGTGCGCCTTGAGACCATTGAGAACATTGAGGTCATTCCCTACACGGCATCATCGTAACAGAACTGAAGTCATCGTGACACCCCGTCAGCAACAACGAGGAAAAAACACGCGGCCCAATTCTCGCTGACACAGACTTTTGCGGGGCACGGATACAAGACAACAGAATACATGGAATACGAGCGCGCGATGTTCCGTTCTTACACCGCATACACCCAGCCAGTCCGCAGCCAGCCCTTTCCCCCCGCCCTGGCTCACCATGACCCGCCTCCCCCCTGACCCAAGGGTCAGTCCGCTTTCCCTGAAGCCAGCGGCGCGGGCGGCCGCTAAGACCTGCTGACCCATTGCCGCGCTGCTGGCCTGCGGTGCATGGGAGTTAGAGATGGGAGAAGGGGGACATCAGGTGAGGAAAACACACGCATACACACACACACACACACGCATAGACACACACGGTTCCCCGCGGAAGCACACCTGGCGCATAGGCGGGAGGGAACGAGAGCACAGCAAAACGAAGGTAAAACCCCAAACAAACAATTTTCCCCTCACCCTAAAACCCACGGCCTGCCACCTCCCAGGCGCCTACCCACCTCCAAGGCCAGGATGAAGGGCTCGAACCGGAGCACCAGTCGGGCGCCTGACACGCAGCGGGCGTGAATCGCTGATATCACGTCCTGCAAGCATGCGAATTCACACACATACACACGAGCGAACACACATAAACGCACAACATATCACTGATGGTGTGACACCTTCAGCACTTCCTCATGTCGCGACCTCATATCCTCAGTTTGTAGAGACACAACTCAAGCTTCAAGAAAGGCGATGTCTCCTCTCGGTACAACATAACTGGCTGGCAGAGGTTAAGGCCTGACTTCTGCTCCCGGCGCGTCCGGGTTCAAATCCGCCTGCCGACCTCTCGGGGTGTTTGAGAGGTGGTGAAATGGGAGGTGGCCCCCCATCTTGTGGACGGTGTAGGACGTGATAAAATCAACCTGCGAGCTGACCAGGAACTAAGTTGACGCGCCGTTGATCCGCAAGATTTGATTGGATGCTGGTGGTGAGTTGCCAAACTCAAAAAGTACACTCTGAAGTCGGATGGGGTGAATGGATTAGGGTGCCCCTCTAGCAGGGGAGAGCAGGGAACTGCCTCGGGAAGGAGGCCACTGGTGAAGCTTAACCACCCTGTAACAACATCAACATAATGTCGGTGTAACTACCCAACCAACTAACCAACCAACTAACACCAGGGCAAAGGGCCACAACGGCCAAACAGCCTCGCGATAACAGAGCAGCAAAATCCCCGGCAAGTGCAACCGTCGGAGCAACCACTGTCAGGGCAGCGGCTGCGGCCGCCGTCAAGCGGGGGAACGCCAGGCGGAGGTACCGCTCCATCCGCAGAAGAGATCCCTCAACGGCCACCCTCCCGGTATTAACTTCCTCAGTTAACAAAACCCCTCCCCTCCCCTCCCCACCTCTCCCCTCATCCCCCCCACACACAGACACACGCACACAGCCCTACCTGCGCGTCTGCGGGATCATGGCTGGCATACACCCACTCCCCGCCCTTCTTGCCCCCCGCCCGGGTCTCCGACGTGGGCTCCCCGAACACGGTGATCCGCCCGGAGCAGCTGCTGGTCGTGTAAACGGCGGGGTGGGAGTTGATGCGGGACACCAGGACCGCCACAGGCGCATCCACACTGCCCTTGCGGGACTTGTCACCTGCAATCGTGCGGGCGTGCGGGCAGGCGGGCGGGCGGCACAAGCAGGAAGATAACGCGGGACGTGGGTTGGCTTGGGAATCTGAACCGCGAGGGGATGGTGACGCCACCAGTGACGTCGCAGGCAGCGGCGAAGAAGGCAAAGCCCGGGAGCCTGTCCCCGGCAGAGAGGTGAGGTAGAGCGTCAGTGCACGTCCGACGCGGAGCACACCACTCCCACCACACATCAAACTACCTCGAGCTTTCCATTGCGTGTGGAGTGTCAGGGAAGATGGAGGAAGAGGAGCGGGAAGAAGAGGAGGAGGAGGAGGTATGGCGCCAGGATGGCTGGAGACACGCGATGTGTTAGTGAAGGCCAACGCCGGACAAGTATCTATAAGACATACGTACAAATGGACAGACAGACAGACAGACAGACGGAGACACACGCTCCGTCACTCACTCACCGCAGTCCGCCTGCAGTCCCGCCAGCACCACCGCCTTGCGCTGCTGAAACGCATCTAGGACCATCTGACTGGCTGACTGACGGGTCGACTGGCTGCCTGACTGATTTGCTGGTTGTTTGATTGACTGCAAGTAAGGTGGAGGTGGAGGAGGAGAAGGGTGCTGAACGCTATGTCAGCAGCACGAACTAACCGCACCAACAGTACCTCAAGGTTTGAGAAACCTCTTTTTAACGGAGAACACAGCGCAGTGACCCGTGGGTCAGCCCAACCTCCCGGAACTCTCGGAAGCGCACATACGTTCGCGCCCTTGCGCACACGCTGACACTTGCAACCCCGGGGTTTGCGCGCCGCTCGTAGGTGCTTTTTGGAGGTTTGGCTCCGGGCTAGCGGGGGCTAGCTGGCCTTCCTGGGTCAGCGGGGTCCTCACTCCGCTTCACACTCCGCATTCACTCGTCCACACGCTCCTCTGCTGCGTCCTCTTAACAGGTTTCGGAGCACCCTCACCCTCCTCCCCGGTACTTGGTTCTGCTGCTCTGAGCCGGTTCCTGCTCTGAGCCGGAGTGTAGCTGTCCAGGGACACCGAGTTCCGCTATCGCTGCAGACCGAGCATATCCTAATGAGGGAAGTGCACAGCACAGCACAGCACAACACAGCACGGTAACTTACAGCACGGCAGCGCGAGGCACAGCACGGCATGGTGGGTTCCGATTTATGACTTATGAGAGACAGAGCAAAAAGAATAAGTGCCGTGTAGTGGCATATGGTTCAGTATAAAATAATGCGTGCCGGTGCCTTACATCCCTATGGTTGTGGGTTGTGCCACTGCACATACAAACAAACATACAGACCTGCAGCTGCTCCAGACGCTTCCTGCCTTCACTCAAATGGAACTTAATGGCCTGAACGGGAAACAGGAACGGGCGACGAATTAAGGGAAGAGGGAAAGTGCAAAAATACAAAGAATAATATGCCTGTAGGGAGGAAGCGAAGGGGGTGGGAGGCGAGGTCGGGTAGAAAACCAGCAATAAGCAGCGAAGCATGTGGCTACTAAGTGTAAACGATGAGGGCAGGGCCCTGTAGCTGGACTGTAGCTAGTATGGCGAGTATGACGGCAGCAAGGCGGAGGACCACTTGAAGAGAAGGTCAGCATACATATGCCGTCCGGCTTGCTCCTGCTGTGAGTCTGGAGCTCTGTCCCTAACCGAGGACCAATTACCTGCAGGTCGGTGACATGCTTTTGGGCTTCAAAACTGGCTCGAACCTCGTTTATGAGTTCAGCTGTGGATGGTTTAGGGAGCGCAGCGTGAAAGATGAAGCTAGGCAGCGGCAGGTGGGAATGCAAGGTGCAAAGCGGTCGGGTGACAGCTGGGGGATCGACTTATAGGTAATTGGGCAATAAAGATAGGGAGGATGGTGCACAAAACACTGGCACAAATAACGATTGGCATCGATAAGAGCACGTTCGTGGATGTCAACTGACGTGAACCGGCCGCCGTTCGCGACCGTTTGCTCCAACGGAGACGCTGCCCATTCTGGTCCGCTTTGACTATACAGCCATCCTGTGTCATCCATTCATAGATGACGCACGGCTATAACTCATCGTTTGCCGACAAGTGCAAGAGCTCACCCCGATGAGGTCCCGTTCCAAGGCTTCGCGTTGCACGGATATACTGACGGTACAAGCTTATGACTTGCGACCTAAAAACAAAGTGCCGGAGACTATGCAGAGGCGTCGCCGGCATAACTGCAGTCCAGAGCAAGTCTCTTAGGTAAGGTTTAACCTCTACGCATCGTGATAATATAAACAGTTGCTAAAATAAACATTATATGTGGCAATCCTTTGCCGGAGGTGAAGCCTCCCCCTTTCAAGTCCTGGGGTGCCAATACGGTGGGTCTTGCTCTCTTGCATTGCAAATCACGTGCCGAGAGGTCCAGCTGCAAAGCGGTAAGCCAGGATCATCTCAAATTTGACTGAGTATTTAACATTGCGCCATGTTTTGCGATGGCTAACGGTAACCGAAAACGGCTCGTTCCCGTAACCATTCGGGTAAGCAAGAGTTAAGCATTATCTAAGAAGCGTTTAGAATAGGCTGCTGGATTATACACCTGTGGCTCAATACGTGTCGGAGCGGATTGAAACACATGCAGGAGACAACTATGAATTAGCCTGGTGCGCGGACATCCTTTTCCCGAGACCTGTGCCTTATCTAGGTCTACCAACCTAGTTGTGGGCCATCCTTTTCCCCCCCCTTTCATTATAATAAGGTTAATGGGTCATCCAGTCGGCGTCGGCTGAGCAATAACAGCTCCAAGCGCCCTTGCGTCCTTCAAGCAGTCGTGCACGGCAGCCATGTAGTCCACGTTCCGACAAGCCGTCTCAATTTGCGGTTCACGATGTCAAGATGAATAGTGTGTGCAGCTGCTTTGCTGCATATGCATAGCCTATATGGCCGTTACTGCGCACGATGGATAAGGTTGTAACGGCTACTTGCGTCTTATATGTAGTAACGGCCATATAGGTCAGCGTAGCCACAGGTCATTAAGGCCGAGCAAGGCGCCACTGTATCGGCTTGAGCGTACAATATCGCTGCAAGTTCGCCGATAAGGATGTAGACATACTAGCTGCCAGGGTGGTGGCACAGGAGCTTACTAGGAAGAATGGGCTGGCATATTGGAAGGAAGAAAGACGGGGGCGCTGCCAATGGGGGTTTTAAGATAAAACTTGTCGAGGGCTCTACTTGTCGTACCGTACTGGCTCTGTAGGAAAATAACACGCAATACAAAATCCATCTCTGAACACAGAGGACCGACCGCAGAGCGTGAACCTTGAGGGCACGGACATACGACTATGTTCGCCTCTCCGCTGCCGTTACTACCATATTCTATCCCACCTGAGCACCATTTTCTTCACTCTGTGATTGGAGAATACGCGACAGCAACGTGCCTAGCTGCCTTCCGGGGTACAGCAATAGAACAATAAGGAGCTGATAGAGAGAGTGTGTGTGTGTGTGTGACTCGGCGCCAAGGTGAGATCTGGGGTAACGCAGATTCCAAAGCGAGCAACCAAAGTAAGCCCTTTTGGTACAAGCCTTATCACCACTGGTGCAAGCCATAGGGAGCGAGTTGCGCTGACGTCCTTGCGCAAGTCGCGGGTGTCTAATGCTTTCCTTGTAATTCCGCTTGTTCTCCCGTCTATAAAGGGGGGGTAGGAAATTTTATCGTGCAGTGTATAGCCAAGCAGCTGACGTGCAGGCCATGCCTGCGGCATGCAGGTCAGCAACTTGGCCAATGGTCACAATTTCTGGCCATTGCATGCGGAGCGGAATACTTCGCTATAAGGATCCGGAGGAAACTCCTGATCAGAGAATCCTCGGCGCATACGTGAAGAGGTCCGCACGATGGGCCGCATATCCGAGAGCTCTATTCCTGGGCTGGACTGTGATACCATAGCCATCCCTCTTTAAGATGAGAATACTCGGTTCGGGCTTTGGTTGAGGGCATGGCGTTCAAAAAGGGCTCGTTTACTCCACGACGCTCGGTGAGCGTACGCCTCCGTCCTTGCACCGATGGTCTCGACATAATCAGCTTGGCTCTCACCCACTACATGCAACCTCCTTTTTATTGACATAGAGGGATCGCAGTGCAGGAGACATACCCATATAAGCTACAAAAGAAGTCATGACCAGCTCGGTCACTGAAATGAAAGTAAAAGAGCAACCTATATGCGTATCAACAATACGTGGATCATAAATTCTATGTTATGGGAACTAACAGCTTCGGTTTTTTGGATGACGAGCAGGACATTAGCTCCTCAGTAACAAGAACAGAAGCTCCATCATTTATCTTCCCAACTGTAAATACTAGAAAGCTCCGGTAACACTCATTGAAACTAATTGATGAAAGGAGTGAAGGACTATACTAGTGGCTGAGAGCAAAAAGGGGACAGTACGGCGGCTTCACCAGGGAGGGTCGGATCATCGTAGGTCCCTTTGGGATGAGGGTCGTTATAAGCACGCCTTATCTCTGTGATAGGTACACTAGCTGTGATAACACATTCATTGCAGTGTCACGTTTAGGATACAGATTCTAAGATGGCCATGACCATGCGCTCCTCTTTCGCCGCCCGTGTGGCTGGCTCGCGCCCGGCTGTCCGCGCCGCGCGTCCTTCGGCCCGCACTGTGAGCGTCAATGCTTTCTCGGTCACCTTCAAGACCCCAACTGGCGACAAGGTCGTCGAGGTTAAGGATGACGTTTACCTGCTGGACGCTGCCGAGGTCAGAATAAGTCTGGTGACTCGTTGCCATCTGCGCGAGCAGAGACAGATGAAAAATTAGACTCATGATTCATAAAAGTGCAAATTTGGCGAATATGGATGGATAGGCTGATATGCATACCTTTTGGATTGTGATCATGTCTTAACTTGCGTTATCCGTTTGCTCATGTCCCCTTCGCAGGAGGCTGGCCTGGACCTGCCATACTCGTGCCGCGCTGGTGCCTGCTCCAGCTGCGCCGGCAAGGTTGTGTCCGGCACCGTGGACCAGAGCGACCAGAGCTTCCTGGATGACAAGCAGATGGAGGCTGGCTACGTTCTGACCTGCGTTGCCTACGCAACTTCGGACCTCGTTATCCTGACGAACCAGGAGGAGGGCCTGTACTGAGCTCTTGTCGATGATTGGAACTTTGGGATATGGGTTGGGATTAGCGGTCTGACGTATCCACAAGGTGTGCTTTGTGGAAAATGGCAAATGTGACATTCAATTTTTTGTAACATTTCAGCCTCCAAGAATGCTTCGCCTCCCGCAATATTTCGCCTCCTGAAGAATTCAATTACATCAGTGAGCATACACGCGAAGTAACATACCAGAAATTTTTTATGTACCATACAAATTTACCATTTTTTATTCCGTCACTAGGAAATTCCTTGTACAAATTATAAGGCGCCACAAGATGAGGTTAATTTAACACACTTGGTTACAATTTTGTGTCCAGTTACAATTTCCATATCTTTACACAGGTTCCTTATTGCTATGACTGCTTCTTAATTGGGGTATGTGATACATGGTTGGAGGTGCGTGACCCCATCCCTGTATTACTACGGGTCGAAAACTACGAGCCAAAGGCCCAAGGGCTAAAAGGTACGAGAAACATCAGTGCAGACTAGCATCCAAAGAGGGTAACTGAGTTTCGGGGAATCTGTCGTTTACAACAAAGCGCGGCCAATGATCATCTCCAACAGCAGCAACGTTGTCAAACCCAGCATTGCCAAACGCCCATGCAACTTCTCATTTCTTTCTGTGAAAACACCCTCTGGTAAACTATACGTGTCCTTCAGTGCCGACAAATAATCTCCTTGGGTACCCTGTAGGACAATCCACGCGAAATTACACACACAAACGCGATAACTTAGTATGCCATGAACACAAATAGGGCATCCGGGAAAGTTTTGTGACGATTGAGTGGGTAGCCGGCTAAATTGTACAGAAAACACAGGCGCTGCAGCATTCTCCAAACGCAAGTTTGTTGAATGGTAGTTTCGTTGATAGCTAAAAGAGGTTCAGCGACTACCATAGGCATCTAGTGCTGGATTGCGGCTCACGGCGGTCCCATGATCCGGTCGCCGTCACCCACGTGCAGTCCTTGACAATGGGGTTTACCCAGAGGCGAAACCTTTTCCCAGTGGCGAACCCCCCTACTGCAGCGGGTACTTAGCCCATTCCACAAAACTATAACCCATCATTCCTGCTTACCGCTTTGTCGCCGTCTCCTTCCCCCCCCCACCCTCCCTCGAGCACGCAAAGAAAGACTATAATCCCGGCCAACCTCATCCACACCACCAGCGGATTGAGGCCCTTGTGACCTCGTGTGTCGGTTGAGCAACGGTGTCCATGCCGGGCACCCTGGTCTCATTCCATGTCCCGTTTTCACAGACATCCTCGCCAAGGTCCAACCTTACACCCACCTTGTAAATGGGAATGGTGGAGGCGGCTACAATCAACGTCAGCACCAGCAGCACCGGCTGGGGGGCTTTGCTGAGCTGCGACAGGATGGAGCCGGAGCCCAGGATCTCCGCACCTGCAGCCGCCACAAAGCCTGCGCAAGGGCAAAGAGGGTACCGAACATACCGTTCGCGTCGCACGAAATCAGCCCGACGCGCTGCGTTTTCCCAAGCCAGCAAAGGAGGTAGGGCGGGTGCCGCCTTAGCAGGCAGGATAGACTACAGGAAGCTGCTAGCAGCTGAGACAGCTTGGCAACAGCACATCCCCTGCGCGTGGCTTTTCCAACCCATTCGCCGATTCCTCTGGTTGCCCCTCTATTTTGAAGCGGTGACGGTACAGGGACACCACCTCAACAACAGCTTCTAGTAGTTCCCCCCACATCATAACCCGACACCGTCCTGGCCCCAGTCAACCAACAAGCTAAACCCACTCCTTGCATCATCACCAACCTATCATGGCCGCCCGGCCGTTGATGGTCTCCGGCAGCTCGTTCCAGCCGGTGCTCTGTGACGGATCAGTGGAGTCGGTGGGTAATCATGTACGGCCTAAGTAATATTCGGACCCATAGCACGAGAAACGGGAGCATAAGATACACCGGCGTGCAGAACTTGTGACGTGTGTACATAGTGGTGAAAACTGATTGCGCACGTCCTGAAACACTAGTACTGCGACGAGGTAATGTGGTTTGTGTAAATCCACGTAATTCTCCACTGGGCAGCCCAAGCAAGCGCACCGTATTCGCATGAGACGTGGATTCGTGGGTGCCCAGGCGCATCCACGTTACCATGGCAGTGCTGCTAATAGCGTACCTTCTTGAAGAACTCGGAGTCCACGTACGGCTTGAGATATGTCCTGTACGCGTCCACGTCCTCCAGCTTAAAGTCTGTGGACTCCAGGAACTTGAGGACGGGGCCAGCTTGCTCGGGCAGCCTTGAGGCGGTGTAAGAGGGTGGGGGAAGAGAGCGTAGAGAGAGGGGGTTGAAGGACAGCTGGCTGAGGCTGAGGTATCTGAAGGCAATGGAATTGCTGACTAAACAGGTCGCGACGCTACTTCTGATGAGGAGGGGCTGGTAAGAAGTCTGTGCCGGAAGGTAGCGTGGTCCTTCAAAGTCACAGGGTGGCCTTACCCGAAAACTTAAGTAGTCCTTTATGGTAATAATGATATCAGTAGAAGCAGTTCATGATGTTTAATTAGTTAAAACATGTTTTCGTTGAAACCTCAGGGAGCAAAGACAGGTAAATAAAGCTCTGATGGTGCATTGATGGATGTGTGGCCGTAGTGAGCAAGAGCAATGATCTGCTCTGTTCGTGTTAGATGGCATCGCTCACCAGTCAGGAGTCTTTGACGTGCTTGGCGTGGGCTCAGCCTCAGCCTGCGCAAAGGAGGCCCCGATACCAATATATAGCAATTGCAGTCATCCAGTGGAATAGAACTGAAAATTTGCCCTTCACAGCAGTTGCATCCATGAACATGCCTTGCAAATTAAGCTGCGACGGCCACGAGCAACGCATGCACGCGTTGCGCGCAAGGAACCAGCCTTCATAGCTATGGACATTTTCAATAATGAAATGTGCACTTAAATGCTCACAGTGAGATTACGATAATTGCAATGAATTGGTGTCTGATCATTGCATGAAATTGCAATTGTGTTTCCAAAGCCAACGGAAGGCGCCGTACTTTCGTCGGAGCCTCTAACCACGCTTACCTGAACGACGTAGGGCTATAATCCCTTGTAGTAATACAGTCCCATAAAGCAAGGAACGGTGTAGTTATCTGGTGGCGCAGTTCTTTCTTCTGAAGTTTACCGGCGGTCTGTCTCCCTCGCTGGCTTTCATTGCACGATGTCGGTCCCTATTTTTCACCATAAGCTTCATATTATACATTCGATGCGATTCTCTCTCAGGTGCTCTCATCAGCTCAAGGTCCTGGCCAAACAATAGTAATTAAGGAGTTGCCAGCTAGAGCTCCTTGTAAGAAAAGTTGAATGTTGGCTTTAAAACGCCTGAATATTAACCTTCCAGGATCCTGTTATGCGCGCTGCATGCGCGTACGATGGCCGACCGCAAGCCTCGACCAGGGCGGTGCAAGGCCTGTTACCCCCCAACCCTGTTGAATTCGGATCGACTACCAGAGGACGTACCCAAGTCACTAGCATCACAACAGATCGCGCCTGGCCCCAGGTCCTACTCCATACCGCACGGCACGGCGTCAACACCCGTGCGAAGTCCAGGACATGGGCGACCGCGAGGCGTGCTGCTGCCACATCCATTCTTGCTTCCGTTGCGCCTTCCGCGGACAGCGATGCCGCCGCTGGCCCCTTGGACGTCAGAGCGACGTTAGCAGGGTGTGCGATTTCAGAACCGGCATTGGGCTCCACGCTGCCGTCCAGTAGCGCTACATTCGCGCATGTGCGGGAGAGCATTCGTTGGAAACATGCCATGCAGCAGCTCCAAAAGGTCGATGGACATAATGACAGGTGGAGCCGCCACGGTTTGGTGGTTTCGAAGCAGGGGCTGGGGCCTGGGGCTCCGATGTGTTACGGAGCCGCGGCATGTTCTTCTGGCATGTTGGCTGCTGGTTCAGATGCCCCACTGGGCCTCGGGGCCCTTGAACCCAGGGATATAACCCTCCGACGTGGCCGAGGACAGGAAATGCATGGGACCAGGAACTCGAGGTTGGTACTGGCGGCACCATTTCGCGCGGCACCGGCAGCATTGGGGGCGGCAGGAGCAGCAGTGGCGTCGACCCCACACGGCAGTGCTGACGTGGCAACATGCCAGAACCGGCTACCGAAGCCACCTCCGCCCAACGGCAACGCCTATGTTTCGTATGGTGGGGACGTTCCGTCAGGACGGACCCACGGGCCCCTTGAGCAGCGCGAGGCTGAGGGCAGTAACGGCTGCAACGGCAAAAGCTACGGCGTCCTTAGAGAGCAGCGTGCTCCGACCCGGAGCGGGTCAGTGTGGCAGTCGCGTAAGCTGCTTGGCGCGTTACGCGCCGCACGCCTGGCTTCGGACGTTGCGCGCCTAGTAGATCTGCATGGCGATGATTTCGGAGCCGAGCACGTGGCGGCGGCCCTGGACGCGCTCGTCCACGTGGTTTCGGTACATGGGACGCAAGTGAGGCTGGACACGGTATCGACATCCACTGCAACAGGCGTACCAACGTCCTATAAGGAGGTGCAGTCGGTGCGCCGCCGTCAGCCCGGCGGCGCAGCAGTGGCCTTCCCATCTGGGTCGGAGCCTCGGCCCGAATCCCAGTTGGAAACGACGCAGCCACCAGCTCTGGCCAGCGCCGAGGCCCAATCCGTGGCCCGTCAATTATTGGAAATCTCCATTCGCCTGCTCGCCCAGCCGCGTCGCTGGGGAATCTCCTGCCTGCTAGCGCTCCTGGTCCAGCCGCGGCGACTGGGTTTGGATCCGGAGCCGAGTTGGGTGCTCCCCGTCCTGAAGCAGCTCATCGCCGCGGCGCCTTCCTTATTTCCGAATCAGCTGGTGCTGCTGCTCGAGACGCTGGCAGCGCGAGACATGTGGGAGTTCGCTCCCGCCAGTGGGACGGTGGGTCGTCGACTGGCGCTGCGGCTGGGGCAACAGCTCGAGGCGGCACTGCCGCATCTGCAGGTGCATCTGGCGGCGCGGGCATTGGGCGCGACGGCGCGACTAGCGCCGCGCGGCTTTGGACCCTTCCTCGAGAAGGAGGCCCAACGCGACGCTGGCGGCTACGCGGTGCAGTGGGCGGTACGGCGGGCGCGGGAGGCAGCGACAGCTCGGACGGATGCGGGTATGGCGGGACCGCATCGGTCATACGACGGTCACGGTCACGACCGAGGCAATGGCGACCCTGCCGTCATCGCGTGGGCAGGCCGGTATATGGACCGCGCATTCGCTGAAGCGTACATGTCGTACATTCGTACGGCGCTGTCGCGTGGCGCCGTCAGCGGAGTGGACGCGGCGCGGTTTCTGGAGGCCATAGCTCGGTTTGCGGAGTGGCCCGGGGTGGCGGCGTTACGCAACTTGGACCAGAGGGTGAGGGCATTGGGATTTGGCAGCCGCGGCGCGACCGCCCTGGGAACACCTGATGGTGGACCCCCCGGACCCCCTGGCTCTGTCGCTACAGGCCCGGTGTCATCTTCACCGCAGGCCGCTGCTAGGAGAGGAGCTCCGGAACACGACGCGGTGGGGCTCCGAGACCAGGCAACGGCGAAGCGAGCTCAGCCCGTGGCCAACGGCGGGCCAGCGACGCCAGGGAGCGTCCTCGACGGCGACGCCACCTCCGCTGCGGCCGCCTTCGCCGGTGATTACCTGCACGGAGACTCCTTACCCCCGTCGCCTTCAACACCAGTCGGGTTGGACATGGCAGCTCACAGAAGGCCCGAATATGACCTTGTTCGACCGGTACGGCGTGCCGTGCTGCTGCCGCGGGAGTCGCCACCGCCGCCCCTGCCGGCGCCGCCGCCGGCGGCACGTGCCCCTGGCCCGGGGCTAGCAGGCTTCAGCAATGGCTTACCTACCAGCGCTTTTTCCCCGCCACAGTCGTCATCGTCGGCGACGACCGCGACGGCCGCTTCTCCCAGTGACCGCGCCGGGAAGCCCCGGGCGTGGCCAACCCACGCCGCAAACTCGACGCGTCCACCACCACCGACGCCAACACCACCACCACCCTCAGTCGCCGACCCACACACCGACACCCTTCTAGACCTCATCACGCTTCTGCCAGCGCCGTCAGCTAGCCGCGACCTCACGGCGCCGCATGCCGCTGCCGCCGTTACCGTACAGTACGACAGCATACCGGATTCGGATTTGGAGCTGTGCTGCTCTGCGTTCTGGGCGCTGGTGCGCATGGGTGTAAGGCCCAGCCCCCCTTGGGTGAGCGCCTTGATTGCCGCCACTCAGCCGCACCTGGCCTCCCTGGAGCCAGGAACTCTGGCACGCGTCTGGTGGGCGTTATGTGTCGTACGCTGGGTACCGGCGCCGGCTTGGCGCGTCGAAGTAATGGGTGTGATTCGCGGGGCGGCATCTGCACTGACGCCTGACCAGGTGTGGTTGGTGGCGGGGTGGGTTAACAACGCTCTGCAACGCCAGCTGCTCCAAGCCTGCACAGCGCTGCATGGGTGCACTGACCGCATTTCAATGGACAACAAACTATTAATAATCGACAACAAACTAACAACAAACTATTTCTTTTGTTGCTGCACATGTCCATTGGTTTTGTCGAGGAGGGTGATGGTGATGGCGATGATGATGATGATGATGATGACGGTGATGATGGTGATAGTGATGACGATGGCGATGCTGATGATGATGATGATGATGATGCTGATGTCGAGGCTTAGAGATGCGACCTCACTCTCGATACATGAATTCTCCCTCTTCTGTGCCCCTTCACCATTGCCACCTGCGCCTCTCCTTACCCTTCAAGAGGCACATCATACCATTGACACCACACCCTTTCCTTTGATTCAACTCCCTAACATCATCATCGCCATTTCCTTACGACCGCTGTCTGTCAGGTGTGCATGGTCCTGGGCGGCTTCGGCATGTGGCGCCAGTCCCCCGGGAGGTCCTGGCTGGATGGGCTGCTGGCCCAGGCGCAGGTGGGGACGAATGCAGGGAGGGGGAGGAGGGGGAGGGGGAGGGGGAGGAGGGGAAAAAGATGTGTGAGACCGTGCGCCCACTTCAGGGGAGTTCTAGGGGCCAGAGTATTCTAGATGAGGAACTGTGAGACCGGACATGGACTGAAGAAGAGCGCTTGTAGGGAATCTTTGGGGGAGTGGGCTGGCTGGGGTGGCGGCTGGCTATGTGATTGGCTGCTGCGAGGGGGTTCAATGATGGCGACTACTGTGTGCTGTTGGCCCTGCGTGCCGACAGGAGGAAGTGCTGCACTCCTCCTGACTCTCATCCTGTTTGGTGGAAAGGGGGCTTTCGTTGCCTTCGTTGCTGCCACCCGCGCAGGGAGGTGTTTCTCACCTTAGACATATCACCTTAGGCTTTTTCACCGTGGTCGCCTCTGCCTTGAGGCTGTGCGTGTTGTGGCTGCGCTGAAGCTGTCATGCTGCGCTATGACAGGTTGGCCGCGGCCTGCAGTACAGGAAAACTCTTCTCGCGCCGCCCTTCTCTAACGGTGGTTTCCTCCTAAGTCTTGCCCTCCTCCGCCCTCCGCCCTCCACCCCGCCGACCGACGCCCTCCTCCGCCCTCCCCGTTTCGCTCCATCTCCCACAGCCCAAGCTGCCAGCCTTCCATGCCACCTCCTGCACTGCGCTCGCTTTCGCCTGCGCTCGTGTGGGCCACCGCCCGCGCGCATCGTTCTTGATGCCGTACCTGCAGCAATGCTCGTCTCAGCTGCCGTACATGGACGGCCGCAATTTGGTCAACCTGCTATGGGCTCTACACCGACTAGAGCTTCATCACGCGCTAACCGCCGAGTGGCGAGCTCGCTTCCTAACCTCCTGTCGGGGGCTTATGCGGCTAACGGACTCGCTACAGCCCCCGCCGCGGGCCCAGCAGCAGCTGCTGCAGCTGCAGCTTCGGCCGCGCCTGCCGCTCCAGTCGTTAGGTGTTGGAGGAACTCCAATCGTTGCGAACGGTGGTGCCACCGCTGCGCTGCGCGGGTGGCACGGCAGCGTCCGCGGCGGCGGCGGCACCGTCGCCGCTGCCGCAGCGGCGCGATACGAGTTGCGGGCGGGTTTGGTAGCGGCCGGGGCGCGTCCGCCAGCGGCGCATGCTCCCTTCACGCCGTCGCAGCTGTCGTTGCTGTTGCTGCTCGTGGCTAAGTGCGAGCTGGCGCCGGGGCCTGTCTGGCGGGGTGAATACTGGCGGGCATGTGAAACGGCGTTGCCGTACATGCCGCCAATGGCGTTGGCGATGGTGCTGAACGGCGTGTGGCGGCTCCGCGTCTCTCCACCGCTGCCGTGGATGAGGGCTTTCTTCGCTGCGAGCGGGGCGGCCATGAGTGCAACCCCGGTGGGTCGCCTGGGGGTACCGCCCGAAAAGGCAGGCCCCTCATCCCCGGATGAATGTTCATGAAGTGAAATGTGTTTTGTTCTCCGGTGCTGTGGCTGCTGTCGGCAGATGTTCATCAATTTACGATGTGATATCCAAAGAGCGAAAAGAGGGGACATGCCCTTCAGTTGCACATATCATCTTTCAAAGGGGGGGGATGTCCGCCATCGCTATGCTGTGTTCTGTGTGCTGCGCAGCGTGGGTTCACCACCTCTGGTGCCCAGAACGCTTTTCTAGCATCCCTTCGATGAAACACACGCACCACCACCACCACCACCGCCACCGCCACAACAACAACACGGTCCCACTCTGCTCATGGGCTCATGCCTGCACCATCCCCCTGTTCGCATCTGCGACATTTTCCCTTTACCCCGCCTCTACCCCTCCAACGAATGGCAGTCCTCACTTTGTAATCCTACAGCACTTGTGGTGCTTTGGACGTCAGTCGGCAGTTGCATCCCTTTTTGAATTTCTTGCGTATCAGCCCCCCTTCGCCAGCGGTTCTCGTTTTACCCCGCCCCGGCTCTAATCCTCTTTCATTTTCGGCAGTTGATTAGCTCTTCTTGCATTTGATTTCCCGCCCCTTACCCCCCACCGCCACCGCCACCCCGCCCGCGCAGCCGGTGCTGCTGGCTCAGTATGCCAAGTTGCTGCTGCTTACTCCGATGCGGCCGCCTGGATCCTGGGTGGCCCTCTTCCGCAGCCACATGGACGCGAACGTGGCGGCCATGCCACGACGCCAGTTGGACTTGTGCATGCGCATGATCAGGGCGGTATCGTGGCGCCGCCGCAGGACCGCGCCGCCAGGCTGGCTGCTGCGCTGCGCGCGCACCAAAGAGGAGGCGGCGGACCGATGGCGGCGGACGCAGGCTTGGCGGGCACGGCGGCAAGGGCCGGGGTGGCGGCGGGGGGTGCTGGTGCAGGTGCAACACGCAGGGGTGGGAGAGCGGCGGCGGTGGACGTTGCGAGGTCGAGGAGTGGCAGAAGGGGGGGGAGGGGATGGAGGTTGAGGTGCGGGTACGGCAGCGGCAGGCGACGCGAAATTCTGAGTCGGCCAAGGCCTGCTCGTGCGCGGGGCACTAAGGGCAGCACAAAGGCAGTAGATTTTGGAAGACGTGCACGCTATAGATTTCTGCCTGATTTCCGCCGCCACCGCCGTTGATGAATACACAGTATTGCCCTGGTAGCCTTCAGCCGCATCGGAACTACGAGGCCACCAGAACCCAGCGATAAGAGCAGATAGAAGTAGAGGGGGAAGGGGGAAGAGTAGTAGGGAAATGTAGCAGTAGCTGCTTTGGCTGCAACGGTACGTGTGCAGTAGCAGCGACAGCAGTAGCGACAGCAGTAGCGACAGCAGTAGCGACAGCAGTAGCGACAGCAGTAGCAGTGGACGGAGGAGGTGACACGTCCTGTATGCCGTATTTGCTGGTAGCTGTTAGAGCGGCGCGGTGTGGTGATGGTGGTGGTAGCTGTACTTTTTGGGGCTGGTTTTCTTGCGGTGTGCTTGTGTGCTCGTACGGAAGTTCTTTGAAGGATTTGTTTGTTCCCCCATGTATCCAAAGTTTTTCTACACGTTGTCATGTGTCATCCTCTGAGCACTAAGCACAGGCACTTGACTGCACTGACTTCGTGCGAGGGTCCCCCTTGGGGAGATCGGGATACCCTCGTAAGACTTTAAGGTAGGGGAGGTGTTTGGGCGAGCGGGAGGGCGAACCCTTCTAAGGTCCATTGCCCGAGCTGTGTTTCATTTCCCGGGCGGAAGTACCGTGGTTTTTCCTTTAGAGGCTTTGGGGGCCGGCGTGCCGGGCTGATGGCCAGATGGATTAGCGTCCGCCGCCGCAATCGTGGCAGTGGTTTCCGGCCTGGGAGCTCGTGGCTAGCGGGTGAGCGAAGTTGCAGAGCAGGATCGATCTCTGCGTGGTAGTTCTCTGTTGTGTCTGTGCATACGCGTTGGAGGCTGGTCATGGAGCCAGCGTGGGGCCAGGGGCCCACTTCCTGGGGGGGGGGGGAGGCCGCAAGCGCCGCTGCAGGAAAGGGGCTGAAGAGAATCTCAGTTGGGCTGCATGGCATGGCAGGCACGATCTAGCAAGTTTAAGGTGGAGCGAGCAGGCTGGGTAAAGCCGCCCCCTACCCATCAAGCTCTGGAGGACGACACAGGAGGGGGAAAGATATTTGAGTTTGAACGGATTGGAGGGAAGGCGAGGATGGGAAGCCTTAAGGTGAGGTGAGGTGCAGTAGTCGTGCACTGCTTTCGCTCAGATCCGCTGAAACGCGGGATTGCCGGGTAATGTTTTGAAATGGAATTTATAGGACCGGAGCTAAGGGAGGGGGACAGACCTAGACATGAAGGGCCGGGGTTGTTGCTCTCCAGCGCCGCACACCGGCCCTCCCCCCCGCTCCGGGTGTTCCGTCCAGCGTTACCGTGCAGTTCTCGTGCACAATCCGACACGTCAGCGGCCATCACCATCGTCAGTAGTCGTACAAACCCGGTATGTGTACTCGCAGCAGGATGTCTGGGAAGGGAAAGCATGTTAGCAACAGACACGGCATGAGGGGCCTTTAGAGCAGCGAGTTCATCAGCGAGGGGGCGAGATAGTCGCGCGGTGCGGTGCGGGCTAGAAGCCGCCTGGAAGATGTCTGTCTGTCTGTCTGTCGGGAGGGGCCCCGGCGGCACGGCTGCGTGTGCGTGTAGTTATTACTCAGTGAGGGCACGGCATGGATTTGCACATGTTTGCAAGCACAAGCCGAGCAGGCGCTGCAGCTGGGAAAGACGGAGTAGGGCGGCGAAGTACACCACAAGTACAGAAAAGCGGTCGTGCGAGTGTATGTATGTGGCTGTAGAAATACCGCCCGAGGCCCTCTGTGCACTGGTGAGTGTGACTGTGGCCATGGTCGTGTATTCAAGGAGGCCACAAGATGTGGATGTGGATGACATGTGCATGTGGGTGTGTGTTGGCGCGCTCAAAAGTATTTTTTTCCGCGAAGCTGGCTGCGTTCAGTTGCGTTGCTTGACCGTATGTTAATGGCGTGCACGCGCACGCGGATTGCGATGTGGGTTTATAGGAGACGCAGTGAACTGGTATAAGGTGAACGGACGTAAGTCTTCATCTCGGTGGAGGCATGTGTGTGGGAGAGATGTGTGGCGGGAAGGTGCGTTACGAGAGGAAAGTCGAGGCGGGTGCAAGTTGACATGTGGTGCGGCGTCTTTTACGGGTCTTACTTTTCATTGAGGTGTCAGCTTTCCTCATTAATAAAAGTTAGGGTGCCCACCTAAGAGGGGGGCAAGAACCTAGTAGATGTTGGATGAAAAATGGACTACTACTCTTTGCGCAATCCGGCAGGACGTCGTAAGCGCGCTGTTATTGAATAAGAGAGAAAACACGGTAAAATGCAAAGCGCGGAAGTCCGGAAGATGTGCAGTGTGAAGTAGAGGGCGAGCGTAAGGCGGTTACAAAAGTTCACATGACGCAAATCGACAAGACATGTGGAATGTGACGCCCGAAAAAATGGCAACATGAAGCGAAAAGCAAAGAGAAATAAGTTAAGAAGGACTAGTATTAACATATCGAATGTTGTGCTTGAGAACCAGGGAGGGACGCGTACGGAGTTCAACCTTGAAACCCAGATGTGCATCTGCAGGATTAGTGAGCAAAGCGTCACAGAGGGAGGAGAGAGAGGAGGGAGAGGAGACACGTTCAGGGAGAGCAGGGAAAGGAGGGAGAGCAGGGTGAGGAGGGAGAGCAGGGAGAGGTTTTACATTGCCCCATCAATGAACTATTTGCAATTTCGCTGCTGTACATTTGCACCTACACAATATCCGGACCAAAATGACTGCGGTGTCTTCGCACTCTTATTCGCGAGTAAAATTCTTGGTTACCAAAGCATACACAGCACTTTCCCTTTCGATAAAGATGACATGCAAACCGCCCGTTCACTTCTGCTGAACGAACTAATTGCTTCACGTTTGCTGTGGTGGCCCACTCTTGGTTGTGAGCTGCAGCCCACTCCAGCATTTGAGGCCAGCAAGCGAAAGCGCCGTCTGTGTGCCAAACAAGCATTGGTGGGAACGGACGCAGCGTAGGCAAAGAAGAATTTTCTCGCTCGTAGAGAACTTTCACCCCAAGGGCCATATCAGGCCATGAATGAACAGGCATCTTGTAGTGTATTCAGGCTCAAGTGTGCAAACTCAACTGACAGAGCCTTGCGTTGCTCGTGATGGGGTGCGTGTGTGCAATGCCTCCCACACCTGGGGGAGGACAGCATTTTTCTTGTAGCTAGCAGTCCTACGGTTCCTGGAGATAGCACAGAATCCTCGTGCCCTTATCATGCCCGCGGGAGAGAGCTTAGTCCGTTTTATATAATAGTGTTTTCTATAAAGCTGCTTGACATAAAACACGAGTTGTTTGTTGGAAACTTGGTTGGGGCTGGACGGCAATCCCTGGCCAGTGTCAAGCCCGGTCAAATACTTGTAACAATGCTGAAATCTGGAACAAGAGGAACCCCGGTAAATTGCAAGCACAAAAGCACGGATACCCCTCCATTAGCCATATGCAGAATGAGGAGACGCGTTCAGGGAAAGGAGAGAGCGAAAAGAGAGAAAGGAAAGGAGGGAGAGGACCAGGTCAATGTTGCTTATATTGGCGTGTTCGTCTTTCCCGACAACAAAGCTCATGATCTTCCCAACGCATCCCAGGATTACCCGAACACATCCCTGGCAAACCAGGCGAAGAATTCGGCCTTTCGGCCACCAAGGCACCAACCAGGTACAAGACGAAGAGTGTGTTTTGTAGTGTGGAGTCTACTACACGAGCACAACTCATCAGTTGTAGCTTTGCTCTTTGTAAGCTTTCCATCGGTAATCGTGCACCTCATTCGAGACTAACCGTACTCATACCATTCATCATAAGCCCCATCACAACATAGGCTGCAGCACCCTCAAACAGACCCACTACACAGCAAGACAATTCCCCAGGTGGGCAAGCCTACATACGCGTCGCGTGGGGGTTTTAGTGCCTTATCGGCGGCGTTCTAACATTGGCTTCCGAGAAGCCATCCGGCCTTGCATCGGGCTCTGCGTGGTATAACCAAACGAACCAGAGGGTCAGGGGTAAATGGCAAGAAAGGTCATACAGGGGACATCTCAGCTGGGCTTGCGGCACAGATATAGGCGCAATGCGAAGCACATAGATCACCACATGGGTTGTTGGGTAACTCAAAACACCCCCTCATGGTGTGTCCTCTACGTGCCCTTCCGCCCTTACGCCCCGCACCACCGCCAAAACCCCAACACCAACACCTAGAGACACGCCAACACCTAGAGACGACGGAAGTGTATCTTTACGTGATCCAACCACATCGCACGAGGCATGCCCCGGAACGCACCTAGGGTTACCTGGACAGGGGGCCCCTCCCTGCCGCGCTGTGCGACTTCATCTTGCCCATCAATCGATCCAGGACTCCAATCTCATCCTTCCCCACGGATTTCCCCCACTGCGGCCACCTAGTGGAGTATGGGCTTCTAAGGACTTTCGATCTCCCCTTAACAGCAGGACTGGCCTGCACCCGCAGCCGCATCCTTTTGGTCATTCCTCCTCCACCCTTATGCGCCTGGCAGCCCCTCCTGAACCACTCGGACTGCCAGCGGGCGCAGCATCTTGCGGAGGCTGCGGATAAGGCCCCGGCTGCGTGGCTGAGGAGCCTTGGCCTTGCGCCCTCGCCGTCTTCGGCCCGCTCCGCCGCCGCCGCCGAGGCCGCCTGCTCCACTGCGCGCCGCAGCCTCCGCCAGCACGGCAACCAGGTCGCCATCTTCGTCATCGACATCCTCAATGCCCTCGCCGTCGTTGATGCCGTCGCTGTCACTCTCGGTGCTGCTGCTGCTACTGCCCCTATTTGCGTCCGGCACCGTTGTCGCGAATGGCTGCTGGGGGACGGAGGGCCGTGGACGGACGCATTGTAAGGTGTGGGCGATGGGGAGAGGCGTTGCGTGCTAACCCCCACTCCCACTCCCACCCCCATGTATCTGAAGGGGACATACCCCTGCACAGCCAACCAGCCTCTACCCAAACCTCCTCCACGCAAAATACCATGTGGACTGACGCCCGTCACATTCTTCATCCCCCAGCCCTACCGTGGACTGCAGCCTGGCGGCCTCATGTGTTTGCTCCTCCTCGAGAGCCTGTGACGGCAGCAGCCGCAACAATACGCGTAGCAACAGTACCATCAATAACAGTGGCAGTAGCAGCACCAGTAGCAGCAACAGCACAATTGCTGAGCAGTTGAGAAGCAACAGCTCTAATGGCGGACGCGGTAGGAGCAGAGAGGTGTATATATACACCTCCCTCCCCCATGTAAACACCCACGGAATTGCTCCCGGCCCGCATCCCTCCCTCGACCCACCACCACCCAACCTGTTGGCACTGCCGTACAAGCGCCCGGAGCTGTTGGTAATCTGGTGCCCATGCCGCGGGGTAGCCGTACACCTCCTCCACGACTGCCTGCAAGCCACCACGCGATGTGATGTGATGGGGGGGAAAGATGGGGGGGGTAGATTTGTTACTGAGGTTGTGGTGGCGGCACGCGACGACGATGGCGACGGTGGCTTGCGAATCGTCGAAGACTTCCAACCCTAAGGTCACCTGGACCTCATGAGGCGCCTCATGAGGCAACACACAGCTTCGCTAAGGCACGCGCGTGTGTACGTGTACACGCGGCTTGCTGTGTGTTTCAATTCGTTGACGCTTTCCGGGAACAATCCCCCTGACTTCCCTCCGCAAGCATGCAGAGGGTCAAACACCAGATGCGCCCGGGCTAACCCCGCGGGGGTCACAGGGACGCGCACACACGCGTGTACGTGTATGTGATGTGTGTATGTGATTATGTGAGGTCCCTCCCGCCCTCCATTCCAACCCCCGGGCTCCCAGCCCTACCTCGTCGTCCCCCAGCAGCCCCTCCTGCCAGACGTCCACCAGACCGCTCACGTCCGTGTCGTCGTAAATACCTTGCCGCTCGGTGGCCACTGTCACAGCAGCCTGGATTGCGCGGGAGGTGGGGAAAGACGAACGGGGGGAAAGACATCCCCCACGAACGAGTGAAGGCGTGTTGCCGAGGAAACAATGTACAAGAGGCAGAACTGACCAGTAGGCGGGGGGAGGTGGGAGGGTGAGTGGTGCAAATGCGGATACTTGCGGAACGGGTGTGCTGAAGGGAGCGCCCTAAGGGGGAGGAAATGCAGGGTACCCGGGGCCAAAAGAGGGACTTTAAACATAGCACCGTAGGCCCCTTGCGGTGGCTGAACAGTTCGGTTCGACCCCGGGGTAGAATGGTCAAAAGGAAAGGAAAGGATAATCGCTTTCCTCGTGAGTTTCGTGATATCTGTGATATACTTCGGACGGCCCTCGGGCCGCCGGGCCCTTGGGCCCCATCCCGGGGGGCTCCAGGCACGTATGGGCCCCCACGATGACACCTTTGGAGGGCCCACCTCCACCTCCACCTCCACCTCCACCCGCACATCCCACCTGCAGTTTATCCATCAGCTGCTCCGTCAGCTGCCCCCGCAGCATCTTGGCCACGAGGCCCTCCTGCCGCTTGCGACCCTGGATGTGCGAGAGACGAGAGGAGAGAGGAGAGGAGAGAGGAGAGGAGAGGAGAGGAGAGACGAGAGGAGAACCGCAATGGCGCGGGGGGGGGGTGGCGGAGGAGGTTGAGAGGCAGGGAGGGACGTGGGCTGCTGGGGGCAATAACGGCTGTGGGAGGGGAAAGAAGACGGATACGGGAAAACGTTGCCGTGGGGGGACCACTGCCCCTCAGAGCCCTCAGATGGAACAAGGGAAGGGAAGGGTAGGAGCCACGTCCAAACCCGCATCGCCGAAGCAACCGAGCCAAGGCTTTTCGGCGGCGTTAAACCGGACCGAACCTATGGAGCGGCGGGGAATGTGATGGACGGCCCGAGACCACACCCGCACCGGGTCCTCCGCCTCCCTCCCACCCACCCCACTACAGCCCTCCAGTCACTCATTGCCGAGAAACCCAAACCTTTGAAGCATTATCCCCACACACACACACCATTCCCCCCCTTCCACCATTCTTCTCTGTGAAACTTCCCAGACCGACCCATGCGTGCGCCTCCCCCCACCCCACTTCCTCACACACCGTTGCCCCCCCCCCACCCCACCCCATCCCCCCCTCACACCCTCACACACCTGGTTGCTCCTCGGCAGCCTGGCCGCCACCCCCACCGCCTCCACCGCCCCGGGGGGCAGCATGTGGGACACAGCCGCCAGCTGCTTGGGGCTCATAGAGGTCAGCCCGCGAACCACGTCCATGATCTCACGAGCTGCCAAACAGGGGAGTGCAGGGGCGATGAGGAGCGCGGCATGGCTGGTGTGTCTGGGAAGTTCAAACTTAGGGGGCTTTAAAAAAAGGTAAAAGTAAAAAAGGTACGTGGCGCGGATAGGGGTTAGGCCTGGTTGTGTGGGCGGTTGTAGGTCGGTGGATTGCTGTGTGGGAGCCGAAAAATACAGGCAGTGGCAACGCGGATGGGTCCTGGGTTGGAGCCTGCTGGGGTGAAGGAAGGGGCAGCGCAGCAGAGGAACTGATACGCCTGAAAAAGCGGAATGCATGCATGGGGAGGGGTTGGGGTGTTGGCGCCTGGCGAGGATAGAGGCCCAGTCGCGAATTGCCTTGAAAGGCAGCCCTACCCTCTTTCTTAAGGAGCCCTCGGTTCCGCCTTTGACCTGGAACGCGGACCTCCGCGGACTCTGCGAAATTGTAGAGCGCATGGACGGCAAAGACCGGTGCCCGCGCTCGCTGGCGATGAATGAGCTGTTGGCGTAGGGCTGGTATAAAGGTTGCATTGTGACACCGGAAAGGGCTTCGACCGCTGCAACTTGGGATGCTTGCCGACGAGCGCAAGTGTGCGGCGCTCATTCGTTTGAGTGGAGGCTCAAGACCAGGATAAATATGTAACGATGACAATTTTTTTCTACATAAAGCTTAGTTAAATGTCAAGCTTTAAGTGTAAATTGATCTCGTCCAAACTGTATTTGTCATATAATTGCACAAACTGCCCATCTATCTTCATCTGCAAGCTCTGGTCCATACAGAATCAAGGCACGCATACTGAGCAATTTTCGTCACTGCTCTTCCAGCACCAAACGTTCAGCATTTGGAAGGGCTGCGACCGTGGGCCCCCGTGCAAACTTGCTAGTTACCACGCTTCCAAAAGGAGGGGTGACAGATCGCATCAAACTCTGCATTACCGAGACTTTTTTAGATGCTTTACGTCGGTCGTGCAAGTGCAGGCACCCTCCTGGCCTCCCGAGCTCGACAGGGAAGTGACAGAGGAATACGCGCATGAGCCAACTTCTAAGCGAGCTACGGGGGGTTATGCGCAAAGAAACATAAACATAATAGCCAGTTCACATGCTACGTTACGTTAAGACTTTTTGGGAAAAGTGGTCGGTTCGGACATGGATGCGATTGTTACAGTGGACCCCGAACGGGTCGAGTGCAGCGCCCATAGGAACGCCTCCCGCACAACACTGTGGGCCTTATTCAAAAAGAACTCGGCCAGGCCGTACTAACTTCACTGGACATACGGCCTCAGTTAGTACGCTTAAACAAAAAATTGAGGCTCCGACGTGCGCCCTCAAACTTCGTCATTGTATATCGGTAAACGGCCATGGACATGGTAACGGTACGTTACCGGTAAAGTGGACGAAAAGTCTAAAGTGACCGAGGGGGGGGGTTGAATTTCGTCAAACGCTGACCCCTCGTACCGTTACCTGAATTGCATCGCCAATTTCGCGAGTTATAACAAATGGCCAAGCACAATCGCTTATAAAGACCACATATTTGACAAATTGTGCGCGCTTTGCACTCCGACCGAATTTCTAGTCACACCGCTGCAGTTTATTTTGGAAAATGAACAAGGACAACGCCACTCGTGTTGCTCGACCGCTCATGACCGCTTACATAGCCAATATGTAACCCATTGTAGTATCAGGGCTGAAGCCACCCGCGAAACGGCAAGTCGGCCGCACTTCCGGCGGCATGGGCCGCGCCGCGCCGGCCCACACGCTCAAACTCTGCCACTGAGCATCGAACATGTCTTCAAGGTTATCAAAAATTTCATCCATCGCGACCGCTAGGGCAAACGCCATCGCGGCTCGCGCGGGATGCAGTGCCATTGCACTAGGCAGGGCTGCCAATAACCCTTCAATTATATATTGCGATTCTAAGGGGATGTGCTGAAGTTTTGGCCATTGAAAGACATAAAATGGAGATGGTTTACACAGCTCGCGCCAACGAACACAACGTCGTCGTAATGTCCCATGTGAACTGGGTGACTTTCTCAGGCCCACTTTTCCCAAAAAGTTTTCGCAACGTAACGTAGCATGTGAATCCAGTATAAGCACGTAACGTTCATGGTGCTTAGGGCTTGGGCTAGTCGGGTTAAAAATGGAGCCTTACGATGCATTGCATTTGCTCAGGTTAGGTGTCCATCCGCGTCCGCCTGTGCGGGAGATAATGTCTTTCGGACATCCCTCAGCAGGAGTCGACGTACGTGAGATGTTTACCATGCTAAACAGTGCGGGTAGTCATGAGAGAAATTGTGGGCATACCGAGAGGACAAAGGGGCATGAAGGTTCAAACCCGACATCGCAAGATGGAACATTAGATATGGTACGCAAGTGAGATGTCCAAAGAACATTTGCGCAAGGCGATTGTGTAACGTCAGCAAGGGAAGAGCTTCGACCCAGGCAGCATGGCAGAGGCAGTACGAACCCACATACCTCGATCGACGAGGGATTTGAACCCACTGAAGCCCTCATGGGGCGGACCGAGGGGTCCCATGCCGTACGACGAGTTCGCACCCATCGCGCTTTGCGAGCCGTCGGGCTGGTCACCCAAGGGCATAAAATCCCAAGAGATGGGCATCTCCCGTCTCACTCACCGCACCAAGGGCACTCCCTTCTCACACCCCACATCAAGGAATCAAATCGCAAGCCACGGAACGGGCAGGAGGGAAGGGAGGTTCCGCGAGGTAGGAAGGGCAGGTAGACCTGTCAGTTGGGCTGGACGTGGTGGGGTGTGTAGGGTGGGGTAACGAGATGAAAAGGCGTGCAGGGATGATGGAGGGCTCGTATTAGCACTGTCGCGACCATGGCCATATGGGCTATGTCCCTGTGTCTCCCTGTTTCCTCTTATTACAGTCCTTTACGAGGGGAATGCTGGGAGTGGGGGAAGGTAGGAAGAGGCGGAAGTGGAGGAGAAGAAGGGGGGAAAGGGAGGCTGAAGTTTAGCGGGCGCGATGCAGATCTCGTGCCTGGATTCACTGCGCTAGGGCATGTATGGGGCACACTTTAAGAGCCTGCAGGCGGTGCGGTGCAGCACGCAGAGCCCTTGGCTGTTCCACAGCAGCCGTCTCAACGGGTAGTCCTGGTCAGACGCGCCACCTTCTAGGCGAAGTTGTCCATGTCCAGAATGGCCCCCATAGCCGTTGAAACAGTACGTCTGGCGAGGATGTTGGAACGTATGTGGGCTCATCGCAACTCAGTTACCCCCTTTGGACGCTAGTCTGGGCTGATAGTGCGGTGTTTCCTGTTCTCCGTGGCTTTTAGGCGTTTAGATATTTTGCCCTTGGGCCTTCGGCTCGTATGGGAAGTTTTACAGGTATGGGGTCACGCACCCCCAACCATGTAACACGCATACACAGGTGTTTCGCATGGCGGCCTCGTTGACAATGGAGGATGCCGGTACAAAGTGGGACAGGCAAGCGTTTGCGACACTGGCTTCTCCTTCGCGTCATACAACTGTTTAGTGAGGGACGGGCTGGCGGACGACCATGCCATCTAGGAAGAGGAAGTCGGGTGGGTGGAAGGTGGGCATGGTGTTGCACTGGGATGGGATGTCGAGCTCTGCTCAGGATGTATGTCCTTCAGTCCGGTGTCAGGGGGGACGTAGTTTTGGTGGACGAAGGCTGCAAGGTAGGGGTCGTCGCGCGAGGCCAGCTCCGCAAGGAAGCGATTCGTGGAGCGGAAGTGGGTGTGCACGTCCCGAACAACATCCACTGCGGCTTCGATCGGGGTTTCGTAGTATTGCCGCAGGAAGTGAAACTCAAACCAGGCGAGGAAGAGGTTGGGTGTGAAGAAACCCACATAGCCATAGAACTGGGGGTTAATGCCCAGAGGGATGCTTGCCGCTTGAGGATGTGGCCAAAACCGGACGTTGGCGGTAACGAGGGTTATCCCGAAGAAGGTGTTGAAGTCCGCCTCAGTGATGTGCCCCGTGTGACCATTCGACCGTGTGTCGCATGCGGATTGCCGGTAGTAGTCGCCCCATGAACCAGCTGACGGCTTGGGTGGGCCGCTGATCCCGTAGGCTGGGTGGTGCTGGGCTGGTTATGACATCGTGATGAAAGCACTTGTGGACGGGCGCTGCAAAATTTGTGTCAGAGGATGAGGTCGAGGGGAAGGTTTGTGTATAGGCCAGTGAAGTCCTGCAGCTGCAAAAGTGTGAAATCAGGGCCCTCGGCCGCAACTCGGTTGGCGTTATACGATGTGTGGAACAGGGGGCATATCTTCACACGTGTCCGCTACCTGGCGAAACCCTGCCTTCCCCGGTATTTCGGGGCATCCTCATCTAGCCACCCTAGTCAACTTCTCAGTGGATCGCTCAGGTTCAGCACCCACCACCGGCATCCGACGGAACTTGCCGGATCAACCGCGGCTCAACTCCAATCCTGGTCAGCTCGCAGGTTTACTTTATCCCAGGTCACCACCGTCGATCGACTAGGGGCACTCTTACCTTCCACCGTCGGAAGGATTTTCGACCCTGACAGTTTCGATCCCGGAACCTCCGGGGACATCGGTGCGTGCGTTACCAGTTACCAGTAGTGCCTGACCAGTAGTGCCTGACTTACATATGTTGTATGTATGCATGGACGGTAGGTGATGAAAGCTTTGCGAAGTTTAGCAAGAACTAGGACCGGAAGTCGGTTGGAGGCAGTGCTGGTGATTTGTCAAGATTCCCTGGCCATGACCACGGAGGAGATCAGACCAAAACCGTACATCAGCTGCTTCAGGCGGCTTCGCCAAGCAAGCCGTATTTATGTGTTGCGCGAGGGAGTCAACGGGCACAACACCAACACTCACTGCCAACCTCTCGCATCACGCACGCACGCACAAGTGTGAATGGTGAGTATTTCGGCTGGCACAAGTAAAAGCACGCGCACCGCACAACACGCCAACATAACTTTCCACGTGAACGACCGCAACATTCGCACGCAGTTGTGCGCGGGTGGGTAGGTAGGTAGGTAGGTAGGTAGGGTACTAAGGACACACAGAGCACTGTGGCAACCCCCCGAAGACATGTCCTCCATGCGCCCCCATACCGCCGCTTCATTGCGACATTCATTCCTCCACCCATTCATTGGATTCATCCAGCATACAGCTACCCTGCCTCCGCCCCACGTGGGAAAGATCCCATCCACAAGACTCCCTCTCTCACACACACTCTAAAACACGCACTACCGCCACCACGCAAAGGTTCTCGCTGTACTCGTCGCTACAGCCGCACACGGGAATCACCTTTCGGAGCCGCTGCTAGTGCTCCTGCCTGGCTGCTGCCTCATCACACGCAGCCGCAACCGTCGTGCGTCCCGAGTCGCCGACCACTGCCTGAACCGGACAGCCAGGGGCACCCTGTGGCTTGCTGCCACACCGTCCTCCGCGTCCATGACCCGGGAGGAGGCGGAGGCAGGAGTATCTGGCCCTCGCTTCCGCTCCTGCACCCGGTCCCCCTGTTCCCACCACTGCTGCTGCTGCTGTTGCTCATGCCACTGTCGCCCCGCGGGAGATAACGTGGGCTGCTGTGCTCGAAGTGACTCCGAGGATGCTGCGACTGATACTGCTGCTCCCGGCCCATCCATTGGTACCGATACTCTGGAAGGCGGGGTGGTCTCCGCAGCCTCCGTAAATGCTGGTGTCGCTGCTGCTGTGCGAGCAGGTCGCAATGGTGGCGTTGGTGGTGGTGGTGGTGGTAAGGCCGGTAGTGAGCTTGGCGCTGGCACAGCCAGCCCTCTAAGCTGCTGGCTGCTGCTCGTACTACTGGTACTGCGGCTGCTTGTACTGCTGTCATTGCTGTCACTGCTGGCTGCGGCTGCTACTGTCGGCTGGGGCTCCAGGGGATGCTCCGGGAAGCTGGCGGGTGGACGGGGCAGGCCCCTCTGCCTGAAGGGGCGGAGGGTTCAACGGGCGGAGGGAGCGAGCAAGTGGAAGCGGGAGAGCTGAGGGAAAAAGAACAAGCAGAGAAAGATATCGTTTACATGGTGCTGTGCCTTTCGCATAGCCGTATATTACGTGCTTTGGCTCCCCTCCGCCGGCCTTCTGTACGGCACCCCAGAGGGCATCCCCGAATCCTTGTTTGGCACCAGGTACGGCACCTGGTTTCGGCAGCTTTTCCCGTGCGGCAGGCCGTCATGCCGGGTACTCTACTGAGCAACCTTTGGCAGGTAGCACCAATATGCCAATTTTTGGGGAATCCGGTGCTGCTGGTGTTAGAGCGGCGGCCCCTCGGCAGGGGCGCTTTATAGTTCCCACCCCAGCATCACACAAATACAGACAGACAGACAGACACACACACACACAGACACACACAGACAGACGCACACACAGACAGACACACAGACAGACACACAGACAGACACACGGACAGACACACAGACAGACACACACAGACAGAAGGGCTCAACTCGCCCTCCCGCCTCCCTGAGCCGCCTCCGCAATCAAGCGGAGTAACAAACAAGAGGACTGACACCCCAGCAGTGGCCAGTTCCCCCCCACCCATTCCCCGCGACCCCCCCCTCGTGCTAACCTAACCCTCCCGACGGCTCCCTCCCCCCAATACTGGTCAGTCCTGCTTCTTGTACACTCTTTCCTTGGCAGCAGCAGCTTCACTCGTTCACGTGGTTCGCCTTTACCGCAATCGCAGTCGTCCTCGTCCTCACCTGAATAGCGTGGCAGTCCGACCCTTGACCTTGATACACTGGCAGTCCAGGGCGTTCTCAGCCAGCCAGGCCACGAACCGCACATCCAGAAGGCAGTTCTGAAGCAAGCTCACCTGCATGTGTGTGTGTGTGTGTTGTGGGGGGAGGGAGGAGGGGAAAAGACGGACCACGAACGAGTGAGGGGGACGGGAGGAGGGGGATGGAAGGATAGACGGATCGGCGGGTGTGGGAAGGATTGCAAAAGGTCGCGTGAGTGGGAATTGGAGACGCACGAAACGCAGGGCACAAGAGGCCGCCGGAAACAACAAACAGCATTTCCATTCCCTTCTCCCCCGTAGTATCACCACAAATTGCCACAAAAAACACCGCCCAGTTCCCTCCTGCCCGTCCGCCTTTGTCCTGATCCCCCAGCGCCACCATCAGCTGTCCTCTTCCTAACATCCACACAAACCTTTAATCCTCCCTCCCTCCCCCCCCCTCCCTCCGTGCCTCCCAGCCTCCCTCCCTCCCTCCCTCGCCCTCCCAAACCCAGCTCCACTCGACTCACCCGGATCAGCTGGTGGTGCTCCAGCAGGTGTCCCGCCCTCGCCATCAGCGCCCGCGTGACACCGCTCTTGCCTACCTGCAGCCGCAGCAGCTTGCCCGCCGCCGCCAGCTCCTCCGCGGTGCGCCACAAGGACTTGGACACGTCGCGGGGTAGCGGCAGCTGGTGGCGGTGTCGTGGCGGCAGGATGGGAATGCGCTCCATCGGACCGCCAGCCGGGGGCGCCGGGGGCGCCTCATCCTGAAGGAAGGACGCGCGCAGCTGGGTGGCAGGTAGCGGTTCCTGCTTTGGCGTTGGCAGGCAGGAAGGGGAACGCAGAGACGGCGGGGCGACAGGAAGGGGAATCTAAGACGCGGGTAAATAACAAAAGTACATACGGTACGGTACATACGGGAGGGAAACGAGGGAACGAAAGCGAGTGGAACGAGTACATATACGGTAGCTGAGGGGGGAAAAGGCGAGCCACGAAGGAGTGAAGCTGCTGCCAAGGAAAGGGAGGGGGGACATTGCTAGCCGGGCAGCTCGGTAGCTGAGGGGGAGGGGGTACGACGAACCACTGACGATTGAAACAAATACCAGAGATAGATGGATACTGTGAGTGAAGGGGAGGGGGGAGAGACAAACCACAGACCAGGGGTGTTAAAGTCAGGCGGGAGGTGGTTTGGACGGAAGACATACGCAACATGAAAAAATCTACCAAGGCACCCAGGCATCTGTGGCATCTTGATGTGACACCGTTCTGGCGAGTGACGGACACCGACCCACGGGTCACACACCCGTACTTCACCTGAGTAACTCCCCATTTCCCCAAATTGCGCAATCTATCAGTTTTTCGAATGCCTCCCACCTCCCACCCTCCTTAAGCATCACAGGCGAAGCTGCTCTCCATGACCCATTTTCGGGCCTGGAACAAGCTCCGCAGCTGATACCGCACCTCCTGCATTTTGCCGCCCGGGGAGGTGGCGGCCGCTGCGCCGCCGCTGCCAGACATCCAGGATGAGGTCCCCATGGAGATCTGGCGGAGATGGGGAAGGAGCCCCGGAGCCCCTATCTCCCCCCGCCAGTTCGAGGATGCGGCCCCCCCGTGTTGTGGTAAACCGCTCCCTGCCGCGCTGCCCCACTTTCCCGCTCTGCACCACGTGCTCACACCGTGGAAGCGGCATATGCTGGAAGCTGTCCAGCCGGGGCTTATTGGGAAGTTAGGTTTGCTGCTGGTGCTGTTGAGGATCCTATGGAGGTTAAAGGCGGAGCTGCTTCGCGGCCGGCGCAGCGTGGTGGCGGGTGCAACGGCAGTACGATGAGAACAGATGTTTCCACAGGCGGTGGTAGCAGCAGCAACAAGGAGTTGTGGGGACGTTGCATTGGCAGGTGAGGTGATTGTAGTTCGGACAGGCAAAGCGGATGCAAGGTCTAGACGGTGGGCTGCGTCTGGGAGGACTTTCGCGTCTGGGGATTCACAGGACGCGGGCCGGGTCCTGGCAGGCGAGAGAAGACCGGCGTTGCCGCTTACAGGCGCAGTGCAGCGGCATCGCAGCGTCCATGACCTTTCAGATCGTCTCAACCATGGGGGCATCTGATCGCTTTCATCGCAGCAGCTGATGTGCCTAGTCGACAAGTTTGGTTGCACCACAGGCTGCCCAGGGCAATTTAGCTCACTTAATCTGCCTCTAACGGCTTCCACGAAAAAGTTTGCAAGCTTTTGAGCTGGGACGGCAAGGGCTTCGGTACCGGCTTGCCATTTGCGTACTGGCGCGATTAACCACTGTGTCCCTGCAGGCATTCCGTCCGAGAGCAAATTTGATGGAAGAAAAGAGCTCACATTTCAATCACAAGAGTTTGAAGCGAAAATCATCCAGCGGGGTAAATACTCATTGTCGTACCGGTTGCGTTTGTTGCGCTATGCGCGCTACCATGCATGCTAAGTGGCAAAGGAATTCTTTTGCATCGCTATCAGGATTGCGTATGCAGAAGGCCGGACCGATGGTAGTCCGTCCCACCTATCATAGGACAGGCTAGGAGGGCCATCTCTCCCATGCTTTGGAATGTCGCCACGTTCGTCGAGACCAGCTTCAGCTGCTGTGTTCATTAACGCACTGCAGAATCTCCAGCGCGCCTCCTGGGCGCTTTTTGGTCGCAGCAGCTTGCCAATCCCGTCGCTCTCCGTCACCCACCCGCACACATGGACGCCTCTCTTGAGCGCGTTCGGATCTTTGAACGACGCAACCATAGCCTCTTTAAATGCGTCGACGTCTCCATCACTCGGATCCTGCCTGGTTACAGGAGCCGTAGCCTGCCAAGCCCCGCAGTCTCTCTGTTCCGCGCGGATTGCTGCAGCCTCTGCGGGCCGCCTTATCCCCCTCCGACACCATGGCACACCCAGAGCGATCTCCACCCCCACACAACTGACAACCCATGGCAAGATTCACTCTTCAGTTAATCCAACTAGCGCGTTTCACAACAGCACTTGGTCAGCGGCAGCCGAAGCCCATGTGGAGGGCAAGACGGGGTTGTCGCCCTCCGCACCAGGCCTCGCCACAGGGGCCAAACGGGGGGAAATAATGTGGGTCGGCAGAAAACCCGGCCACAGGCGGCGTGCGAGTGACGGAGCAGGCGCCTGGAGCATTCAGAACCGCAGCTTTACAACCAGCAGTAGCATGAACAACAGTAACAGTGCTAATGCAAACAGCGGACACAGCAGTAGCAGCAGCGCTAGCAGTAGCACCACCACCATCAGCAGCAGCAGTCGCTACGCCAATACTGACGGTAGCGGCAGTGCTGGGGCAACGCCCAATTTTAGATCAAGGGACGGCAACGGCAGCAAGGGCAGGAGCACTCGGAGCGGCGACCCGGCCCCTGCCCACTACTCCCGACCAACCTCGCCGCCTCCACCCGGCCCCCCTCCTCCCCCACCTCCTGCGCCCAGCGGCCCTCTGGCCATCCGTAATTTCCCGAACTTTAGCTTAGTTCTGCACCGGCTGCCTCCCCTCTCCGGCCCGCGGAGCTCTACGGAGCAGCGGTGCCTGGGGGCGGCACTGGCGGTTGTGGCCAAGTGCGTGAAGCCCGGGTTGGGCTGGGCTGGGTTGTGTTACACTGGGCTGGGCTGGGCTGGGCTGGGCTGGGCTGGGCTGGGCTGGGCTGGGCTTGGGATTGGGATTGGATTGCATAGGAAAGGGGACTGGAGGGAAGGGGGGGAAAGGGAAGATACAAATTAAGGAATAGTCGAAATAAATCAGCAATTGCTGCCAATACCCCGCAGGAAAGTGGGGAGGGGAGGGGAGGCGTAGGCGTAGGCAAGTTGGAATTTGTAAGATGAAGGCAGGCAAATATTGGAGTTGGTCGGTCCGGTAACTGACTCTATTTATTGAGGTGGGGTGGGGTGAGGTGGGGTGAGGGGTTCCATGGAACATGATAGCACCATCATGTTGCTCCCCCCTCATGTTGCTCCCCCCTGTTGTTGCTCCCCCCTGTTGTTGCTCCCCCCTGTTGTTGCTCCCCCCTGTTGTTGCTCCCCCCTCATGTTGCTCCCCCCTGTTGTTGCTCCCCCCTGTTGTTGCTCCCCCCTGTTGTTGCTCCCCCCTCATGTTGCTCCCCCCTCATGTTGCCATCTCCTCCGGGTCTATCCAGGCTCCGAAGTCACGGCTACACGGGCATGTTCGCGGGGGGCTGGGTACGTGACCAGTTCCTGGGCCGCCCCTCAGCCGACATAGACCTGGTCACCAATGCGACCACCGTGCAGGTACTGCTCATTGCGTGATAATGATGATGGTGATGGCGATGATGATGATGATGATGGCGATGTTGGTTGTGATGATGGCGACGACGCGGGGTGTGTGCGGGGGATTTTGGCCCTGATGATGATGGTGGCCATACCCCGGGCAGCTGTGTACGTGCTTGCGTGCGTATGTATGTATGTGTGTATGTGCACGTGTGCGTTTTTTACTGCGTGTGCGTGTGTGCAGGGAAGGGCGGCTCAGGTGTTTTTGTTCCCCGTAGGGGACTGCGCACTGCGATGGAGGGTCCCACCCGGCCGTTATATCCCTAGGGAGGGAGGAGGGAGGAGGGAGGGGAAGACTGCGGCCCCGGCAGGAGCAGGCCCAAGAAGCAAAGCGGGCTCCCCAAAACCCCACGGGCTTCACTCGCTCGTGGTTCGTCTTTTCCCCAAAACCCCACCCGCCGTACCCAGGTTCGTCTCTTTCCCTCCGTCCCCCTTTGGAGTGCCGTACCTTTGAATAACCATTTCCCAGCCACCAAGGCTTCCCTTCATCCTCCCGCCTCTGCATGCCTACGCGTGCGCCTGTGTATGTGTGCGCGTGTCCGTGTGCCTGTGTGTGTGTGTACGGCAGATCTTCGATGTGTTCGGTCCCCGCCAGTGCCGTCTCAAAGGCGGTAACACGTGTGATGTGACGTG
>NW_003307572.1:163030-163531 GCF_000143455.1 Volvox carteri f. nagariensis | reverse complement strand
GGAACCGCCCCCGGCTTCACTCCCCCCCCCCCCCAACGTACATGTATGGTCGTGCAGCTTGCCGCGACTTTACCATCAACGCGCTCTTCTTCGACCCCAAGCTACCACAACCAACATCACAACCGACATCACAACCGACATCACAACCACCAGCAACATCACAGCACCAGCAACAGCAATTATCAACGCCCGCACAGTCACCGCCGGCCGCGCCCGGGCCCAGCGGCAGTGGTGGCAGTAGCGGCGGCAGTAGCGGCGGCAGTGGCAGTTCCTCCCCCAGCAGGCCCCCCCAGCAGCCCCCCGGACTGGTGAAGGACTTCGTGGGCGGTGTGGTGGACCTGCGGACTGGGCAGATCAGGGTGTTCAGGAACCACGTGCTGTTGGGGTACACCGCATCGAGCGTGGAGGTACGGTTCGTGTGTGTATGTATGTATGTATGTATGTATGTATGTATGGATGTATGTATGTATGTATGTATGGATGTATGTATGTATGGATGTA
>NW_003307572.1:160742-162571 GCF_000143455.1 Volvox carteri f. nagariensis | reverse complement strand
CGAGTGAAGCTGATGCCCAGGAGGATAGAGTGATACACGCCGGAAGTAAGGAAGCAAATGATTAACCAGTCGGCGGTAGTGAAGAAGAAGTCCTCGCGGTGATGTTAGTAATCATGACGACGATAGCGGAAAACTACCTACCTGGCCGCCAAGACTAAAATCAAGTGCGGAAAGAGAGCAGAAAAAACCCTTCGCAGTATTCTGAAGGTAAATGTAAAGGCGGCGAAGAGCAAAAAACACCGTAAGCTGACGCGAGTGGAAAGGGGAAGACGTGAAGTAAGCTGGCTAAGTTTCTTGACTCCGGCGTGGCGGCGGAAATAAGGAACAAAGAAAAGAACTGGCTGGTTGGCTGCTAATACGTGGCAGCTGGTAAAATGGGGAGGGGGCAGGGAGGAGGGGGAAGGGAGGAGTTCCCCGCCCGTGCAGCATGTTGGTTGGGGGGCTGCTGATGCTATTGCCACTGCCGCTGGCTTACTAGGGTGCGTGTTTGGGAGGACGGGGCGGTGGAGGTGGGGCTGGTGCCGGTACGGCTCGGGTGAGGTGACGTGAGGTGAGGTGGGGTGGGGTGAGACCTCCCTCACTGCCTCCCGTGTCCCATTACTTCTATGGGGGGTTCCGGTCCTCAATGCCCCTCAACGTCCCCCCCGCGAGGTCCCCTTGTGCCCTCACGTGTCTTCGTAACCCCCTTTGCCCCCCCCTGCCTGCCCCACCTGCCTGTCCCCGGGCGGTGTAGAGAACGGAGTCACCGGCAACCGGGTGTACCGAGAGCTCTCGAAAATGAACGATCTGGATAAGACCGCCACCGCCAGATCCACCTACCCCCACCACCACCACCACCATCACCATGGGGGTGGGAGTGGGGGTGGTAGCCGGCTGTTTGCGGATGCTCTCGAGCTATGCAGGGAATGGCGGGTGCTGGAGGCGCTGTTCCCAAGGCTGCAACAGGTGTGTGTATGTATGTATGTATGTGTGTATGTATGTATGCATGCGCGTGAGGGTGAATGCGTGTGAACGGGTGCGTTGTTTCTAAAGGAAGCTGCGTGTCTATGTGGTGCGTGTCGTACGGCCGTACGGGGTTAGGGGTGTGAATGTGAATGATTTCCTCCAACCCACACGACCACCGCGTGCTCTCACCCACCTGCCAAAACACCTCCAACGCAACACATACACACACACACATCACATGTTTTCCAACCTTCCCATCCCCCACGCTGGCTCCTGGCTCCCTCCGACGCGTGCTCCTCTCTAAGCCTCTTAGCCTTCTTCCCCATCCGCTCTCCTCTCCCCTGGACTTCCCGCTTTTCCAGTCCTTAACCCGCACTCATTCCCCCCAATTCCCCCCTCCCTCCCCCCTCCCCCACACACGTGTAAACCCCAACCCCCGGGGTTTCACCCCTCACCTGCCCAGGAGCACCTGGAGCGGGTCATTTCCACCATCATTCCCGCCCTCCCCCAGGACCTGCCCCTGGAGCTCAAGCTGTCATGTCTGGTGGCGGTGGGGCCTGGGGGTGGGGGGGGAGAGGTCATGCCGTGGAACCTGATCGAGAAGTACGACCCGGTAGGTGACGGCGGCAGCAGCAGCAGTCCCGCGTGGATGCAGTGGATGCAGTGCTGTGGATTGTGGCGGTGTGCGACTCTCTTTCTCATAACTCCTCCCTAACCCTCCACCCTCCCGCACTAACCAACCAACTAACTATCTAACTAACTTCTTTGGGCATCCGCAAACATTTTCTCCTTGGAGCCATGCACTATTTCATAGAATCCTCCTCTCCCCCCTGTTCCTATTTCCTACCATCCATCCATTTCCCTCCATACGTCGCTACTCCCCC
>NW_003307572.1:160327-160540 GCF_000143455.1 Volvox carteri f. nagariensis | reverse complement strand
TGGGGGTGGGGTGGGGTGGGGTGGGAGGTAGTGGGGTGGGTGGGGGATGATACCTGCACCGCTATGTCTTTGATATGCGTTGGTCCCGGGGGAGGGGCCGGGGAGGCAAAGAACCCAGTAAGGGGCTAAGGTGGGAGAGGGTAGGCAGGCTCACGCGGGCTTGCGATTGCGGCAGGAGGCGGGGAATAAGCGGTATCGGACTCGGGCATGCCA
>NW_003307572.1:147431-160129 GCF_000143455.1 Volvox carteri f. nagariensis | reverse complement strand
CCCCCCTCCCCCCCCCCTCGCACAGACAAGGTGGAGGCGGCCATGGAGGCCTTCATGCCGAGCAGGGACTGGCAGCGCCACCTCAGGAGGCGACTGGCGGAGCACAGAGCCACCCTGGCGCCCCTCATGGCCACGTATAGGGCCCGACAGCGAACCGCCGCCACCCCGGGACCGGGGGTGGGGGGACCGGGGGTAGGGGGACCGGCGGTAACCCGGGGTCACGGAGCGGCAGCAGCAGTAGCAGCAGCAGCCGGGAGGGGGGTAGGCGCCGGACCGGCAGGCGCTGTCCTGGGGGCGATGACGGCGGCGGCAGCAGCTGGGGGCCGGCCGGCGGCAGCGGCTGCCGCGGCGGGTTCGCCCGCGGGTCAGGGAATGCAACAACGTAACCAGCCGCACCGCCGGTCGCAGCGGCAGCAGCAGTCGCAGCAGCACCCGCAACAACAACAACAACAGCAGGCGCAGCAGTTGCAACAGCAGCAGGGGGCTCTTGGGGGTACTGGGTAATGGACGCGTAGCACACAATGGGGAGGGAGCGCAGCAGTAGAGGAGGCGGGGGAAGTGACTTGTCAGGATAGGTTAGCAGAGAGTGAGCGTGTGTGTGCGTGTGTGTATGTGCACACGGGTTGGAGTCGTGGGTAGCGGCTGGTGTCGTCCGGGGGTGCATGTGGTGGTGAGGGGTAACGGGCTCCGTGTGAGGAGGGGGTCAGCCGCAACCGCGGTTAGGAGGGAGGGAGGGTGGGAGGGAGGGGGAAAGCGAGGGAAGGGTAAGACGAACCACTGGCGAGTGAAGCAAATACCAGAGATAGACGGATAGTCCAGGAGAAGACAAAGGATGCGGCATCAGGAATATATTTACTAGTGACCAGTGACGACTTGAGTAATAATAATGTTGGCGACGACGTGGCCAGCTGAGTTGCGAGACAGGCAAGGGGGAGGGGAGAGGCAGGGGGGGGATCCACATCCCGTCCTTGATAGCACGGGCGAGAAGGCAGACCTTGATAGCAGCTTAGAGCTTAGAGCTGCTTAGCATGCTGATAACCCCTTCTTAGCATATTAAAGATGTCGCATTTACAAAACATCTACTATAGGTTAGATTTAATGATGTAAGTAAGGCAGGTGCTGGCAGGTGCGGGGCAGGTGTGGGGAAGACTTAAGAGTGCGAGGAGGTTCAGGGCGATGTGTGGGCGATGTGTAAGGGCGGACAGGCGGCAGCTTCGGCATGCTTCGGCTCCGGATAAAACAAGTATGTTAAGGCGTGGCATAGTGACCCTAAAAGCCTCCAGGATTGGTCCCGACATACCGCGGTATAATAAAACCTCGAACCGGAAGCGCCCATATCGACGGAGGGTCCATCACCCTCCGGTTACAATGATAGACCTGCGAGGAGTAGAGTTGAAGCCGCCGTTAATCCGGCAGATTCCGCTGGATGCTGGTGGTGGTGGTGGGTGCTGAATGAACCCGGAAAAGTCACCGACTTCACAGGAAAGCTGAAATGGGTGATGAGATGGACGGATGATGTTGCCCCGAGGCATCGGGGAAGGTAGGGATTGCCAGCAGGCTAGCAGAAATGGGTGAAGCTATATACCTTTCCCCCTACTACACACAATCATAATATGCATTCATGCCCTCATCCAAGCTGACCGAATCTCGGATCTTTCTGTGGTGACAGCTTGCTATCAGTAGCAACAAAAACAGCAGCAACATTGCCCCGCACAATATGGGATGGCTAGGCAGGCCGCAGCCGATTTGCGGGACCGTAATCTGTGGGGTTACAGTTACATCATCAGCGCTGTCTGCACTGGCTGACGCAATGTACGTATAGGCCGTCAAAGGCCATAATAGCTGGACGGTAGCGCGGTGAAACCACGCTCCGGTCCAGATAGCACCAACCACCGAGCAACCAACAACAACCAAGCCCCGGGAATTGTAGGATATCCACTAGGGTGACCAGGGCGCGCAGGATGTCTGCCGGTAGTATAGTGAAGACAACAAGCGAAGATAACATCAGAAACGTAACTTGATGCAAAATGAATTAGTGCTAACAGCAGTAGCAGTGTTTGGGTTAAAACCTTTGTTCGAAGTCGGTAAGCAAGCAAGGTGTATATATAAGGCACACGCACGCAAATTATTACTCAGTATGGTATCTAGACGTCGGCAGTTTGACAATCACGTTTATCACACGTGCTCGCCCCCAGATCGGTCGCATACAGCTCAAATAAAAAGCATCGTATAATGCACCCCCATGAATGTGAATAACCATCCACTGGTTAGATTCATTGTTGCGCTTAGACGCAATTGTGCCTGAACGCAGCACATTTGCCTGAGTGCATGCATCATCGTATCACGCACGCACTACATGGTCAGCCATCCTGCTGCTGTCGGCTGCTCCGTGCTCCATGTTATATGGACCCACAAAAGCCGAAGAATAGGTCAAAATATATGCCCAAGACACTACGCTCCAACCCCGCCCATTATCCCTCAGCCACGCAAACTACAATCCGCACGTGTGCGGTCGTCTTGCGGTATACCCGCATGCACGCCGCCCCACATAAACATTTCCACTTTCCAAAGCGCGCAACACACATACAATCCTTGCTTAAGCGCGCGCACGATTTCGTTTCAGTTGAAGGTCAAGCTGTTCAACAGAGGGTATAACATGTGGTAATTGTCCACCTTGTTTTCAATCGTGGCTGTCAACTGGCCATCATACATGTATACGTGGGCGCAGGTACGAGCCCCCATCACCGCCTAGCTATGCGGGCTGGGCGCGAGGCCGGGGGCTTGGAGGCTGTGGCGATGGCGGCGGCGGGTTTGGAGGCCGGGGGCTTGGAGGCCGGGGGCTTGGAGGCCGGGGGCTTGGAGGCCGGGGGCTTGGAGGCCGGGGGCTTGGAGGCCGGGGGCTTGGAGGCCGGGGGCTTGGAAGGGGGGGAATTGGAGGCCGGGGCCTTGGTGGTGGCGGGGATGGTGGCGGTGGGCTTGGAGGCGGTGGGCTTGGAGGCGGTGGGCTTGGAGGCGGTGGGCTTGGAGGCGGTGGGCTTGGAGGCGGTGGGCTTGGAGGCGGTGGGCTTGGAGGCGGTGGGCTTGGTGGCGGTGGGCTTGGTGGCGGTGGGGATGGTGGAGGCGGGCTTGGTGGCGGGGTGGGTGGTGGTCGGGGGCTTGCAGGCCGGGGCGATCCTGGCCGGGGGCTTGGAGGCGCAGGTGATGGTGGTGGCGGGCTTGGAGGCGGGGGTACTGGTGGCCGGGGGCTTGGAGGTTGGGGGCTTGGTGGCGGAGGTGATGGTGGTGGCGGGCTTGGAGGCGGGGGTACTGGTGGCCGGGGGCTTGGAGGTTGGGGCGCTTGGTGGCGGAGGTGATGGTGGTGGCGGGCTTGGAGGCGGGGGTACTGGTGGCCGGGGGCTTGGAGGTTGGGGCGCTGGTGGCGGAGGTGATGATGGTGGCGGGCTTGGAGGCGGGGGTACTGGTGGCCGGGGGCTTGGAGGTTGGGGCGCTGGTGGCGGAGGTGATGGTGGTGGCGGGCTTGGAGGCGGGGGTACTGGTGGCCGGGGGCTTGGAGGTTGGGGCGCTGGTGGCGGAGGTGATGGTGGTGGCGGGCTTGGAGGCGGGGGTAATGGCGGCCGGGGGCTTGGAGGTTGGGGCGCTGGTGGCGGAGGTGATGGTGGTGGCGGGCTTGGAGGCGGGGGTAATGGCGGCCGGGGGCTTGGAGGTTGGGGCGCTGGTGATGGGCTTGGAGGCCTGGGGGATGGTGGCGGGCTTGCAGGCCGGGGTGGAGGCGGTGTTGGCGGTATCCGGACCGTCGAGAAGTAGACTCGGTCACCTGCGACAAGTGCAGATACTTGCTCCTCAGTAAGACAGCTAACCGGGCAACTTGGGAATAGCTGGAGAGGGCAAAGTGAGAGAGGCCATCGCATTCGGGCATCCGGGGTTGCGCCGTCAATGAGCACATCTTCTCCTCCCGCGTGTTGTTTCCAACACACAAACAGCAAAAGCCCTTTTCCTGGCTCGCCGCCCTCCACGGCGTGCTGCACAGTCGGTAGTGGTTGGGAAAACTTCGCCTCAAAAGATACTCACTACGGCAATACGATGGGGTGAGAACCGGAGAGCAGTATTGGTATGGCTCGTCCATGAAGGATGGGCACGTAGGCGACACCATGCACCTGCATGGGTTCGGGTATGTGCGTGGTTATCATATGGTCTGTATACATATAGGGGGTGCGCAAGTAAATTCGATTGGCATAGACACACGATCCATCCGCCGTAAACTGATAAAAAAATAATAGGAATACGTATACGGCGATCTCGCATGGTGCTTTAAAATTCCGCTTGCAGCTACGGCTTGGTGAAATACATACAGATGCGTGCCTGCTGCCAACATAGGCTCAGCCACCTATCATAAACATAAAACTATTGGCAGTGAAATAGTTTTAACATGAACGTTTTAGCATGAGCGATCAACGTATGAATAAAACACGTACAGAAGGCCCCCATCCCACAACACCTCGCAGCAGACAGCCAGCCTGCTGGAAGATGTGCAATTATATGGTGGCACGCAAGCATGTCCTTTAGGTGTACTCCGGCCTTGATCATGCGTATCAACACCTTTCAAAAAAAGAAAAGGAAAATTCAACCACGAGACGCCGACGATAGCCCTACCAGAGTTGGCTGTCCCCATCGGGATTCGAACAGTAAGATGTGTACGCGGCGTAATCAATGTCAGGGACGGGCCAGGTGCTCCGACACTCGCAGCCACTGTATGCAACCTGCAGGGATCCACCAACATACATGAGGTTATCAATGTTGTGCATGTAGTCAAGTGCAGCAAAGTGCCACCGCCGTTCATGGCTGAACAAGTGATGTCTGCAAGTGTCACAACTGGGGTGCTGGATGGTGTGATAAATCGTAGAAATGACAATGTGTGCAAGTGTCACAACCGGGACGAAGTGCGAGGTAGCACGGTGCTTATGGGCGATCTGGCAGCCCTTGAGCCCTCGGCTCGCATTGGACGGTTTGCAGGTACGGGGAACGCATCCCCACGACCATATAACGCACGCACACACGCACACACACACATTCACATCTGGGATAATGGGCAATTCGGTGTAAAGCCCAACACGAGGCCACGTTCGCACTTGAGCCACGGGTACTGCCACATACCTTACAGGCGTCTGGTATCGCAACTGGCGGCGGCGGGGGCGGGAAGGGTGGCGGCGATGGCGGTGGTTGGGCTGTTGACCCGGATAGGGGTCGTATCTTGCAGACCGTCGGCGTCGCGATATCTGCACGTGTGTATGCGACATGAGTGCACATGCGGCGGCGGGGTGCACAGGAATTAGCAGCATGCAGATAATAAGAAGCGGATACAAGACTGACCACCTTTCTGGTGGTGGTGATGATCACCATCAGCTGCAGGAGTTGTGCACGCGTACCTTCCTTCTTTTTAGCGCGCACCGTTCCGACACATACACAGACATAATGCATGCGTATGTGTGTGATGACAGGCATTGTACGTACATTTAAAACAAAAACTTCCATTCGTGATCCTTCCCTCCTTACCTACCTATGCACTTTAAGATGCATCCAGACAGGTTGCTGCAAGCTGAGCACGTTGCATAATTCTGTACCTCGCACCTGCGAACACATGCAGCAGCAGCAGCCGCCAGTTAGCATCGTTAGTTTCCGAATAAAATTAGCCACGAAGATAGATGAGCATATGTATGCTCCCGCCATATGGCACTGCCCTGCATCATGTGCCGGTGTGGCACTCAGTCACGTGGTACGGCTGCAGGCGGCAGTAGTTATCAGGATCAATGGATTAATGCTCACCATAACTGATCAGAGGTCGCTGACAGCTGACCGCAGTACGAGTACGACTGGCCCCCAAAGGTCCAATTGCTCTTGCACGGACAATCCGTAGAAGTGACCTGCACGCCCGGCGTATGCGTAGGTTTGCCCGGGCTCATTAATTTGTTCCAAGCCAATGGAAGTGACCGGGTTGCATCCACGATGGTGTGATGATCGCATCTATATCGATAGTTTTGTTTGTTTCGTTCCGGGCAGGTATGCAATAGAGGGGCTTGCCAGACGTATTTGGTGATTTTCGAAGCGCATGGTTGAATGCATGACCAAGGCAAATAGGCAGCAAACGCACACACACATATATGCATGTGGGTCCCCAGCCGTGCGTAACTACAGCACAGGCCGCTAGGATTATTTGCAGGTTTCCACACTACTACTGTACTCCACACCCGCCACATGGGGCCACATAGGGCCACACGTGGGGCCACTCAAGCAAGGAAATACACAGTGCCGAAGTACACGATGATATAGAGCAGTCCACAGCCGAACGAGCACACACGCGCACACAAATGCCATGTAACCAACACAGTACACACCCACACATACACACGCGCACACGCGCACACACCCACACACGTCTATGTGGACACACAAACCTCACTTTGCAAATATCCATTGAAACATCCGGAGGTGGGGACGCCCTGGGCGGTGGAGGGGCTGCCCGGGACGCGTAATATTGGCCCCACGCATACAATACGGGGTTCAGCTCCGCCGTCATGTAATGCGCCCGTTGCGCCTGGGCCGCTGTGAAATGCCCCAGCGCCGCGAAGCAGATGGGGGCGTTGTACGTCATGTAGTTGCCCAGCTCATCATATCCGGGACTGCCGGGGCAGGTGTCGGCCCAGGCGTTCTTGTCGGCGTCCGGGATGCCAAGACGTGAACCCATTCGCTGGTAGGCCAGGTCCCACCGCCCGTCGAGCTGCGCCCAAAAGATTTCCAGACAGTACTTTATAGCCATCGAGTAGATTGACGTGTAGTAATCGACCGACCCTGTATGTCGGGGGGCGGTACAGCAAGGGGCAGGAAAAAGAAATATGTACTCAAGCGGCGGCACTAACCCCGGCGATTATTAACGAGGGGACCGGCGAAAGGTTAAGATTTGGGAATGCTATACTTATCACCAATAATATCTTGTTCTCGCAGGTATCCGCCCGCGGCCGCTGTTCGCGTTGCTAATCCCCCGCCCTGGCAGGTAATTGGATCTTCTACCAATTTGCTGGTAAGCTGGAGTTCGCCGTGATGGTTTGTTCAAAGGACTGGTCGTGAGCTTCCCGGCTCGCAGGTCGATGTGGCATCCGAGTACATGCCACATCGACAAAATCTTACAAAACCTTGTAACTTGACAAAAGATGAACTCACCAAAGGACACCGGTGTGTCGATAACGTAGTCATCATCGCTGCAGGTGTAGGAGCTTGATGTGCCAAATGGGTGTTGCAGCCCGAGATGGTGGAAAGTCTCGTGAAGGAGCGTCAGCGCCCCGTCGTTGTAGTACAATGGGGAATTGAATCCAGAAGTGGAGACGGAGTCCCAGGTGAGGAAAACCAGACCCCCGGTGGGGTACAAATCCGAACTGCGTCGTAAAGGGAATCCCTCAGTCAAAATCGGTAAGTTTTATAAATAAATAAATAAATAAATAAATAAATAAATTTGTATTAAGTTATGTATAATAAGTCTAGTCCGTCGGGCATTGCATTAGACGGCACATCCACGTACAGAGGCGCATATGTGGACATCTAGCTGAGCCCTAGCCGAGCTGATGCAATCGTTCCCACCGCCGGGCACATGCATATACGTGTCAGCGCGATGACATCATGCATGTACGGTCATACCTGTCAGACCACGCCCGCATGCACCCTACCTAGCAAACTATTTCATGTACAGCTCACTAGACCATGAAGGACCGGGTAGCGCACGGGAAGAGTTATAACGTTAACGCAGCGCCAAAACCCGAAGACCTATCTAGGGTTTATTTCCTTGGACCCCTACTGCCCGCCATACGTAGGCACGCCTGAGGACGAGGTTTCCTTGTCTACAACAATCGGGAGATTCCGTCTGATTTTACTGATGGATTACCTACACCCGTATTAGCTGTGCCAGGTCTATAAAATACACCAAGTTGTATTTTACCGGGGAAGCGTGCGTAGGAAGCGATTGACAGATATACATTCAAGGGCGGGCGCTACTCGCTCGACTCACGAAGGGACGTATGCGTAGCCAAGGGTCGTATCCCCCGAGGCCGTGTCGGCGGCCACGAAAACGTTGATGCTCCGAGGCCAGTCGGACACAAGCCTGTTGCATACATACATACATAAGAAACACGTGTACATACACACCTACGTAAACATAGATGGAAGGTATGCACATACACACACACACACGTTGTAATAGCTGGCCTCCAAAAGGCCTTTTCCTCTCGGGATGCTGGCAACGAGCTTTTGCACGTGTTTATACGATCAGCTGTCGTAAAAGTTGCCGTACTGTACGATAGCTACGACACACGTAACAGGTGCATGCATGTGCCTTTATGAAGGTCTTGCAGGCTTGAATTGCATATAAAGCTACATCTAGTCAGTTAGTAACGTCAGCGCTATCCTTTCATGTCAGGTATTCATCATCAGACATACAGACATACAAGTAACAGCGACTACGTATATCGCACTACTTACGAAGACACGGTAGGGTCGTCGTTAAGGCAGCCGCTGTCCTCGCAAAATGGCACATCGAGCCACCTGCTTCGGTTGCCCACAAGGAGACCTGGGAACCGCGTGGCGTTGTTCCGGACCTCCTGCACACGCACACGGTACAACCGGTCATCACACCATTCATGACTTCGGCATAACGGCAGTCGCAGCAGCAGCAGCAGCAGCAGTGGGGACCCCCAGATGCAGAAGTGGGTTTATAAAAAAAAGTAATGCCGACATACACGCCCAGATAGAACGCCCAGATCGTTTCTTGCTTCTAATCAGTTCAGTATACCGTATTTACTCTTTCGCCAGTATACCGTATTTACTCTTCCGCCAGTGATCAAATTGAGGAGGAGGAGGAGGAGGCTGCGTGCACTCCACCCTAAGTTGTGTTTCGCCGTCCGGGGCTGCTGCGCGATGTTCTTTCCCCTTATTTATTGGTCACCCCCCTCCTCCACGCACCCTTGATTGCCACTTGCCACTTCAACTATCATCAAAATGCACCCGGTGGTGATCAACATGCACAGATGACGGCTGCTTGTGGCCTTCAATTATCTAATGTATCACATGATAACGGCTCTCACTTCATTCACACCTAGCTCACCTTGACAAAGAACCCGAAGTTTGTCGGCTTCGACATCAAATTCACCAAGTACACCATCCGATCAATGAACTTTGGCGCCTGATCATACTGCGCAGGTCCGATCGTGCCGTCCTTGTTTCTGTAAAGCATGACGTGGAAGACGAGTGGGATCAACACGGGCGGCACAGTGGCCGGCGCAGCCGGGGTAAACCCGCCGGTAGGCAAAGTGTAAATCCTGTTGCTGCTGCTGCCAGTTTGCTGCTGAAGCTTCCGACGGCCCCGCAGCGCCAAGGCACCGCCACCAACGGCAGCAACAGCACCATCGCCAGCAGGTGCGGACAGCCCCCCTGACGGCTGGCTAGCCACCACGGCGCCCGCAGAGGTCGTCGAGTTCTCTCTGGTTGTAGAGGCCAACACCGGGCCATCATCGCGGCGATGCTTGACTGCCTTAGGAAGGGGGCGGGAGTCGTCTTCACCCCGCGCCTTCGAGTCCCAATGCGCCCGATGCAACTTGCTTGTAACGTTCTGAAGCAATGGCAGGTCCGCATGCAAGTCGGCGAGGACGGACGATATGTTTGGGACCAGGGCCGCAAAGTCGGCCGCAGCCAGGCCGCAGCTGGTGTTGAGCAACAAGGCCGTCTCACTGAGGCCGTTAGGCGGCAGCAGGGCCTCCGCCACTGCCGCCGACAGCTTGAGCGCGGGTGTCTGTGACATGTCGGGCCACGCGGCGGAGGCCAGAGGCTGCCCGGGGACCTCCTGCAGCCGCAGGGGGATGTTGTCCCGGACCCAGGAAAAGGTAGCACCCAAAGACTTGTACAAATCGTAATAGCAGCCCTGCATCGCGATCGAGTCGGCAGGAAAGGCAGTAAGTAGTTGGCGGCAGGCAGGTAGGCAACCAAGGCAATGAATTATCTTTTACCATATTAGGGTACCATGGACGGGTTTGCTCGCGCAATGTTATCACACGCACAAAGGAGGTTGAGTTCATTCTGGTAACCAGCGCAGCAGCAAAGTAATCCACAGCCAATTTACAACCCGCATAGGTTTCCCTTCGCTGCAGGACTACTACTCCACTTGCGTTTTGCGTGGTCAAAATCCGCTTGCTGTGCACATTCCAAACACGCACGACATAGACGATTCGTGCTCGTTCGCCTCCCGGGGAATGCCGGGCAGTCATGAGGCAAAAGCATGTGAGGAAGGAAGAAAGTCCACCACGGATTGGTCGCCGAGTGCGTTTGTGTATTGTGTATTGTGTATTGTGTATTGTGTATTGTGTATTGTGTATTGTGTATTGTGTATTGTGTATTGTGTATTGTGTATTGTGTATTGTGTATTGTGTATTGTGTATTGTGTATTGTGTATTGTGTATTGTGTATTGTGTATTGTGTATTGTGTATTGTGTATTGTGTATTGTGTATTGTGTATTGTGTATTGTGTATTGTGTATTGTGTATTGTGTATTGTGTATTGTGTATTGTGTATTGTGTATTGTGTATTGTGTATTGTGTATTGTGTATTGTGTATTGTGTATTGTGTATTGTGTATTGTGTACAACCTCGCAACGCCGTTCTAGTGCCAAAACCCATACGCACCTGCAACGTTGGGGATGATCCGTACAAGCTCCAAGACAGAGAGTACATGTTTCCGACCACGGCGGACGTCCTACGCGACGGCTGTGATGTGTACAGCTTCAAGATGACGGGTGTCAAGTACGGCAGTAGTGCATTGGAGGACGGCGCTGCAGATTAATAGCCGACAGGGGTACGGGCACCAGGCCAGCACCAGCAGCAGCAGGAGGAGGAGGACACGAGAGGGGTTTGATTCGCTGGCGAGCGAGATAGGGGCCATGCATGTGATTTGTGGCATGTCTCATGTATGCGCGTCGACGGCCAGTGACAATAGGCGCGCAAGCACTCGGGCCAAAGCAAGAAGCATTGGTCAGAAAATCGAACCAGGCACGCGAGTGATGACCTGCATGTATAACCTGCCTTCTGTCCGTTGCAACTGCGACATTGATGCTGGTGCGTGTACTATCCACAATCCTATTGCGATGAAGCGTATGCATGGTTACTGAAGACCACGACCTAGATAGAGCTTGCTCGAACAAAACTGACGCTGCCTACATACATACTATATACAGCTATACCACCCTGTAACAACAGCATACATACATATTATTCGACCCGTATGCGCATGCAACCCCTGCAACCCCTGCAACTGCAACCCCTGCAACTGCAACCCCTGCAACTGCAACCCCTGAAACCCCTGAAACCCCTGAAACCCCTGAAACCCTCGTCGCGGGCTGCTATTGCGAAATGTGCACTGACAGGCGAAGATCCCTAGGAGGAATGGGCTGCTATCGAACAGCTGCACGTAAAATAAAGATTGGTAGATGACCCGAAGAACTCATTGAATCCTGCCTTCAGCAAGCGAAAGCGGCTCCGCAGCCGCGAACAGGTAATACGCAATCGAGGACACGTTAGTTGCCTGCTCGTAGAACGTCTGAACATCAGCGCTGCTGGCGTGCACCGTATCCTTCAGCGCGAGGAAAGCCCGCTGTTGCGTCGCTGCTTTCCGTTGCAACGGCAAATCTGCTGCATGTATCCAAAACCACGGGCATTCAATTATTGAAAAAATAACACATCCGAAAAGAAGTACAGAAACCAGGATTGTTGAAAACATACCGGCCAGCAGGCCTCTGTCCCTCCGCGAGGCGTGCGCAATGTGAGAATTCCCGCCAAACAAGGCGACTAGGAGAACGATGACGCGAGCAATGCTAGTAATGACCGTCATTCTGACCGTCAAGGACTGATGAGTAGGCAGGAGTTATAACAAAAATTGCTTCATACCAGTCTGTTTTCTTCAATAAACAACAGGAATGGGAGCCAAAAGGTTTATGCTAGATGTAAGCACGGCGAGACCGCCGACTACTCACGCCAAGTGGATTATGCTATCCTCACGCTTTGAACTGTATTTTATAGTTCTCGTCAGTATCCAGCGCTACAGTGTCGTCTAATCATGTACGGCACGGTTTCGCCCAGGCAGGTTTTATCAAGGGTTTTGTCCTAACCTGAAGGTGCTCGCTGCTGCAGGGAGTCACACGTACGTAGATTAATTCACTCTTACTAACGGAAATGCATTCAAAGTATTGTTCAACAGGTCATATGCACGCCAGTATGCAGTTTACCCTGTAAAACCCGGATGCGTAATGACGAACTGTCTAGAACCCTACACCCTCAAAACAGGCGGTTTTGCATCTGAGGCGTGCGCGATAACAGTTCCTGCTGTAAATACATACATACGTGTATTGGTGTGTATATTTGAAGCAGCTGTATGAATCTGCCGCGCGCTGCTGGGTTGGGAGGCCACCATATATGGGGCCACCAGGCGTGCATCGAATTGCATGACGCTTGCTTCATTTTCCTGCTCTTGTCAAGTTGCTCGCACAAATACGCAGCATCACGCAGTGGAGCCGCCTTGAAGTCATTAACCAAAGTTGACGAGGTGTGCCAAGGCGGCGATAATGCAAACGTGTGGCTGGCGGTCGTTCACGGACTTCACTTATCACTTATCCCGAT
>NW_003307572.1:135236-144881 GCF_000143455.1 Volvox carteri f. nagariensis | reverse complement strand
CCTGACACTGGCCAGGAACTGCTGCCCAGCCCCAACGGAAAGACTGCCTAATCCCTTTCCCGCGGACGGGAGAGGGGCGTGTCTGTCCCCTCCTAAGCAGCCGAAAGCCGCAGTTCCGTTAGTTCCAACCTCCTCCCCTGGCAGTGGGAGGCGTCGCACGCGCGCATGCTCTCACGAGTCATGGCTCCGTCACGCGAGTTTGCGCACTGAGCCTCTGAAACACACAACAAGGCTCCTCTCCATCCCCGGCCTGATCCGGCTCTTGGGGTGAGGGTTCACGAAGACAGAGGAAACCCGGAAACCCTGTACAAACCCTACCCCCTCCCTCACTACTAAGGCACGAGGCCTTAATATAAAGCTCACTCGGTCTCTTACCCGATTCTCCGTTGGGGCGGGCGGGCAGGGTTCAGGAAACTCGCGCTAACCACCTAAAGAGCGCACGCGACGGGGCCTGGGCACGGACTAGGCTAGCAGCTATCAGTTCACCGTCGGGGCTAGGGATGCCTCGAGGCAGCACCACACCGGCACAATTCACACAGCGTCACGGAGTGTCTGTGTGTGTGTTGGAGAGAGAGTGTGTGTGTGTTGGAGAGTGTGTGTGTGATTGTGTGTGTTGGAGAGTGTGTGTGTGATTGTGTGTGAGTGTGTGAGTGTGTGAGTGTGTGAGTGTGTGAGTGTGTGAGTGTGTGAGTGTGTGAGTGTGTGAGTGTGTGAGTGTGTGAGTGTGTGAGTGTGTGAGTGTGTGAGTGTGCGAGTGTGTGTCTGTGTTGGAGAGTGTGTGAGTGTGTGAGTGTGTGAGTGTGTGAGTGTGTGAGTGTGTGAGTGTGTGAGTGTGTGTGTGTGTGTGTGTGCGAGTGTGTGTGTGCGTGTGTGAGTGTGTGAGTGTGCGAGTGTGTGAGTGTGTGAGTGTGTGAGTGTGTATGTGTTGGAGAGTGTGTGTGTGTGAGTGTGTGAGTGTGTGAGTGTGTGAGTGTGTGAGTGTGCGAGTGTGTGAGTGTGTGAGTGTGTGTGTGAGTGTGTGAGTGTGTGAGTGCGTGTGTGAGTGTGTGAGTGTGTGAGTGTGTGAGTGCGTGTGTGAGTGTGTGAGTGTGCGAGTGTGTGTGTATGTGTGTGTGTGTAAGTGTGTTTGGAGTGTGTAATCTGGCCATGGTGCCTGCTGTCCGATGCGATGCTGTGCAAGAAGGGAAGGGGACGGGGGTGTTGCGCGCGGGAAAACCAGGAAGACTTGCGACCGCCCCTTCAGCGACAACATAAAGGTCCACAGGATCTGCTGCTTTAGAGAGCCGCGCAGTTGCCGTACCATGCCCTATCAAGCCGCCGGCGCATAAAGCAGAGTTTGCGTTAGCTGTCATTTTAAAATTTCCATATTGAGCAAACATTAAGTACGGAATCCTCGCCTCAAAGGTGGCCTTGTTCTCGTTGGGTGATGACGCCATGGTAATCAGGCGAAATCCTTTCTTCTGCATTCCTCAGCACCCCTGAATATATAGAGGTGTGTCCTAATAACTAGAGGGCACCCCTCCTAACACGCCCCAGGGCATCTGTAATAATGCGACAAGACGCGACGGCCCCAGATTGCGAAAACCTAATGCTGTCCAATATGCATTATGGTGTCGAGGGTGCGTACCCCGTACCTGCAAACCGCCCTAATACGAGCCGAGGGCTCAAGGGCTGCCAGATTGCCTATAAGCACCATCCTACCTCGCACTTTAAACAAAGCAAGTGGTAAAGGATACTAACGACCAGTATGCAACAGTTGCACACAGCGCTCCAACTCTAATCGACCCCGTGTCCCCGACCCCCAGCTTCCGCACTGCACGGCCCCCTTCTGCACGGTTAGTTGTACGGCAAGCTTCGTCTGATGTGGCAGCTGCTGCTGCCTTGGGCTCTGTGGCGCGACTTGGGCATTTAGGTAGGGGGCCCCATCTGGGGCTCTCGGGGCCTTGGAACTCAACAAAGGATGATTTCAGAGGGCCACTAAAGGCAGGTGAGCGGACTGTTGTGGCGACGGGCAGAGACGTGGATTTTTACTGCTGGAGAGCTGGTTGGATTGTGTCGCGTTGGATGTGCCTAACGGGGGTTTCTTTATGATGGATACATGGCGGCCACGTGAGCTGCCGTGAGCACAAAAGCGGTAGCCTTAGTGAAGCCATAAACAGGCACAACGAGGAGATTATGGATGTGGGAAGGGCTTGCATGCGATGGCATTCCTGAGATTCGGTGTCCGGTTGCGTAACCCTGTCGTTGTTCAGCGTAGCGTCCAGCATAGCCTGGCGAGCTTTCAGTCAGCCAATAGTTTGGGGCCCGCATGGATTTAGTAATCTTCTAGCCTTTCGAGGTTCGGTTTTTGCCAATCCTATAAACCTGCTTTAACAGAAATGCCTCAAGGTTACGGCATTCAGTTTGTCCCTCTGATCGTTACAATCCTAAAACTTCAGGAGCTTTGTTTGTACCCCCTTGATAGGTACTAAGGAGGCTGGTTGGTGCAAGCCCCAAGCTACAGGAAACCCAAGCTACCGAGTGTCGGAGCTGTTGCGTTGCCGGACGTCGCTTCGTCCATTACAAAGTCCTCCTCAGGGCCTTTTCACACCAACAGCATAACGTTTCCTCCTTATAACTTTTCATAGAGGCATACAGTATGGCAGCGAGGTTGGCTGTGCTGCTCTGCGCAGCCTTGTTTGTGGCAGTTGCCGCTGCACGCTCCATACCTACCAGTACCTCTGATCCTGACGCACGCAAGCGTATTATTACGCTCGATGCGGATGCCCGGATTTACCTCTGGCGAGGCTTCCTTACGCCAGGTAAGTTGACCTTTGGTGGACCGATTGTCAAGCTACTAAGCAATTTCAATTAGACAAAGGAAGGTCTTTCTTGCAGAGGAATGCGACTACATTCGTATGAAAGCGGAGAAGCGGCTCGAGCGATCGGGCGTCGTTGATACCGCCAGCGGCTCCAGCGTGGTGTCTGATATCCGCACATCAGATGGAATGTTCTTTGAACGTGGCGAAGACGCCATCCTTGAGGGTAAGCCAGCGGAGTGGCCCCTTGCCTTGAAGTGCCAATCGAGTAATGTTCAGCGGTACAGTTTACAGTCCTGCCCTTCAACGCAACTTCGTTCACTCCCGATCGCCCCAATATTTGATTCTGCAGCTGTTGAGCAGCGCCTTGCAGACTGGACCATGACGCCCATCTGGGCCGGAGAGGCGCTGCAGGTGCTGCGCTACCGGAAAGACCAGAAGTACGACTCGCACGTGAGTTTTGCGGCCTTGCATCGCGTCCACCATCGTTCCCTCTGACATTTAACCCAACCAAACCCGATCGCAAAAAGGCCTTTTCCCTTTGGCACCCGCATATTCGCGGCGCTCAGGCGCGCTATCCGCCCCACCTTAAAATCCCTCTGAACCCCTGGTGACATTCTCTCAACCCGAACCCGCCTCCTGTACACCTGCCCCCGCTCCCTCCTCCCATGGCCGAATGGCGTCATCCTTGCCACGGCCGTTCCGCCCGCCTCCTTGCCTGGCTGGATGGCTACCTCGGCTGTCCAATCCGCGGCTACCTCTATACGCTGTACCTCTATGCTCCCCTACCCTACCGTGGTGGTGATGGCCATCCCGTTGGACGCTTACAGTGGGGTAAGCAACCGGCCGGCTCATGATACAGTTAAAAGTCAGTGGCCCACGGGGTTCCCTCCCTCGAGAGTGTGAGAGGATGTGGAATGCGTGCGTGAGGGGGGAAGAGGGAGTGTGTGTTGAGCACCCACTTCCCACATTGTCTATGGGATGCAGCGATAGGGGGTGCCCGTGTATTACGCATGTATTATCTTCTGGCTCCCTTAGTTGATTCCATTAAAGCTTCGTTTACCTCTCTACCCTACGATACCCCCGTGCTACGGTGCCCCCTTCCGCCCACAGACTACTTTTTCCATAAGGAGGGTTCGGCAAATGGCGGCAACCGGTGGGCCACCGTGCTCACGTACCTCACGGACACGGAGGTGGGCGGGCGGATCGAGGGTGGTTGTGTTGGATGGGGCGAGTGGGTGTGCAGGAGGATGACGGGTTGATGTATTGCTGGGTCTGCAATTTGGGCGCCGATTGTGAAGCCTTGGTCCACATTGGAGTGCACTCCTGAAGGGGTTGCGGCATCTTGGGCTTGCAAAAAAATGGTGGCAGTGTAACGACGCAAGGCCGATCTGAGCATCCTGGGTTACGCCTTTTGCTGTGTTACAGGCAGTAGCACTGGTAGGTAGGGTGATGCACCGGGGAAACGGCTGGTGCACTGCCGTACAGTTAGTTGGAGGGGCAGGGCCGGGTGAGGGCGTGTCGTGAAAGAGGGGCTTGATGGGATGTGTGCGTGCGCAGCCGCTCCCCGGCATTTGGCGGCGAACCGAGCCAGCTTACGACCTACTAGCGACTTGGCCTCCCTTCCTATCCCCCAAATCCCGACCCCACGTTTGAACATTGGCATTATTGTCGCTAGATACATCTACAATGTACCCACCCACCCGCCTTCTCCTTTTCGCGATGTTGTGACGTGTGCAGGAGGGTGGCGAGACGGTGTTCCCCAAGATCCCGGCGCCGGGCGGGGTCAATGTGGGTTTCTCGGAGTGCGCCAAGTACAACCTGGCAGTCAAGCCGCGCAAGGGAGACGGTGCGTCCTCCGTCCTCGGCAAAGGAGTTGAAATATATGCATGCAAAAAATCACAGCAACACAAACAACTCCCGATCCCCAAAACACCAACTGTCAAGCGTTCAAAAATCAATGATGAAAGTGCCCTTGATTCCAGAATCTAATCTGTAACCGGCAGGGTAAGGGCATGTGTGGATGTTGGGAGGCTGCTCCAGCCGGAAGAGCCTGAAGGCTTGGGCTTATGTTTACCGCTCTCGTTAAGTTGTGGCTCAAGCTTTCCCTTCCTGCAACTTTGCAACCCTCTCCCCTCCTTTTGGGGCCTCCTCACCATGACTACGAGATGCCCCTAGTGGCCCTGCCGCTCACCGCTTATCTGCATCCTCCCCTGACACCCACATGCGTGCCTCACTTCCCCACACGTGGATGGAAACCCGTACATCTGTCGTACAGCCATTCTGTTCCACAGCATGAAGACCAACGGGCAGCTGGAGGAGCGGTCGCTGCACGGCGCCTGCCCCGTCATCAAGGGGGAGAAGTTCAGCATGACCAAGTGGTGAGAGGGGGGGAAAGGGGGAGAAAGATGTGACCCGCCAGTACAGACTTTGCAGGCGGCAGAAGAGGAAAGGAACGGGGAAGGACATGTAGCAGCAGTAGGCCGGGGCATGTGTTTTTAAATTGTGGACGATGGAGACTCTGGAAGTCGGGTGGGGCTGGGTGCGTGGTTGGGGGAAAGACGAACCACAAACGAGTGAAGCTGCGTGGTTGGGGGATGGGCAGGGGCTGCGACTAGTTTGAGCGGGTGGGTGAAGCTAACCTGGGAATGAGTTTCCCCTTTGGGGGCACCCGAGAAAAGGGGCAACAAACAAAAAGGGAGTTACACCCCTGGGGGGTTTTGTCCCTAAAGGGCTGTCTACCGGGTTGAAGCTAACCCCTATCCACAGGGTTAGTTTGCGGAGTCGTTGGTCCAAAGTAGAGGCATGCACGCGGGATGCGGTGTAAAGCTCCGGTTCATTCTAGTATCTGTTCGTTAACCCTTTTCCATACTGCTTTGTTCGCCTCCTGTGACGTTTCATTTCACGCACGGCAGGATCCACGCCGGCCACTACGACATGAATGACGCGTACGACGAGCGCTATCGGGAGTATCTGGCTCATCTCAATCGCAATGTTGACCGCACTGGCGAACTTTAAGGGCTCCAGCGATACCTACACGATGTGAGATGTACGGCATGCTGCCATACCCTGCGTGCCGTACGAACGCGCGCATGATCTTATGATGGAAGTGAACCTGGCAGGAGAGCGCGCGCGTCTGTTTTTGCTGTACAGATTGAGACGTATGTGGTACTCTTGGTACCGTTAGGCAAGGTGCAGGCCTGTAGTGATAGGTTCGTGATGTATTTGCTATATGTCGCGAAAGCTGTCGTACTGTTAAGTTATTAAGTCGTAATGGCAAATAGAAATAGTGAACTGGAAATGCAACTTGGCTGAAGATTTTCCATCAGGTGGTGTCTGCTGTGCCCTGCTGAATGAAGCTACTGTGGAGCTGGCACGTCCGTTGCACGTCTGCCGGCTGCAAACAGCACCAAGATAGCTGACATGGACAAGCCAATATTAAACCTTTATTGAATAAACAACAGGACTTGCGGAATTAAATAAGTCACCAGCCGGGTGGGCGACGGATGAGGCGGATTTGCTACGTTGTGCTGGCTGTGCGCGCTTTGCCCTTGTAATGTGGCTGCGTCCACTGCCCCAGCAACCCACATCTCCTGTAACAAAGCAAAGGCGTAACCCGGGATGCTCAGTTGGGCCTTGCGTCGTTACATTGCCCCCCCTTTAGCAATGGACGTCCGCGGCCATTATATCGAGCATTGGAGCCATCCCACCTCACGCATTGTGCGCTGGTTTATCCATTACCCATGATATCGCTTTCTGCGATACCTGCTTGTTGTCAGAATCGAACCACCGACCCGAAGATTTCATCGGAAGTCGTGCGGCCCCGTCTCGATACCATTGTAACAAAGCAAAGGCGTAACCCGGGATGCTCAGTTGGGCCTTGCGTCGTTACATCTCCACACACGACGCATACATAAGTTGGGAAATCAGGCAACATAATTAAATGAACACCATCATGCGCAACCAACACAGCAATTTCCACTCTCCAAACGATGGCATGATACGGGCCACCAGCCGGGAGTAGACACGCTTATGCTGCTCTATCGGACCTATGCGGTGCTTGACAGCCGCCTAGGTCCCGAGGATGAAATACAAAACAGGCGGCAAATACATCATTGAATGAGGCCAACCGCGACACGCAAGCATAGCTAAACCTTATGTCTTCTCCGTGGTTGGGAGGTGATAATCATCGCTAACCAAACCCTAAGCCCAACCATTCAGGGGGGACGAAGTTTACTCCAGACCTTTACCACCGGCTAAGCATAGCGCAGATTAACCCTCTCGGCAGACGTCCGCCGATTCGGCGCACAAGCTACTCTGAGGCGCCTCACAGGCCGTCCTGTCACGTCTTCTTGTCCTGAAAGAGCAAAGCGGGATGGCGGGTCCCGTTCACCGCAAAACCTTGGGTTTGAACATCGCATGGGCAACGCCCCCGAACATACTTACCCGCACGTATCTGTCTGCTTCAAGCAGATGCAGGTTGTGTAGTGCTCGGATAGCTCTGCACAGCGTCAGGACCGGCACCACATTGACGGGGGGCTCATGTGTCCCCTGGGACGGTTCCCCCGCCTTAACCGAAAGACCGCCATCAATCACTCACGCTTCTTTTTGTTCCTTAATCTGCGGTAGGTAATGAGAGGCCTCATTCATATGCCAGCTGTGCGCAAAGGTTAAGATGCCACGTTACCACGTTACCTTGTCGTCATCTACTTCATGCATGTTTGCTTTAAACTGTTGGCGCACTTGATTCATCAGGACCTCCTCGTTCCCTTGCTGTTCATAGCGAAAAAGATGTCAGTCTAGGCCTCACCATGCAGAGCCGGCGCAAGACTTACACGTCTCCCAAAGTACTTCGCCAGAAACATGCAATCCTTATAAAGCTGTACAAAAAGAAGTCACGCGTATTGACACTTCATCATGTGAAGTGGCATGAAGGCAAACCTAACCTTTTTCACGGAAACTTCCTTGAAGATTTTGTCCATTTTCTGACCTACGCACTTCGTGAACACTCCAATGAAAACACAGCAATTTGACCGCACTTCGGCTGTGTACTCGGAACCCTTGTAGCCAGTACCTCCGAAACCCGATGATGTCCCAAAGGATTTGGCCCGCAGCTCAACTTACAGAGCCGCATCCTTCAATGCCGCTTTATGGTCTGCACAAGTACATTCATTTCACATAGCGATTACATGGCCGCCGGGTGAAGAATTGCGAGGAATCAGGATACCCCACTAACCACCAACACTTGCCAGCACGCCGAGTCCTCAACCTCCAACTGCTGTACAGCTGTACGAGCGCACCGCACATGCCAAGACATCAACCATATGTTCATACCCTTGCCACCCACATCTCCAAACTCCCCCGGGGCTGTCGCACCACATTCCCCTCCCCCATTCCCCCTCCCCCGCTCAGGTTGCCCAAGCCCCGCTGCCACGCACCGCATTCCTCGGCGCCGTGTGTGTTTTCTCCACCTTGCCACCAAACCCGTCTTTCCCCACACTACTCCCTCCTCGCCAGGCACTCTCCACATGCGCAGCACTTGTATGGCTCATCGTACAATGCCGTATATAGTCTTTCAGGTGTACGACTGGCGGTAAACCGTTACAGAGCCCGTAGGAGTGGCAGCGTAAATTTCGCCGGTGGAGGTGTTCCACACGATGTCGGCGTACGGGCGGCTGAGGGGGGCGGTGGTGATGGGTGTAACGCTCGCTTTGCCGTCCAGGAGGTCCACCGTCATCAGACCGCGTTGCGTGTGAACTTCGTACGAGAATGTACGGGGGACGTAATGCGCGGCAGTGGCCGAGGTCGTCGTAGTGTGTGTGTGGGGAAAGGGACAGAAGAGTCCGATTAGGTTAGATCAGGAACGGGCAACAGTGAGGAACGGGCAACTGTGCTGAGTGAGGCATTGTGAGCTGCGACGACGGCACCCGACACTGATTGGCTAAATGTGAGCGTCCTAACCCCCGACTCCTCCACCACCAACCCCACTCCTCCCTGGAGTCCAACTTCTCCAAAATGTTTTCCCCTCGCCACACCACACACCACCAGCACTTCCACTGCCTCCTGAAATCATCCCCCCTCGCCCCTCACATCCCTCCCATCCGCTGCCTTACCCGCCACGCAATCCCCCGCGGGACTTGTCTTCGCCCCCAACACCGCCGACCCGTCCGGAGAGGCGGCGGACCGGGGGCTGCCGCTGGAGCGCAAGTCCCAGATGTGAACCTGTCAGCCGCGGGAGGGGGGGTTTCAGAAGGGGTTTCAGGAGGAGTTTCAGGAAGGAAAACACACACGCATGTGCACTAACCCACCCACTACTCAACCCAGCTGACCCGCCCTAATACCCCGCACGATATCACACCCCGCGCACCTTAACTTGACACGTTACACATTACACACACTCCCCTTCCCCTTCCCTTCCCACCTTGCCGTCAAGTGAAGACGTGACCAGCGTGTTGTCGTTGGTTAGCTGCAGACTCGTAACCGACTGCTGGTGTGTACGACATTTCCAGGAGGTACCCGGGGGCCGTACACGCATGTCCCAACTGTGCACAGAAAGGGGGGGGGGAAGGGAACAGACGGCAGAAGAGGACGTTTCCGCCGATGGATGTTCCGCAAGGAGGGTTCCGCAACTTCGGGAAAAGCTGGGGAAAGCAGGAACCCGCGCACAACATGCGCAAGGAAACAGGGGCCCCTGCCGTACGTACGCAGATCGCGCTACACGGCAACGACGCGCCGTACTCACATGACGACGGTGCCGTCCCGTGCGCCCGTGGCTACCCGCGCCCCCCCCAGCAGCGACGTGCCCAGTGCGGTGATGGCCGTGTTCTCATGCGCCCTCCAAGAGCCC
>NW_003307572.1:133003-135129 GCF_000143455.1 Volvox carteri f. nagariensis | reverse complement strand
GGTGGGGTGGGAGGAGGTGAGGTGGGAGGAGGTGGGGTGGGAGGAGGTGGGGTGGGAGGAGGTGGGGTGGGAGGAGGTGGGGGTATCGTGATCACATGCAAGAAGCAAAGGACCAACTGCCTGGTGCTACCAGGGTCTTGTGGGTGATAAATAGTAAAGGCGGGGAAAGGGGATTGTCGACACGCGTAGGTGGTATCGGGGGGAAAGACGAACCACGAACGAGTGAAGTGGTATCGGCGGGAGGGCGGGAAGGGCGGAGGGTGGGGGTCTCCGGGCGGGAGGGGTTTTAGGGTCCTGAGCTCTGGACGGCAATGCGGGGCCCCTCACCCACCTTGGACAGCATCCGCGGCGGCGGCTGCGCCCCCGGCGGCGGTGTAGGCCTGGGCGTGTTGGGGTTGGTGACCGCCAGTTTGTACCTCACCGCCAGCATGCCCACCTCGGCGTCCAGGCTGTGTACCGTCACGTACTCTGTGCCGGTGCGGTGGTCGGCGGATGCGGCCAGCAGCAGGCGGGAGGTGGGCTCCGCGGCCAGGTCGGTGGCCACGTAGTCCGTCTCCTGAGAGTGAAGCAGCTGCGGTGTGCGTGTGTGTATGTGTGTATGTGTGAAGGGGGATTGTGTGTGGAGGGAGGAGGGGGGACGTGAGGGGGAGGGAAAGACGAAGAACACACGATTGAAGCTGCTGCCAGGGCAAGAGGGGGAGGGGGAGGGGGGGATAAAACGACCCACATGCGAGTGAAGCTGATACCAGAGATAGATACTATAGATACTTTAGGTGCGAGGGGGTGAGTAGGAGTAGAGGGGAGTTTAGGCAGGGTGAGTGGGGGGTAGGCAGGGTGAGTGGGGGGTAGGCAGGGTAAGAAGCAGACGGCAGCCGTGTGACTTTTGCACAAGGAGCTTTTCCCGTTCCCCTCCCACCATGAGCGACGGCATGCCCCTGCCGCCCCCCGCGCTGCACTCCCACAGGTTCAGCAGCCGCCGCGAGGAGGAAATGAGCCAGCCGCCGTGACCGTCACCTCCAGGCAGACCCTCCAGCGCGGGACAGTACTGCAGGGCCTGTGTGTATTGGAGGTGTGTGGAGGGGCAGGGAGGAGGAGGAGGAGGTACGTGGGGGGGGCGGGGAGGAGCAGCAGAGAGCATGTGGGAATCGTGCGGGCCCTTACGCACGGGATCTACGGCCGACGAAAGCCGTGGAACTCATTGGTATGGAATATGCCAGGTATTGGAGGAAATTGCAGGAGGTGAGGTGAGAGTATGCGTGTGTATGCCGGTGTTGGGCAGTGTTGTTGAGGATGTGGAAGTGTGTGGGGTGGGTGGGTGGGGGGTAAAGGGTGGGAGAAGAGCAGCGAGGGGCAAACACGGTGTCTGTGGGGAGGAGCTGGTCCAGCCCAGGGGGGCACCCACCGCCCTGGCCACTCTCCTGCGAGCCCCAAGCTCATCCAGCCGCCCAAGCGAACAAACCCACGCACCCACCAGCACAGTATCCCGGTTATGGTCCACGACGTCGGTCACCAAGCAGGAGCTCCAGGTCATTCGCGGCGCGGAGGAGGGGGTGAAGGAGGAGGTGGGGGAGGCCGCAGGCCGCGCGCCAGACGTGGCGGGTGCGAGTGCGGGTGCGGGTGCGGGTGCCGACCTGTGGGGTCGTATCCGGGGTGTCAGCCAGCCGGGGGAAGTTACAGCTCATAGGGGGGGTTAGAACCCGAACCCTGAAGACCGGGCGGCATCAGGAAGCGGGTTGCGGACAGGAATCTCGCTTTGTAAAAGGGGGGGGAAGGGGTTTTGGGGGGTTTCGCACCACGTGGCGCAAAGCGACTCGACTGACGACGTCCAAAGCACCATCACGGAAAGGGGAAGGGGGGTTTATGTGCCAAGGGGGATGCGAAAGCGCTAGGTGGCACCATCTTCTGGCGAAGGTGGTGTGGGGGGGGGGGAGGGGAGGGGAAGTCCAACCACGGGGGGAAGGGAGGGGGAGGACAGAGGGAGAGGTGGGTTTCGGCGCGCGGCGTGTGCGGCGGACGAGGACGAGGGATGCCGTTGTGATCCGGAGGGGAGAGGAGGGGTAGGGAGGGGGTAGGGAGGGGGTAGGGAGGGGGAGCAGCAGCGCGGCAGCGCCACGTGGATTGCGGTA
>NW_003307572.1:132500-132953 GCF_000143455.1 Volvox carteri f. nagariensis | reverse complement strand
AGATGATATGACTAAGCATACAAATCATTTCAAGTTGCCAGTCAGCGGTTCTGCTTTGGACAGACTGACAAACAGACTGACAAACGGACTGACTGATTTACACACAGACAGGTGGACAGGGCGACAGGGGCACCTGGGCGGTGCAGATGCCACAGGTGCAGGTGGTGTGGGTGCGGGCGCTGCGGGCCGCACCGCCGCCGCCGCCACTCGAGGTGCCACCGCTGCCGCCGCCAGCGCTGCAGGACGCGGCTGCGCGCTGGCGGCCGCAGCGGCCGCTGCAGCGGCGGCCGCGGCTGCCGCCGCCGCCGCCGCTGCCCCTCCTGCCGTTGGGCCGTTTGGCGGATACGCGGTCACAGACGCGCCGGGGGTCACAGAAGCAGGCGGCCGCGGCATTGCTGCCGCCGCAGCCGGTACTGCTGGCACCGGCGGCGGCTGTTGTACGACGGGAGCATG
>NW_003307572.1:128027-132450 GCF_000143455.1 Volvox carteri f. nagariensis | reverse complement strand
CGCCATCGCCGGCGGTACGTAGGTAGCCGCAGTTGCGGGCCGCGGTGCAGCTGGCGGCACCGCCGCCGCTGGAGCTGCGAAAAGCACACAGCACACATATGGGGGGGGATAGAGATTGGGTGGAGGCTGGGGGGTAAGACGAACCACTGGCGAATGGAGCCGATAGGCTGGCGGGTAGGGTAGAGGATGTTACGTAGCCGAATGACTTGATGGGGTCAAGTGACATTCCATGTCGGTTTGGGTGGCGGTGGGTCCAGCCGAATGTCCTCCGGTCCCCTTGGGCCCTTCACTGCCCCTCAGAAACCGTTGGAAGGGCACGAGGGTGTTTCCCAATCCTTTCGAAATTTCGAAACCACGTGTGTGTCAAAGCCATGCGTAGCAGCTCGTGGAGAACAGGCTGTGGCCGCATGTCGCCCCTTTTCCGCCCTATCCCCCCTTTCCCAGTCGGAGCAGTTGGTGCTTTGGAATCTTTGCAGGAACCTACATGCAGCTCCTTCGCCCCTTTCTCCCCTTCGATATAAACAGCAACAACAACAGCAGTAACAACAGCAGAAGCAGTGCACATTTCCCGCGCCATTGGCTCAATGTGACCGGGAGGAAAGCCTCGCACTGCCACCGAAACCAAGGGCCCTTTGCCGTACCGGCAGGCGTGCCCAAGAACGGCGCACGAGTCGTTGCCACTTGCGCTGCTCCTGCCTGCTGGAACTGCTGTTGTGGTATTCCCATCCCCATCCCCATCCCCACGCCCACGCCGGGGCCTTGTATTGAAGCTGGAGGAATGAAGCCGGCACCGCCACTGGGCGCGTGACCCGCAGCCGCCGCAGCTGCGGCGGCGGTGGCAGCGGCGGCGCGGGAGGGCACGAACGGCGCCGCCTGAGGGTGCAGAGCTGAGGCGGCTTGTGGCGGCGGCGGCACCGCCGTAACGGTCGGGGGGATGTAAGTCGGTGCAGGCTGGGGTTGCTGCTGTGTAGGGCCCGCCTGCACAGGGCCCTGTCGGTATGGGAACGGTACGGCAGGTGTGGCTGTCGGAGCCGCCTTGACTTCCGGCGTGGGCACTGGTGGGGGTTGTGGTGGGGCCGGCGCCAGAGCGGGGCCCGGGGCGGGAGCTGAGGCCGGGGCAATGCCTGGGCCTATGGCTGGCGGAGGCGGTGGCGGTGTCGCGGGAGGCTCTGGAGAGGGCTCGGTCACAGCCGGAGATGCAGGAAGGGACAGGGACCGGAGGCCTGGGTATTAGTGCTTTGCACAGCGGAACGGAGAAAACAATCGAAAACTTCTGTTCCAGTGGAGATGGACTGCTGACGATCATGCTGCGGAAGCAAAGTATTGAACGAAGAGCAGGATGAGATTTCGGACCCACAGTCTTTGGGTGCGCTTTCAACTACAATGTTGAAACTGCTCCCGGAGATAATACGTCTAAAGCATTAACATGGATAGAACTGGCCAGTTGCTGAGAGGAGTCTGATTACGTACCAGGAACAGGCGAAGGCGCCGTCACAACCTGCTGCACAGAGGGCTTCTGAGCCGAGAGGGAGACGCGATTGGATCGTAATCGATCAATCGCGAGCTTAAGGCGATCGATTGTTGCTCTCGCCTCATCCTTGTCAAGTTCCAGGTGCACCCGGCAAGAGCCGGGACCCGCAGGGTTCGGGGGAATCGCAACAACACCCATGTTATTTGTCTTTATGCTATATGTCTAACAGTAAGCGTAACTTGAGTGCAGTTTAAGCCTCCGATTCAATCGCGTAACACATCACTGTAGATAGCAGGACAGGAACATCATCGCAGCGAGTATTACAACGCCAATAACTACTCCACGACATGCTTCATAACACATCAATACATACTTCGAACGTTCTTTGAAGATTTCATCCTCAACGGGGGAGAATAACGTACGAGTGTACGAAGTAACAAGAGAAGCTCGCTCCATTGGGTTTTCTATCCATGCTTTGCTGCATGCTCATGCGCGATGCTTTGTGTAAATTATGAAGCCATAGCACACGCGGTATTTAGGACTATCCTTCAAAGAGGTTCCGCGCCCAGCCTGCTCCCGCTGCAAAGCAATTTAAGTATTCATGTTAAGAGGCTGTCATTCTTCTCGAATCACATTTTATATTTGTCGAAACGCTACTTGTGAGTGACCGTAACGTCTGGGACGACAAAGCTCTGCGGTCTAGAGGCGCTGTGACCAGGACAGATGCCGGCGAGCAGCGTAGGTGACAGGTGAGCCATGGGGAAACTTTTTGTCATCGAAGGCGGCTTTCTTCGTGTACATGGTCCATGTCACAGCTTTTGCGAGGTTGCGGCGAGGCCCTGGCTATGCTGACATGTCATATGGATACCTTTTACGCAGCGAGACTCGGAGCATTAACAGCTTTGCGAGCAGCTTAAGCCAGCGCTCCTTCTTCGGCAAGCTCAGCAAGTATGAGCTTAAACGCCGTTTTTATGAAAAATTGGATGACTTCAAAAACAAGGTTCTCCTGCATAAGGAGCAAGGGTGAGCGCCCAACCAACTGAATTCCGTTCAGGCATACAGTTCCTTACCAGGCCCACCTGAACTGAACCATGATGCGGTACTAGCCTTGGACAAAACTTACATCGTTCGGCATCCGCAAAAACATACCTGCACATCCTCCCCACCTCCCCCCCTTTGAAGCGCCTACTAACAGCCTTTCCTGTCCCGCGCTCTACCCCTCGCCATCATGCCTCTTAACTTCTTTCCCCTCTCCGCCTCCTGGTCCCCAGAACCCTTTCCATCCGCGCCTCGACCTCCACCCCCCACCCGTCGCACTCAGCCTGAACTGACTCCCCTGTCATTACCACTGCTATTGCTGCTACTGCTACTGCTACTGCGAAGGTTAAAGACGTCCATACTGCCCAATACCACCCACTGCTACTGCTGCTACTGCTGCTGCTGCTACTGCGGTCTGCTGCCGTGGCTTGACTACACACACATACACACACACACGCGCACTCAATGGCAATCCCCCCTCTCATCTGGCCCTGCAGGTTCATCGTGTACCGGGCCCGCTGCATGTACTCGGGCGGTGTGGTGGTTCTCAAGGGCTACAGCCGGGAGAGCCTGACCCTGCAGACCCGCCAGCGGGTGTACTCGGAGGTGTCGCTGCTGCAGAGGGCCCAGTGCCCCTTCATACTCAAGTGCTTCGACTCGTTCGAAGACCAGGTACGGCTGTGAGGGGGCTGTGAGGGCGAGTTGGTTGACTGGTAAAGAGGGGGGTTTAGGGTCCGGTGTTCAGGATGCTCCCGTTCAAGGGTGGGTGGGTGGTGGAGATGGGTGGTTGGGCCAGGTGTGGGGAAATGTGGGGGGCCCGGAAGGGCGGCACAGCACCACCGGATAGGGCGCCGGGGAGAAGGTAGGGGGGAGTTAAACGGCAGGCGGAAAGGGCGGGGAGGGGGGGGCCCTCCCAGCTCGCGCCTGTTGTATGTACGGTTGTATGTACGGGGCCTGGTGGGGGTGCGAGGTCGGGGGATTCCCTGGGTGGGGGCTCGTTCGGAGGGGGGCCCCAGGGGGGGGGGAGCTGCTGCCCGGTCGCTAGGTGCGGCATCGGCACATCTGTATGTCAGTCCACCAACTCGCACCGGCGCCGGCGCCGGTGTCAGCTCGCGGTGGAAGAGGAGGAGGGGGAGGGGGAGGTGCCTCCGCCAGCCAGGGCGACATGCGCACGTCTCTTTTGCGTTCTACATCCATCTGGCCCAATAGTACTGTTCCTATAACTATGACTTTAACTTTAGCTATCAGCATTCAGACCCCTCTCCCGCACCCGCCGAGGGCCATCGTAACCCCCTTTGGCCGCTGCTTCCTCACTTGTGCGTCTTCCGCCCCCCTCCCCCCTTCCCGGGGCCCATGTTGCGGTCCAGGTGCTGCTGCCCATCCTTCAGACCCTGGCCTACCTGCACGCGGAGGGGGTCATACACAGGGACATCAAGGTACAGCCGGCGGGGGCAGGGTGGGGGGGTGGGTGGGGGGGGAGGGGAAAGAGTGTCGTGGAAGTGGGAGAACTGGAGTTGCATGCAAGAAGTGGGGCGTTAGCTGGGGTGCGGGAAAAGAGGAAGTAATGGACACGGGATGTTTCCCGAAGAGAGGAGAGGAGAGGGCGGCCAGACCGTCACGTCATTGCCACGCCACGTGGCGGCCCAGACACATCAAGACGCGTGTGCCGTTTTGTGTGCCGCATATGGAATGTGGTGGGCGGGAATGGTACGCAAGACGCTAAGGGCCAGCTGTGTATGTGGTCGGGGAGGAACGGTGTCTTCCCCCAACTTGCACTACACAGCTTTGGGAACGGTCGCGCTTGGCTCCCACCTGGGGGAGGTAGTCGCGGCTGTTACTCTTTGCCGATAATGAGACCAGGTATACAGCTGATATTAGTACGACACGTCTTCGGCACAGCAGCACCCTTGTGCG
>NW_003307572.1:124647-126146 GCF_000143455.1 Volvox carteri f. nagariensis | reverse complement strand
ACCCGACCCTACCCTACCCTACCCTACCCCTCCCAGCCCGAGCACGTGCTCTTCAACAGTGAGAAGGTGGCCAAGCTGTCCGGGTTCTTTCTGTCCTGGGATGTGAACAGATACAGGTAGGAGCTGTGCGTGTGGGGCCCCGCCCTGCTGGATATGAGAGGTGTGTGTCTCTGTCTGTCTGTCTGTCTATCGGGAGGTAGGAATAAGACCCATAGCTCTCGCGCGCGCGGGCGCCCCAACCCGTGTCGAGGCCGCAGCTCACACTGAGGCCGCGGAGGCCGGTGGACCCCGGTAACACGCTGGGCACGTTGCGGGGGTTCCCGCTCACCCCCACCACCACATGGCGCCGTTGTTTAACTCTGAGTCCACAGCTCCACACCCACCCATGCATGTCTGCCGGCTCGAAACCTCCTCTATAAGGCCCAAGGCGGTGTTAGGCTAGGCTTACATTTACATGGGGTTGGGTTTGGATGGGTGCCTGAGGGGCATTCACAAGAAGAACCACTCTCCCCCGCCTCCCCCTCTGCGACGATTCCAACACTGCACGCCCCGCAAACACAACTCCAATGCCCCCCTCCTCCTACCCACACCCACACACCACCCACCCAGCACGCACCCACACACCATATCTCCAACCCCCGACCTGACTGTTCCTCTTCCCCCCCTCGCCCCCCCACCAAGTGCAGCTACCCCAAAGACATGGTGGGTACCCTGGATTACGTGGCGCCGGAGGTGTTCGTGCTGAATGGGCCCAATGCCAAGCAGCAGCAGGTCACCCACTACGACTACAAGGTGGGGGTGGGGACGCAAGGGCCCCGGTGCAGGGAGGGGGAGGTAGGGCACGTCACCACCATATCCGCATACTTCCCCATCCCCGGTGTTGATTCGCCCTTTTCCCCCCCTTTTTCCTCCCACAATACACACACTCACTCACACACACCGGGGACCCGGGACGCGGGCCGCCCCCCCCGGTCATTTCCCCCTGCGGCCCCCCGCGCAGGTTGACATCTGGGGTGTGGGTATCATGGCGTACGATGTGTTGGTGGGTACTCCCCCCTTCAACACGGACGACCCCAACACTACCGTGGAGGGTATCTTGATGCGGGAGGCCGAGTACCCAGACTTCATGTCGGATGATGCCGTGGACTTTATTGACCAGGTGGAGCGCGGGGGTGGGGTGGGGGGTTGGAGGGGGGGGAGATGGGGGGGGGGGAGGAAGAGGTGGGGAATGGAGATGAAATTCGATGAAGGGGTGTGTGTGTATGTTTGTATGTGTGTGTGTGTTTCTTCTGTAGCAGTGTGCCTATATGTGTGCCTTTGTGTGTTCAGTGACGGCAACTGCGCACTGGCTCTGTGCGTGTATGTCCGCATACATGTATGTATGTATGTCATGTCATGCAAACATATGTGAGCCGGATTATGCTTTGGCCTGGGCGTTACATCCCACCTCAATCCCCTCCTTTCTTGTACACTCTTGCCCCGGCAGCAGCTTCACTCGT
>NW_003307572.1:123853-124549 GCF_000143455.1 Volvox carteri f. nagariensis | reverse complement strand
CTCCCTCCTCTCCCTCCTCTCCCTCCTCTCCCTCCTCTCCCTCCTCTCCCTCCTCTCCCTCCTCTCCCTCCTCTCCCTCCTCCCCCTACGGCAGCTGTTGCCCGCCCTCATTATTCCCATCATCATGGTATAGTCCCCCCCCCCTTCACCCTCCACCCTTCCCCCCTCCACCCCCTTGTCAGGTGGTACAATCCCATGACGTGGCTACGTCGCCGCAACAGTTTGGAGGACCTGCTGGCGGCGGAGAACGACAACGGTGGCGGCGGCGGCGGCGGCGGGATCGGCGCAGGGTCGAGCGCGCAGGGCAGTGGTGGCGGTGGTGGCGGCAGTGGAGGAGGTGCGGGTGCCGGCGCTGCTCCCGGTCGCGGCGCTTGGCAGTTGACTCGATCCCTCACGTCATTGGCTCGGAACTTCATGGGAAATAGGGCACAGGTGTGCGCGTGTGCGCGTGTGTGTGTATAGTCTGGGGGGGATTGAGGGGTTGGGGGTTTGGAGGGGGTTGAGAAAAGTGGGAACAGGAGGAGGAGGGCCGTGATGGGGGTGGGCGTGATGTGACGTCTTTTGCTTGTCGATGTGGGGGGTGGGGAGGGGAAGAGGGAGTCCCCCAACCCCATGTATGTATGTATGTATGTATGACGTAACCCTCCCGTCTGTTGCGGCGGTGTTATTTCGTCCTTTCTTTTCTTAATCCCCCCC
>NW_003307572.1:121894-123559 GCF_000143455.1 Volvox carteri f. nagariensis | reverse complement strand
CCCTCAAAACCCCAACCCCAGGTAGCTCCCGAACGCACCCAGGGCTCCCTGATCGGTATGACCCAGGAGAGCGGTGACAGCACCACGGGGGGGTCAGGAGGAGCAGGTGCAGGGGGAGGGGGCAAGAAGGCCTTTCAGATGCTGCCAGGCCGCAGTACTCGAGCACGAGAGGATCTCGAGGGGTGAGGGGGCGGGGGGGAAAGGGGAGGGGTGAGGAGGAGAGGAAGGGGTTTTAGGGGGAAAGACGAACCACAAACGAGTGAAGCTGCTGCCAGGGCAAGAGTGTACCAGACGTAGAACTTAGGGGGTTTAGGGGGAAAAAGGGGGGAGTTGCCGCCACATACATGACCCAGCCGTACACCGTTTACCGACGGCTGCTGACGTGGAAGGGTGAGAGACGGGAGAAGTGTCTGGGCGGGGCCCCTCGTACCTCTGTGCACGTGTCGATAGGGAAGCTCGTCTGGGTGGGGAAATACGGTGTCGTACGTGTCGTACAGGGTTCCGGAGGCTGATGAGGAGGGGCTGGATCCGGAGGAGGGTACCGGCACGTTGTCGAGCCGGGTGCTGGCGGCGGACGGCCTGGGCGGCGGCGGCGGCAGTCTCGACTCCAGGAAAAACTCCTTCACGCAGGGGCCGTACAGCCCGCCGCCGCGGCCCGTCCTGGCGTTGCACCTGAACGGCGGCAAGGCCGGCGTCGCTGTTGGCGGCGGCGGCGGCGGCGGCGGCGGAGCCAATGAGGACGTCCAGATGTTGAGCGAGCGCTCGTTGGGCGGCAGTTCAACGCGCGATAGCAGCATCAACGGCGGCGGCGGTACGGCGGCGGCTGTGATGCAGCTGTCCGGCGGCTTTTCGTCCAAGGCCCTTGCAGCCGCCATTGCCGCCGCGGCCGCCGCCGCCAGCGGCGACGCCACCCCAACCAAGTCTCCTGCCTTCCTGCCTCACCCAGTGGCGGCAACGGCGCCTGACGTCAGTGATGACGTCATGGTGCTCTCGCCGGAACCCGGTAGCGGCGCTGGCGGCGGCGGCGGCGGCTGCACTGCATCTGACAACGGCGCGCGCGCCAGCGCAGATATGGGCGAGGTTTGCCCCGGCGAGCGCACCGGCGCCGGCGCCGGCGCCGCAGGCCGCGCCGCCACCATCAGCCCCGCCGCTGCGTCGCTGCCACGACGGCTGACGACACCCGTCGCACACGACTCGGCGAACAGCACTGAGGGGATGCGGCGCAGCGGCAGCCAGAACAGCAAGAGCAGCGTTACAAGTAGTGCACATCCAACGCAGCTGCCGCCGTCCATGTTTTCGGCACCGGCTTCGCCGGCGGCGGCGGCGGCGGCTTCTTCGCCACCACCGCAACCAGCGGCATCTGTGGAGACATCGTCCGCGCCGGCAACACCCGCAGCCCCAGCGGAGCCGAGCGGCGGCGGCGGCGGCAACGGTGGCGGCGCGAGTATGACGACGACGGCGGCAGCGGCGGCGGCGGCAGCAGCGGCGGCGGCCGCACCTGAAGGCCACGATTTGCTGCCGCTACTGCCGACGGAGAAGCTCCAGTTGACGGCCTCCGAGAACGCAGCCTCTCCTCCGCCTGTATCCGCCGCCGCGGCGGCCCCCTCCTCCCCCTCCTCCTCTGGCGGGCGTATCCTGCCGCACACGGGCTCCGCCGCCATTCAG
>NW_003307572.1:105489-121726 GCF_000143455.1 Volvox carteri f. nagariensis | reverse complement strand
GAGGGAGGGTGTCATAGGGGGCTTGGAAACGCCGGCACTCCGGGACATGGGCGCGTCCAAAAGGCACCCGTGTAACCTTGTAAGACGGGTAGTGCTTTTCCCATGTCAGTTGTCAGTTGTCAGTCAGCGACATCAGTGAAACCGTGTTGTGTGTTGTGTCCTAGCAGCCTGCTCTGTCGCAGCCTCTAGTAGCCCGCTGCAGCGCTTCCACTGCCCGACGGGTTCCCCGAGTGGTGCGGGAGGTGGCTATCATGCAGGTGCTGAGCTGATGCTGATGGGGGGGTGTATGATCTTGTCGTACACAGGTTGTGGAGGCTGCTTCGTCGCCCTGGCTAGTACCCCCCGCCCAGAAGCCGGGGTCTGCTGCATCACCGTCCGGGGGAGTGGCTGCAGCGGCAGCGGCAGCAGCACCAGCCTCCGGGTCGACACGCTCCCGCAGCGCACGTGGCACCGCTGGGGCTGCCGCCAAAAGCAGCACCACTCCCGCGGCCGCCGCCGCAGGCGGCAGTGGAGCAGCAGTAGCAGCAGAAGCAGTTGCAGTAGCAGCTCCTGCTGCTGCCGGCGGCACGAGCTGCCGTGGCTCCTCCTCTTCCTCCGCTGCCTCCGCCTTTGCTTCAGTTGCCGCCACTAGCCCCTCCTTGCACCCCGTGCTGCCGGCGGGGCGGAGCAAGACGACTCCCCGGGAGAGGGAGGACGCCCGGCTGCTGGCGAACAGCTCCGATGGGGCGCAGGAACAATAGAACTAGCTCGGAATGGAGGGCGTGACCGGAGGGGGGGGGGCCTCCTTGGGCTTGGGCTTGGGCTCCGGCGAAATGCTACTGCTACTGCTGCTGCGACTGCAACTTCTACTATTGCTACTGCTGCAGCCTGCGGGGTTTGGGTCCTTGAGTGGGAGAGCTGAGACGGGGGGGGAGGGGGAGGGGGAGGGGGGTGAGCAATTGCTGCTGGTTGCGGTGATAATGAGTGTTAGGGCGGCATCTGATGATGATTCTGTCAAGTAAACAGTTTTTTCACTTGTCACAGTGAACTATTGCATGTATTACTAAATAATTTTCTCTGCGGTTGTCGTCACGGCGGCATCCAGAAGCAACAACCTGTGGTGTATATATACATATATACATATTAAGTGCATAACGTTGTATGGCCAGACGTGGCTAGAGACGTGGTGAGAAATGGCCACACACAGCCGGGGTCCACAGCAGCCGACCAGGAAACAGGTGCACCCGGCCTAGGTGCACTAACACGCGCCTGTTCCACCACCACCACCACCACCACGCACCTATTCATCCATCTATCATCTATTTTTGGACGCGATCGCTGTGTACGACAACAGCTATGTAAACATGGAACCCAAAAACGGCCTGGAACAACGTTTCTGCGGTGCTTGGAGCGGCTAGAGGGGCCACGAAGGGTGTCTGTAAGTACGTACATATGTATATATGTACGCACGTATGTATGTATATATGTGCGTGTGTGTGTGTGTGAAAATGGACTCGGCAGGGAGGTGCAGCGGCTGTGGCGGCTTACATTTGTATTGTAGGGGGGGGGGAAGTGGAAGAGGAAGGGGAAGAGGGAGGGAGGGGGCGTGGGCGGGTCGTGGCGCCGCATGTCAGAGCGGCGGTGAGGCCTCTCTCCGCTTTCCCTCCTGTGTGCTGCGTTGCTGGTCCGTTGGTTGACGGATTCCGCAATGTACCGAAATGTACTTTTTGGAGTTGGGGGAAACTTCCCGGGTTGCTGTCGTTGCTGTTGCTGTTGCTGTTGTTGTTGTTGTTGTCTGTGTTGTCTGTTCGGGCGCTTACGAAGACTGTCGGAGAGGGTAGGGGTTGCAGCGCGATGTGTGCGTGTGCGTTTTTCTGCGTGCGTGTGTGTGTGTGTGTGTGTGTGTATGATTGGTGTGGAGAGCGGGAGAGAGAATGGGGAGATTGAGAAGGGAGCGAGAGCGCGACACCTCGCGGGGGAAGAGCTGTGAGAACTGTTGGGGACGGCGGTGGCCATCGTCAGCAGCGGCTTGTTGGCGGTTGCTTTGATCGCTGGTTGGAGTCGTACACTTACACCGCACGCACTCTCACACACACACACACACACACGCATGCATGCATGCACACATACATACATGGACTGGATTGGGGTTGTTTCTGGACATCGCGGGGATCGCTGGGCAGCCCCGTCGCGTGTGTGCGTATGCGTGTGTGTATGTGTGTGTATGTGTGTGTGGGGGGGGGCGGTTACGGCCAACTGCCGCTCCGCCGTGCTCTGTGATAAGGGAGTTATTGCCCGGGGTGCTACCGGTTTTACAGACGAAAGAAGTGACTTTCAGAATTGACCGAGAGGGCGGTGAAAGGCGACGGAAAATACCCAAAAGGGGAATATTGGGAAATGTGATTAGGCTGTCCGTGCGCTTCTGAGGTGCTCGTCGTTCATGAGATAGCGTTGCGTGTGTAACACCTCAACACCTGAGTCATACTAGCGCAGTGCGCGCAGACCCCCCGTCGCGCCCTTACAGAGCAGCTCATCAGCTGGGTGCTTGACATGGCTGGTGGGTGCGCGGCATGTGTGTATAACTGTTGTATGTGTGTGTGTATGTGTGTTAACGTGATAATGATTTACTGAGCTGCGGAGGTGAGAAGGCAGGAGGGAATATGTATTGAGCTGCACGCCATGCGTCGTGTGCGTGGGTGCGAGGTTTTAGCGAGCGAGCGAGCGAGCGAGTATGGGCCGTATGGGCCGTATGGGCCCAGACGGCTAGCGGTTGCACCCAACGGCGCAGTAGTTGTTCCGAAGCGACGAGGGTCCTGGGTGTTGTACTACAGCTCTCATGCCCAGGGAGGCACGGACGGTTGTACGATGTGTATCTGACGTGGACAGACGGATTGTCGGTCACGTGGCACATGTCTCGAGATGTGCGTGTGTGTATGTTTGTGTGTTTGTGTCTTGTAAGGGTAAAGGGCGCTTAGAGTGGCGCTCTTGCAGCGCCAGTCAGGGGTAGCGGAGAGGTGCCGGTGGGTTTTACTGTTGTGTTGTACGGCACTTCATCACCACACACGTACTGAACAACAAGAAGATCCACCGCATGTTGCTCATCCCCCGTTACGCATTCCGGCCAACGCGGTGTATTAGGCCTTTGGAGTATATGCACCGATTACGATTCCCCGTCACCCTTTTGAGGAATCCGCAGAAATCGGCATAAAATGTGTTCACTCGCAAGACAACCAACAGCCGCTGAAGAGTTCCAGTCCAACCCGCGAACCTCTCCCAGACACTAAATCTGTAATCCAGACCAGCGTGCTCTGTCGTATATACGTAGTTCATCCATTCCGCGACATCTAGTACCGCACGTAGTGCCGTACAGCCCCTCTCCGTAACTTCTGCCCGTCTGCTGCAGCACCGTGCCCCACGCCACCGAGTGAGTCGCCGTCCGCCTCCCCCCCCCGCCAGCCAGCACCTGCAGCCCCTTGCACCGCTTGATCAGGCGCTGTACGGCGTCATAACCCAGACCCTGATCCGTCATGAACAGCCGCCGCAACCCGGGCAGCGCACCCCCACGCGAGATTGCGCCCATCTGTTACAGCCGCGGCCTCCCACTTGGGAAAGCCCTCTGAACGTCTGACGCCTCCTCCTCCTCCTCCCCCTCCTCCTCCTTCTCCTCCTCCTCCTCAGAACCCCAGGTGGACTAGCCGAGGGGTGTGTGACAGCACACTGGCCCCGTCTGCGTCCACTCCTCGAGACCACCCTTCTTTACATCTTCTTTACATGTAGTATGTAACATGACCTGAATGCCTAAATAAGACACGCACGCGCGGGTGTGGCCCCACTCGTCAGCACAGTCCGTTACAGAGACACCGACACGCAGGGATCCCCCCCTGCACCCGCACGAACCACATCATCAGCTTTCCCCCGGAGACTAGCGACCCGCTCCACTACACCCCACTCCGCAGCCAGACTGTCCCCAGAATACCCCCGCCGCCGCCCCCGCCGCTCCGCGCCACTCCGCTGCTATACGTGCCGGCGCCGGAGGTGATGGTGGCGGCCGCCAATCTTCCTCCGCAACCCCGGGGGGCAGCAGCATCAGCGGTAGCTTGGTATGAAGACCACGGACAGCCCTGTGTGTGTGTGTGTGTGTGTGTGTTCGGCAGGACGGGTGCTGGGTTATTGCGCCTGTGGGAGAAGATGACACTCGCATAGCATAGCATCACCGAACGGAGCTGCTTCACCACATGTCCGCCACCCCGCCCCACTCCACTCCACTCCACTCCACTCCACCCCACCCCGCCCCGCCCCTACCCCACATAAAGGGTCCGCAGAGCAATCAGGTTCGTGAACCAGATGATGGGTCGCCGTCCACCTGGGGGGCTACTTCGCACGGGGACAGAGATGCCGTGGGTTCAGCCCTCCTCAGCCAACCCTTCCGAGCGTTAGCTCGCCCCCTCCTCAGTCGAGCACTCCACGCCACTCCACTCCACTCCACGCCAGCAAAGCAAGAGGGCTCTCCTTAGGGCCCTCGTCACGGCCCCCCACGGCGACTCCTCGGCCGCTCAACGCCGCCGCCTCCAGCACCCGCCGTGATGACGTGTCCACACACATGTCCACTTCACCCATAACCCAGGACGCGGCACGCGCACCGTAACTATCTACATTGTGAAGTGGGGCCACTTCCTCCCAGTGTGGCTGAGGTCAGGGTGAGGGCCCCATGGTGCGGTTCGATCTGGCTGGGATGGGGTGGGGTGGGGTGGGATGAGACTCCCCCCGAGTGCCCTTCTTCGCTTTGAGAGCGACCTCGGGTTCGGGTTCAGTTTGTGGTCGGTGTGTGTGCTGTGTGTGGGGGGCAGGGGGTGACCTCCAGGCGCCTACCCCCCCTCCTCCCCCTCCTCCTCCTTTTAAGGGGAAAGGGGGCCCCCACGTTCAACGTCGCAGGATGGGGGGCAACACTCGCGCCACACGGCGTATCGTGAGGGAGGTGCGCTCACCACCGCGGGCCAGCCTCGTACCCGGGGACAAGCCGTGCATGTCCAAGTTGGCTACGGACTCATCCAGAAGTTCCTCAGAAACCTGCAACAGCAGCATACGTTGGCTTGCACATACATACGTACAACGCAGGGACAGGAGACGAGAAGTTTCATGGACGTGAAGGACGGGTGAGCACTCAGCAGGAGATCACGGCTGCTGGTATGTGGTGGAACACGCGGTGGATGACCCCTCCACCGACTGCTGCTGCAACGAGAACATTCTAAATATACTAATATCACTATTTGCTGTGGTTCTTGGGGGGGTGTCGGCAATCTTCCCACATCCTCAACAAGGAAGGGGGGGGGGAGACGAGCCACGAACAAGTGAAGCTGGCGGTACAAAAGCCCTCAGCCTTTAGGGTTGGGTCCGTGCTGGGTAAGGTAGGGTGGGGTCCGGGGTCCCTCGTCCTCACACCCGACCTCCACCACCACCGTCACCACCACCACCGTCACCGCCATAACCACCGTTTCAAAGCTATTATCAGTCCGCACCACCCGCAGCTCCCCCAGGCAGCACCTCGTCAATGCTGTGCAGGCAATCCGTGAAGGCCTCATCCCTGAACACCACCAGACTGCGAGGCTGCAGCAGCAAGGAGACGTTGTAGCTGGAGCGGCGGGAGCAGTCGCCACCAGGGGGGCAGTCCCCGTCGCCGTAGGGCCCCTCATGGGGGTGCAGGACTATGGCAGGTGCTGGTGTTGGTGTGTTTGCAGGTGCAGCTGATGCATCTTCGGGCCTGGCCGCAGCAGCGTCTGAAGTGTGCCCCCCGTCTGCGTCTTGATCCTCTTGATCCTCTTGATCCTGTAGCGGCTGTGGCTGCTGCAGTCGCAGATGCAGCTCCCCCTGGTGCTCCGATTGGCCCGGAGACTGGCAGCAGCGGGTGTGGGCTGCTACCGGTGGGAGGCCACCGCAGCCACCGCAGCCACCTTCCGTCGCCGCCGCCGCGCCCCCCGCCGCCGCCGCGGCGAGGTCACCTGCGGGATTGTGAGGACGAGTGTGCAGAAAATGTTGGAATACAGTATTCAAGATTGCTCCCGTGCGGGTCGCAACAGTTGGGCCGTATCGACACGTATCAGATGTATTTGCAAATGAAGCAATCGAGAGCGAAAGGGGAAGCAATTGCAAGGTGTCGTAAATGACACGGAGCAGCACGACTGAGCACTGGTCACCTGAGTGCAGGTCAGTCGGTCCATAGCGGGGGCAGGTCATCGCATGGCACGAAAGCAGCAGTAGTGATAGGGACCACATGAACCCAATGAAGGTCCGAAACCCGAAGTGCGCCTAGTTCCCTTCCGTGTCCCCCGGCTGCCGCCGGCCCCCTACCTTCAGGCCGGGGCTTTCTCCGAAACCGCAGTACGGCAGGTGCTCCGAGGGAGAGGATGGCCACCACTGGATGATATGCCGGGCCATCCTCGTGGGGCTGCAGATACATACATACATACATACATACATACATACATACATACATACATACATACATACATACATACATACATACATACAGGCATACACGTACATACAGGCATACACGTACATACGGGCGTTTTTCAAAGTGCACCCAAAAGCACACGAGGCATATCGAGAGCAACGCAAGCAATGCACGGAGGGCTTGTATCATGTCGCGAAAGGAATGTGGTTGTAGGCTCTTAGGAGATGATGTGCGTCGCTGCCATTCCGATGACTTCCACACCAAACGACCCCGCCGTAGAAACCCAAACGTAACGTAACGAACCCCCAGCACCTGTTCCAGGCGCTAGTCGCCCCACCCACATGCTGCTCAGCCCCTCCCCCTCCCCCCCACCCCCCGATGTTGCTGCCCCTCCCCACGCACCGCACATACATACATACATCCGCCCACAGACCTCACAACCCCACAAGACCCCCTCAACACCCGCCCACCATGATGCCCTCCCCCGGCATGTACGAATTGATGAGCACGTGGTTGGGAGGTTTGCCGCCGTACATCCCTCCATCGCCGCCATCTGCTGCAAGCCTGGTCAGCAGCGGCTGCAGCCAGCTGGGCAGTGGCGAGGGAATAAGGCCCTTGGCGTGCACCACTCCACCGAGGTTCTGGAGCCGCCGGCCCGACAGCTGTCCCCGCCGTGAAGAGCGGCATCCAAACCCCCACCCCCCGGGGAGAACACGTGGGAATGGATTCGGGGAAATAGTCGGAAGCCCCAGGAAATGTGGACGGGTGGTTGGGCGGTCGGGAGGGTCCTTATCTTCTCAAAAATCCTTATCTCGGAATTTTTATCTTCTCAGAAATGTGTCCTCCACGGCAACAATGGCCGTGCCGCAGTGCAGGAGTGAAGGGAGGAGGGGAGCTGGCCTGTGGTCCGAGGTTGGCTTAGTGGCAGCAGGTGTGCTTCCCGCACCTTTCAGGCGTGCGCACCTGAACCCACTTGGCCTTGGAAGCCCGGACTTCCCGCAGCAGCGCGGACTCCTGCTCCGGAGTCACGTACTCTGGCAGCTGAGGCGGAGAGGGTGTCATGCAAAGAGGGAAACGGACGACGGACGGTTTCATGTTATGTTGTGTTACAAGCTCACGAGAGCTAATTCTAATTCTCAGACGAGCAGGAGGCTCATGGACCGCAAGTTCTAGCGTACTTAAAAATAAGGAAGAAACAAAAAAGGAAAAAAGAAGAAAAAGGGTTTATGAACCCAATCTGCGAGAGAAAACAGTAACTAGAGTAAGCGCTTACTACTCGGCTATCAGCGTGCGTCGCCTCATCCAAAAAATGTTCTGTACAATCTGCGCGAGTCCGCGCTGATCATCTATCTCCGCGGCAGATCTCATGTTAGGCACGGAGGCTTGATGTCATCCTGGCATACATCTAGGGGTTGAGGAGCCGTTCCCGTAGGTCGTTGTAGGCGGGACACTCGACAGCAACATGTGAAACTCATCTTTTACTGCATTATTGTTGCCACAAACCCTACACCAGCGCTCTTGGCGCTACTGACCGCCGGGTCGGCTAACCTCCAAAGGCCACGCTCTTAAGCGAAACCGCGCCAGTGACTTCGCAGGGACGTAGCACGTCGTGTGTTTAGGGGTTCCTATCCAATGGGCATGCCGGCACATCTTAACCCCTGGTTTACCATTGTCCGACACAAATTCCCGGGGTGTAGTGATAAGACCTTTTACCAGGTCCAGATGCAGTTCCGGGAAGAGTGCCCAGAGCACCTGAGACCCCTTAGGATCATGGCGCCCCAGTTGATGGCCTGATAATCAGAACGCACTGCAAGACGTATCTCCTCACGCAAAACATTGTGAACACAGTCCCCTGCAAGGATAACCCTGTTCCAAAAACGTTAAACAAGTGAGGCCCAGTGAAGGTGGAGGGGCCAATAACCAAGCTCCCTAAACAACACACGATTAGCCGGTATATCCCCTAACCCAGAAAGATGCTTCAGGAACGTGCAATGCAGCTCGACCGTGCGATTTCCGAGAGATCTTTCGAAGTGGCAGGACCGCCCACGCGCTGTCGGGTGGTCGTTTAACGACCTGGAGAATAAATTGCGGTCCCCACACCTGGACACCATATAATAGAATGGATCTAATTCGCACTTCAAAACACTTGAGCGCCATCTTAGGTAGAAACAGTTCCGCAGCTTGGCTATCAGGGCATGTGTGGCTCGCTGCCCCGCACTAAATAGCTCGTCAGTGCAGGATTCGAAAGAGGCATCCGGCCCGTTATGAAGCCGTAAATACGTAGCCCTGCCATGACGGACGGAAAAGGTCAGCGGGCACGGCACCGCCGTGACCGCTGTCTGCTGGACGCGAGCACGAACATTTCCAAAACTGTAATCCATAAACTACAAATGTATTTTCTTGGTGTGTAAGGACTCACGTAGAAAAGGCTGGGCAGGTGGGGCGCGACCTGATGCTGCCGGTACCATTCCGAGGCCGATTCAACGCTCCAATCAACGCCCTCCATTGCAATGTATTCATTAAAGTCCCAGGAAGATGGTGAAGGGCTTACCCGACCGGGTGAGTCACGAAGGAGTTTAACTTAAACTAGTAATAATCGACCATTTGGCGCAATCGAGAATTTACCGTCAAGGAGTATTGGTTCTTTCTTGCCCTCTCCGCAAATAAAATTGAGGTCATGAATTCGCGTATAATCTGGGCTGCTTGGGCAAGGTGCTATCAAGGGTTTCAACAGACTAACAGACTAACGGCAACAGAATGCATTACGATAATGAAACGCGGCCAGAGCCCATGTGGATACACGACAACTCACTGGCACCCGATAAACAGAGGCAAAAGTGCAGAAATCAACGGATTCGCTGAAAAAGCAAGGCCATGTCCCTGTTGCTGCAAATGGATCTTGCTGACTGTGCTCGTGCTTCAGCTGCTGTGCGGCCTCCAGCCCCCTCCCTCCAACACCCATGCCTCAATGGGGGTCCAAGGGCCAAGGCCCTTGGCTTCAGGCAGGTAAAGGCAGGCCCGCCGTGGCCGATTCGGCCTTGCAACCGGTCATAAAAACAAGATGTGCATCTCAACCAGCAGGCGCCGCTCCAAACATCATATACAGTTCGCACCATCTTCGGCACCTATGTGCTTAACTAGACGGCCTCCGAATGCCATGCGTGGCTTGCTAAGGTCCTCCTCCCCCCCCCTCCAAAACTCCCCAAACGAATATCGTGAAAACTTAGCTGGTTTGAAATGCGCTTCGTCTCAAATGGTGAATGGTGTGAGCCATGTCGTGCGCGCAAGCATGGAGGGTTTGGCCCTTCGCAAGTTTGAAGTCATCTCAGTCGTTGATGGTGGACGAGCGTTCAACGCACAGCGATACCTAAGACGGCAGTCGTAGTCTTTATGGGAGATATGCCCGCTCGGCACCCAGTATGACACTGGTCGACCATGGCGTTTGCCGGCGCGTCGGCTGGCGGAGATTGCCGGACGCTCGCATCTTGAACCGTAAACCAGACTGATGCATGCGCCTGTTGCTAGATGGTTTTCGGTGTGCTATCCTCTGACGTTTGAGGAAACCGCGCCAGCGCAAACAATGGGGCTTAATCTGAAACTGTCGTGCAGCTTTCCTTCGCGAGACTGATAAACGTCTGAGATTCCAGTAACGGAGGTCGCAAGAGCCAGAACTCTGCGTTTAACAGAACGCTTAGAATGCGCGTATGAATCCAGGCCAAAAGCTATGGGTTTCCGGTAGGCATGGAGGGCCGGCTAGCGCCGGCGTAACATATTGTTGGCAACGTTGGGAAAATTTCTATCGCAGTCTTATAATACAACAGGTGGAGTATTTTATGCAGAATTTTTTGCTATGGTTGGTTCGTCAACGATGATGCATAACACGGTCTGATTGTATTCGCCACCGGCGAGGGGTAACGAATGTTCCTGCACGAAGGTGGGCACTTGGTAGGAGCAGGATAGAAGCATAAGTGATCATTCCATCCTTAGACATGCACCAATAGATTTTTACAGCACACAAGTCTACTGGAACGGGGAAGTTAGGACAGAGAGCTGGGATGTTAAGCCGGGAAACCACCTAAATGGCGTTGCAGACTCGTTTATTTGTGAACATGGCTTATTCCCCAATCAGATGTCCGATACTATCAGTTCATACGGGTTACCGCGGATAGAACCTTTTGGAATGGCGCAACACAGAGCCGTAACGAGTACGGCAATTCACAAAGCGCATGTTTTCATTCAAACACCGTGAGGTACATGCCACAAATACGCTGTTTGCTATCCTTGTGTTTAGCTATCCTGCCATCTTTAATAACCAATCATGTGGTGCGCGGTTACAAAACAGCTTTCACGGACACGTCTTACAAACTTTGCCAAGGCCCTGACTGTATTCATCCTTGGACTGCTTTTAACATGGGCAGCCTTTTCTTATCAACGTAAGGCATTGCTGTAAAGCAGGATACGATGGTGATGAGTTTTTCCAAGGAGGTGGCTCCTTCCTGTTTTTCATTCTCTCTAGTATGCGGAGATGTGTCCTTAATTTATTTTATCTCCCTGCCGTAAAAAGCTGAGGCAGGCGTGTAGCACAAAAATGTACTTCCCCTGGGATTTGAGTCCAGACGGATTCCCCCTACCCTTCCGACATACAGAGCGGAATTCGGATGGCCATCAACGTCATGCTATGCCGATTTTGCTTATGACTTCGTCTGTGGACTCATCATCGGCGTCAAAGCCCGTCAAGGGCGATGCAACAAGCTGGCTGGCCATGGGAGGGTTATCAAAAGGAGCACAAAGGACGACGCTTTCAAGCGAAAAGGAGCTAAGCCCAAATGAAGTAGGTATTGTAAGTCAAGTAGGAGCAATAAGCAGTAGCCGTGCGAGACGTGCTGTAAAGTTAGCATCACCTGAATTGCATTAATCTTCATTCTGTTGCACTGTCTCATAACATGCTGGACAGTTCAAGAAGAATGGCGTTGGTGCATGGTTGCGAGATGCTGAAAACTTACAACGGGAACATTTTGCAGGTGGCCTCAAAACTTGGCCCACTGGGAACCACGGAAGCATAGGATGGGCAGTTTCCGAGAGGGATTGCCTTGGTATGCAATTATTGCAAATGGGATGATTTTGCAGCTTCACGTAAACCTGTCCCATCCGCGGCCTCTTATGTGTAGAGCTCAGCGGATGAGGAAGCCGACCTCCAGCTGGCGCTCCGGGTCATCAACAGCTACGACCCCGACAAGACCAAGCCGAAACCTGTCACCTGGGTTGCGTAGTGCTGATGCCTATGAACCCCAGCGCTTATGCGTGCGTTCTTTCCTGCGTGCGGGAAAGATGAAACCAGCGGGCCTGATCGGGCTGGCTTAGGGCTTAGGCAGAACAAACACGAGCGATTAAAAAAACGGTGCCAATTTACATGCACCCGTTATTAGTACATACGTGGGCATATGCATTGGACATTGACCTTCACGCAGCAGGTGACCATTTCATGTGCGCATCCCGGCGCGTGTGTCCCGTCCCTGAAGCCATTCTGACTCAGGTTTGGTGGGACCTGTCGTCTTTTCCAATGCGCAGCGAGACCAGGAGCGAAGCTGTAATGCTTCGCCCTTAAGTAACACGATAGGTTGTAGAGCGTTGTGGATGCCCGCCCTGAGGGGGTCTGAAGCTGTATCTGTGCTGCCCGCTTGCTGCAATGGCAGGGATGTCCCTGCCGTTCTTCGAAATTGGTGTAAGACCGCAGCAGGAGGCTTCTCTCTAGGATAGTTAGATGGGGACAGGGACGGCCACACAGCGTTGGAGGCAGGTCGATAGGTGGACGTTACGTCACAGGGAAGGGTGCCAAGTACAAAATGCATTTTCGTAGCATGCAGCAGGTAGCTCGTGCATTTTTATGAAACGTAATTGCGTGAGAGGATTTGTAATTTAGTTTCATTTGGCTGTGATGGATGTGTTAGTGGCATAGAGAGGGAGACGCATGAACAACACTTCAGCCCCTCCTTTCTTGGGCACTTAACCTTGGTGGTAGGTCGACTAGTGCGGGAGGTTGTAGTGGTAACGAACATAGGCTAGATATGCTGTATAGATTTTTTGCCGCTATGTCGCGAAGTGGTGTTTGATTTTCTGGGAGGTCCGCGTGATGTCCAACTGTCTCTTAATTACTGGAGGAAGAAGAGGATGCCGTGGCGCTTGTGAGGCTGAGGTTGCGTAGTGGTGGGGACGCGCCCAGTGCGCTGGTAAGCAGTGGTAATTTCGCTTTTGGCAGATGAGTGCGATCATCCTGTGCGGCCATTCCGCATAGTCAGGCAAGGCTGCTCAGGCTCGTTTCCGTTTTGCGCGCACCTGTGCGCCGGCATGTAGATATGGCGTGAACAGGCTACCTTAAGCCGTCACCATAATCCCATATAACGAGTTCAGTGCTTAAATGCACAAATGGCGGGACGACACATTCATGGACGGTGTTTAGTTTATGATTTATGCACCGACATATCGTTTTGAAATTAGTTCTATCGAACGCGATCACTAGATATTGCACATACATATTGGCAGGCGGCTGGCAGATGTTAAGGTCTTACTTCTGCTCCCGGAGTGTCCGGGGGTTCAAATCCGCCTGCCGACCCCTCGGGTGTTTTGAGGAGTGTTGATTTGGGAGGTGGTCCCCCATCTTGTGGACGGTGTAGGACGTGATAATATCAACTTGCGAGCTGACCAGGAACTAAGTTGAGGCGCCGTTGATCCGCTAGATTTGGTTGGATGCTGGTGGTGAGTTGCTGAACCCAACGAATACACTCTGAAGTCGGATGGGGTGAATGGATTAGGGTGCCCCTCTCGCAGGGGAGAGCAGGGAACTGCCTCGGGAAAGGGGGCCGCTGGTGAAGCTATACCACCCTGTAACAAGATACATATTCTATTATAGTTTACCTTTTTTCTGCTAGAGCTTACGTAGCAAACGGAGGTGCGCGCCCTTGCTTTGCCCAGCTTTGTCCCCACGCTCGTTGCATCGAAGACCAGCTGCTGGTATGTGCCCTACATGCCCTACATTGCACCATTCCGCCACTAATGCTATTACATTAGTAAGGCTTGGTACCCGAGTGTATTCCGGGCACTGACCTCTTGGCTTTGGTTGCGCTGCTGGTGATTTTTTCGGACCCTTTTTCTGGTCCATGGAAAGAGACACTTCACTGGATCACACCAAATCTTGCTACGTTGAAAACTTGGCAGCACCCCAGTGGGCCTGACCAGGGAAGAGCAGGGCCGGGCATTCATTACACAATCAGACAGTGTTCGAATTATCTGGAGAGACAGCGGACCCAGGTGGCCAGGCAGTATTGGGGCCGTCCCGTCTGCTGAATATGATAATTATTTACGTCTGCAACCAACACAGCAACACATTTTAGGCCCACTGGGGTGCTGCTTGAGGTTTTTTTCCGTTGGCTTGGCAATACCAGCATCACCGTGCTCACACAATGCGATACTTGGCATCGCAAAACGTTATCAGCGAGAGTAGTAAAGAGTCCTGGCCCAGAATTGGAGCACCGATTGATAGATCGTTCGCGTGCGAGAAGCTCCTTTCGGCGCGGCCGCACACGCCCGCAACCCGCGTGCGCCAATGTGTTCTACACCAACATTGTCCACCACCAAATAAAGGTTGGTGGGAATAGTGAAAGGGGTCGGATCACTGTACCTACTGCCGGCGGGCAGTGCGGAAATAGCTCACAACACCAATCAAACTCAATACATGGTTTCTATCGAATTTTGGATCATCTCGCGCAGAGTATGTCACATATCGCAGATAGGTCGATGGACTGCCCCATCCGGTGCGTAATGCGGAAGCGACAGCTAGCAGCGGCAGCAGAACCACCAGCCACCTGCACCTTTGTATAGCAAACATTATCATCACCACAGTAAGGACCCTCTCTGCGGACAGCCCAGCTGACGGGGAAACAGCCCATGAGAAACAAACAGTCCAACAGCCCCGGGCCTGGTGCTCGAGCAGGTTTCCTGCTAGCCAGCTTAGCTGTACGTTCAGTCGATAATGAATTCCAAAGGTGGCTTACGGCTACAGCAAGCTACAGCACCTTGCCAAAGCCACCCTCTCCATTCGCACGCGAGCTGCACCTAGCTGCGACGGCGGCAAGTCCTCTTCTTCCCTAGATGGTGCTGTCTGGCCTACCTACTACCTTCTCTACCTTTCTATCCACCTGCCCTCATGGACACCCCTGTAACAGTCACTCGCCTCCAGGCATTCCTGATCACACAGCACATCCCATCCCGACGCACCGCATCAGGGTAATACCATCACCGGGCCTTAACACGGCAGCTCTGCCACCGGGTCTTGAATGAAGACTCGCTTACTAAGGCTTCTCCCCCACCTCCCTCGCCGTCCCTCACACCACCTCCAATATGCTGATCCAATCAATACTCGGGGTATCCCCGGGGGTTCACGAAATCAAAATATTGAAAGACCCTGGCCGCTCACTCTCCCACAAACCTAGGTCGATTAGCCCTACTCCCCCAGGATGCCACCTTAAAACCAAATCCAACACAAACACACACACAACACCCTTGTTGCCAGCGGACCGCCCACGCCGACAAACATACATACACGCACGTGCGCAAATGTGTCGGCACGCCATTTCACCCACCGGTGGGCAGGTCGCCGCGGTGGGTTAGAGCCAAAGAATAATACATTAAGCGCCAGGATCACTTCGTCATTGCAACTGCCGATCCTCATCCTCCGTCCTTTCCCCCCTCCTTTGCTCCTCCTAACCTCCGATAAGCAGCGTCATTAGGTTGGCGGGAGCGCCACCACATCTCATCCCATTACTGCTCCTCCCCCACCTCCCGTGACCCCACCTCCCAACCTTCCTCAAATGAGGTCGTAGTCCGGCGGCCGCGGCGACCTAGCCGGAGGTGCTGACGGCGGCGATTGCTGCCACTGCGCCTGTAGCTGCTGACGTTGTCGATCCCGTTCCGCGGTGGCGATAGAGGCGGCGATGGCGGCGTCTAGGTCGGCCTGCTCGCTGCTCTGAGCCACCGCTGCCGCCAAACTTGCCTCCTTGGCGCGACGCACGTTTTCCTCCTCAATAGACACCGCAATTGCGCGCCGCAACCGCTCTTCCTCCTCGGCCCGCGCCCGCTGGGCCTCCTCCGCTGACGACGCCGCCAACGCCGCCGCCAGAGCGGGATCTGCCGTGGCCAGCGGAACCCCCGCCACCATGCCGCCACCCAGCACCGGCACCGTATGGTAGTACGCCACTGCTGGCGTAACCGCTCCAACCATCGGCGGCGCAGGCGGCGGCGAGATGACCAGCGGAGGTGCATGGCTTCCATTGCTGTACCCATTACTGTTCCCATGACCGTTGGTGTACGGCGGCACGGTGCCCGCCGGCGGTGGCGGCGGCGGCAGGTTTTGCATGGGGATGTCATGCGTCGATACCGTCGCCGGTGGTGTGCCGGTCGCGCGGAAGCGCTTCCGCAAGTACCGCCGCCTGCCGACCCATATGGCTCCGGCACTGAGGATGAGCAGCACACCAGCCACCAGCACCGCCACACCAATGACGATCTTCTTGGTGTTGTCCGAGCTGCCGCCGCCCTCAGAGCGGTTCACCTGCGTACGTGTGTGTACGTGTGTGTGAAAGCCGCAGTCGGTCCCAGATTGGGTTGCGGGTAGGTGAGAGTGCACAGAATGGGTGGGTGTACGACTTGGCTTCTCGCTTCCACCATCAGCACCACTACCACTACCACCACTGTCATCATTACTGCTAAACCCCGGAGGGGGGAGACTGTCCAAACAGACACCCTTGCATGTCGAGA
>NW_003307572.1:103709-105439 GCF_000143455.1 Volvox carteri f. nagariensis | reverse complement strand
TTCCCTCCCTCCTCAAGCCCCCCCTCCGCCCCCTCCCCGGCCCCACCCCAGCTGCCGCGAGCTGAGACACACACACAGCTGTGAAAGCTACTGCTGCTGTAGCTGCATGACATCGGCAGCAGCAGAACCAGCAGCCGCTGCGACGTGTCCAGCTGTAGCAACACAAACCTTCCCCCCCTTCCCCTTGACACGCACGCACACTCACACGCACACGTACACACACGTGGGCGCACCTGCACGGTTTCCACCCCGTCATCCGGGAGGGTGGCGTCCACCTGGAAGAAGTACGGCGTCGCGGGGTCGCCCAGGTTGCCCGCGGCATCCAGGGCGCGAATGCTGAAGGTGTAGAAGCCGGAGCTGTATGCGGAGAAAGGCAGGGAGGTAGGGAGACAGGGAACTCAGGGAGAGGGGAGGAGCGGAAGACGACGGGGGAGGACTCGCATCACACGCAGCCAGAGGTGGTGTAGCCTCGACAGCCATAGATAGCCGGTAAGGGTGTAAAATTTAGGGCAAGAGCTGCTGTGGCAGTAGCAGCAGTAGCAGCAGTAGCAGCAGTAGCAGCAGTAGCAGCAGCACTCTCCCCCCTCCTCCTCCCCCTACCCCGCTCACTCACTCCTCGATCTGCCTTCATCATGTGCGTCATTACCCTTACCCCAGGATGCTCACTCAGACCTCCACTCAGACCCCCACTCACACACCCCACACCACCACTACACTACTGAAGCAACCACCACCAGTACCTGAAGCCCTCATAGGAGATGTTTTGCGCGTCTCCCCCCGTGTCGCATTCGTGCCACTCGTCCAGCCGAATAGAGGAGCCGTTCAGCAGCCGGGGACCAACACCACCGCTGGAGTCCGGAGTGCTGCTGCTGGTGGTGCTGCTGCTGGTGGTGGTGCTGCTGCTGGTGGTGGTGCTGGTGGTGGTGCTGGTGGTGGTGCTGGTGGTGGTGCTGGTGGTGGTGCTGGTGGTAGTGGTGGTGCTACTGGCGGAGGCTGCAGCGGAGGCATAGGTGCGACCGCCGGACGGGGACACTGACGAGAGCGGTGGCGGCGGCGGCGGTGGGGAGGGCGGGGGTATGGGTGGGGGGGGAGGTGGCGGGGCGGGAGGTGGTGCGGATGTGGCGTTGATTCTGCACAGCTGCTTCACGACGCCGCTGTTGATGGTCATGGGCAGATCGCGGGAGATCACAGTCATTGTGAACTGCCCGGGGTGGGAGGATGTTGGGGGTGGGGACAGCCAGAAAGGTTGGGGTTGGGGTTGGGGAGGAAGAAGGAAAGATGTGATGGTGATGGTCGCGCGGTTTGCACACAGGCGGAGGAGACGGGGAGAATGATGGAGGGGAGGTAGAGAGGGGAGGTGAAAAACACTTGCCGGAAAGGGAAGGAGGCAGGGGAGGGCGACACAAAACGAGGGTTTGGGCAGCGAGGGTGGTGAGGGGCAGGGGGTTGAGGGGGGGCCATGGCGCAACCAAAGGGTGGTTGCAGCGAGCGGGAAGCGACCGCATGGAGGATAGGCAGGAAGGGCTTCTGGCGGAGCAGAGGGTCTATCTGTCTGTCTGTCTGTCTGTCTATCTGTCTGTCTCTCCACAGGTTCATCCCGGCACAAGGGGAAAGGGAGGCGGCCCTCCACACTTCAAGGCCTTCCTCTTCCCCTCAAACCCTGGGCCCCCAACCCACCCCATCCTCGCACTTAATCCGCCGCCACAATCCTTCTTCCCCCTTTCCCCTCT
>NW_003307572.1:88486-103587 GCF_000143455.1 Volvox carteri f. nagariensis | reverse complement strand
CCTTGGCCGGTAGCGGCCTCCGGTAGACGGAAGTGATCTTGCTGAAGGGCTTCGTGTAGTCCGCCACCAGGTTGATGTCCAGGGAGGATTTGAGCCCCGCGCCGTCAGTGGCCTCGAGGGACCACAGGTACTGCCCCTCCCTCAGCGCGTACCTGCGGAGGGACGCACACCGGGGGGCCGGGGGCCGGACAATGCATGACAAGCTGTTTGAACGAACGAATGAACGAACAAACGAACGAACGAACGAATGAACGAATGAACGAACGAATGACGCCACAATCGGTTCGAAATGGTTTTATGTGGGCGAGGACCTAAACACACACACACACACACACACACACACACACGCATGCGCACCTGATGGGAGGCGGCGGGCAGGGCGACCGCCAGTCCATCTTGTCTGTGGTGGTCGGGAAGGTGGCGTTGCTGTCCAGAGGAGCAGCACCGTTGTTCAACTTCAGGTAGCGGAAGGAGCACGAGTAGTTGGCCACTCCTGCAAAGGCGGTCGAGAGGTCATTAAGGAGGGGTTTAAGAGGAGGTCAAGAAGAGGAGGTCCCCCTGCTTTCCCCCCCCCCCCTCCTGCCCCCTCCTATACCTGTGCCAGTGTCGCTGAGTGTGTAGTTCCACTCCACGTAGGGGTTGTTGACAAAGTACGGAAGGGTGGTGAGGATGCTGGGAGGCTGCAGGTCCGTCACAAAGCTCGCTGAGGCGGGCGCCCCGATATTGCCCGCCGCGTCCTGGCCCTGGAGGACCGGCGGGCGCCGGGGGAGGGGGGCCAAGGAGGGGCAGGAAGCGAAGGGTTGGGTTTGGAAACGCGTGCTGGTGCGGGTGGACTTTAAAGAGGGGGGGCAGTGATTCGGCAATTCGGACGCAGAATGGCGAGTAAGCCTGGTTGGTTGGTTGGTTGGTTGCGGCATTTTCTGTCGTTTTCTTGGGGGAAGTAAAATGCACAGATGCCATACACACACACGCATGTTCTCGTATCGTGGCTGACATAATAAGAACACACACATACATACATACACATGCACACATAGGCACGCACCTTAACCTGGAAGAGCCAGTGACCTTCCGTGACGTTGAAGGTGACACTGTCACGACACGGCGAGTACGGCACAACAGTCTCCGGTGTGTTAGGGTCGGGTTCTGACTCCGTGAGCCGAGTGCCCATCCAGCGGCAGAAGAACGCGCGCGTGTCGTCGTCCGTGCCGTCACCCGCGAACTTGATGGTCACCTGCGAGTCGCTCTGATAGGCGTTGGGTTTGCGGGTGATAACCACCGAGGGCGGGGTGGTGTCCACCTGCGGACGCGGGGGGAGGGGGTTAAGAGGGGGGGGGAAAAGGGTAACAGAAAGGGGAAAGAGAGGGGAAAGGGCGGAGGAGGATTTCAGGGTTTTTAGTCTTTCGTACGGCGTTGAAGGGTTTTATCCAGTTATATGTTGAAGCACTTTGTTATATGTTGAAGCACTTTGTTATATGTTGAAGCACTTTGTTATATGTTGAAGCACTTTGTTATATGTTGAAGCACTTTGTTATATGTTGAAGCACACGAACACGGAAAAAAGACACGCTTGCCACCAAGCAAAACTATTGCATCTTTGGGAATTTCTTTTAAAATATTATTGCATAGTTTACAGGAACTGTTTAAATTGACAGCAGTTGTTGTATCAAGGCCGTGAATTAGCCCAATCCAGGATGGATTGAGCTTCAAGGTGGATGGAGCAAGCATAGAGCAACGGGGGTTACGAAAGCTGGGACATATTCGCATTCGGGTCTGCCCGTCAGACCCACCACCTTTTAGGCTCCCCCTTCCCCCCTCCCCCCCCTTTAACCGGTCGGCCGTTGGCCACCTGCTGCTTGCAAACCCCATCACCTGTTATCCCTCTTCCCCCGACCTCGCACACCTCACTGCTGCAGGAAAGCAGCTCACTGCAGGACGACGTGAGGTGATGACCCGGTCGTGTCGGGTTCAGTCAACGGGCGCTGCTCCCGCTCATTCATACCTTCCGGGGATTGGGCGGCCGTTTCCCGTCGGGGCCCCCCTCACCCGCTCTGCCCTCTGCCAAGCAGCAACACCTCCCTCCCACCACCACTACCACCAAAATTACCTCGGTCCCACCCCCCTTGGCCATCTGACCCGCCCCCCTTCCCCCTCACCTGCACTGCCGCCACTCCCCAGGTGATGGGGTCGGAGCTCCTCGAGGGCCGCACCAGTACCAGGTAGCTGCCGTCAGTCAGGTTGGACACCTAAGGGGAGGGGAGGGGGAGGGGAGGGAAGCCGAACCACAAGGGAGGGGAGGGGGGGGAGGGCACTGTGTAAGCGTAATGCGCTGAGGAGTATCAGCAGCTGCAGCCATAGTGCGACATCCCTCTCATTCCAGTCAGCCTAGTCCACGCAGGGAAGGAAGGAAGGAAGGAACTGTAAGAAGGGGGAGTTGGACGGCGTGTAGGGCCCAACATGGGCGAGGGCACAGACTTCGTACCTCACAGAGGGCATATGGCCCCCATCTCCCCCACCCCAGGCAAACCCCCCCGCACTAACCACCCACCCAGCCCACTCACCGTCACATTCCCCCCGCTCAGAGGCTGCCAAGTGGCCCCCTCGCTAATGCTACGGAGCGTCCAACCACTACTGCCACTGCTACTGCCGCTGATGCTCCTGGTGGATGCGGCGGTAGCCGGGGGCTGTAACGCCTGTGTGTATTCGTACGCCCCCAGCAACCCCAACAACTCGGGTGGGGTGGTAGCTGCGGCTGCGCCATTGAACCCAAGAACCTTGTACTGCAGATCCCGGGCCGGCACCAGTCCCAGGGGGCCGCTGACAACACGCGCATACGTGGTGTTGGAGCTGTACCTGCACGCATACATACATATATACATATATATACATATACAACACGTACACCTGTGCGGGATGTCGTGCTCTCTCGCTCGTTTCCTCCATTTGCTGCTCATTACGGGTTACCCACTTCGCAACCCCTCCTGCTGCTTCTCCCCTTCCCCCGTCCTGTATTGCACCAGTAATAATCTCCTCCCCGGCCCAGCCCCGCTACCCCTAGGCCCCCTAGACCCCCCTAGACCCCACTCCCGTGCATGAGCCCCTCACCGGATGCTCCAGGACACCGGATCCGCATCAAACCGGTTGCCCGCCGCATCCACCGCGGATACCTCCAGGAGGAGTACAGGAGGGGGGCCCGAGGGAGGGGTTGGGGTGGGGAGGGGGGGAAGCGTCAGGAGGGAGCCGTGCCACGAACTGAACATGATGGTGATGGTGACGATGGTGGTGGGCCGAGTGCAAAGAGGTCCAGTCAATAGGTCTGCAGGCAGACGTTCGCCCGACCAAACAAAACACACACACACACATGCGCATGTGCATGTTTGTTCCCTTCACACCACCGCCATGGCTATGTGTTTTGACCACGCACGCAACGCTCCCTTCAGACGAAAGGGGAAACACGCATGGTCGTGAATACGTTCCACACCAGGGGGGCAAACAGAGAGATGCACAAGTTATAACCGCACAAACGCCTACATGTACACATACATACATACATACACGTCCACTGCACTGGTCAAACTACCCTTTCCGTACCAGCAGCCTGTAGTCACCGTACAGCATGCCAATCAGCTCCAACGGGCTGGCACACAGGAAGTTTTGCCACACAGGAACCAGCTGACCCGCGGGTCGGCCGCTGATTCCCGAGGCCGCGGCGACGGCAGTGCGCGGGCCAAACCTCAGAAACGGCGGCGTCGTGCCGCCCTTGGGCCCGTTTTCAAACTCTACACGACAGGAGATGTTGACCGCCGTGGCGGCGTCTGCGGCGACGAAAATGAAGGTGGCGTTGTCTGAGGCGGTGGTGATTCGGTTCCCCACCCGGGCGGGTAGGGTGGATGTGAGGTTGACTACCGGGGGGGTCGTGTCCACGAGGACGGACCTGGTGGCGCCCACCTGCTCGCCGTAAACACGGACCTGAAGGGGAAGAGGGAGAGGACGGGGAAGAGGAAGGGGGAGAGGGAGAGAAGCGAGGAGATAAGGGCGAGCATGCTGGGTATCGGTAGGGAAGGGAAATTGCGTACTGGATCACCTATTATCCCCAACACAAAAAGGGGTGAGGTCCGGCTAGGGTAGGTCAGGTGCCCTTTTGTGTGTGTGGAATCCAAGGGACTTGACCAACCAGCCCACAATTTGTTTTTCCTTTACAGGAGACCTCATCCTGGCGTTCCTTACCTTAGTCGCAACACCCGCGGTGTGATCCGTTAGCACCACCGCCCCACCACCGCCCTACCACCGCCCCACCAACACCCCACCAACACCCCACCACCGCCCCACCACCGCCCCACCACCGCCCCACCATTGCCCCACCTGGAACGTATATTTCCCATCCTTCAAGTTAAGGTAGCTGCTGGAGGTGACGCAACTAGCCCAGCTCGCGTACGGATCGGTTTGATTGCTGGCTACTGCCTCCGAAACCAGCCGGCACTGGAAACCTGCCTGGGGGGTGTTGTTGTCCTGGGTGCCGAAGAAAAAGGTGACGTTCCTGAACGAGCGGGAGAGAGAGGGGAAGGGAGTTAGGAGTGGCGGAGGATGGGTGGATGCCGAGAGCATTCGGACAGGACACAAGGCGATGATGCATGGCAAGATGTGGCCGTGTTGGTGGGGGGGGGGGAATCGTGTGATGACGATGATGATGATGATGATGATGACGATGATGATGACGATGATGATGACGATGCAAAAATACTGTGTTCAAACTGAGATGCGGCCCCTGCCCCTGCCCCTGCTGCTGCCCCTGCCCCTGCTGCTGCCTCTACACGGTGCACAGACAAGCGCCGGCCTGGCTGCTATTCGTGTAACGCAGCCCCAGGTCGGCCCACTTCCCCACCCCCCCCGGGCCCCCCTCCCCTCCTCACTTGCTCCCCAGGCCGCTACCCGCCACCTCGCCAAGGTGCGGGACTGCCCCGCCACTCGGCCTCGTAACTCACCTGGAGTTGGTGATGGGAGCTGAAGACAGCTCGTCCCAGATTACAACCATCTGGGCCGCGCAGGTGTTCAAGGCGGTGGAGGAGTCGGAGCTGTTACGGGGAGCGCGCAGGGTGCCGCTGAACTTGCCCTGCAAGTGCGAGGCCACCGGGGTTTGGAATAGGAGTAGGGTTGGGGCCAGCAGCAGCAGCAGCAGCAGCAGAGAGGCTTGGAAAGGAATAGAGGGCTATAACGGCTTGTTGACGGTTGCAGTGGTGGGGAGAGCGGTTTAGATTCACGGGGACAAACCGGCGCAGGGGGCCAGAGGATGCGCTGGGGAGTACGGGTGAATGTGTGGGTGGGGAAAGACGAACCACGAACGAGTACAGCCGTGTTGGGGAGGGGGGCCCCCGGGAAGGGGACTTCACGAGCAGGTCGCCAGGGGGCGACAAGGGGGGTGCGTTTGCAGCCCCGAGTACAGCAGCAGGTGAGCCGTTCCCACCCTGGCCACCACCACCACCACCATCACCACGTGAAAGAGAGTGCGACACCCAAAATTATCCAAACTACCCAAAACTAGAATGTCGCGGGGTTGTGCGGTAGCCATGTCGTCATGCAAACACTAACTTGCCGCACAGGGGCCACACAAGAAGCCCTCGCTCGCTCACACCAGAAGCTCCAGGGCGGCCATCTGGATGTTGTTACCCACCTGTACGACAAGTGCGTACGGCTGCTTGACGGCCTTCTGGAAGATGGAGACCGCCGTGACCGTGATGGCCACATCGCCCGCTGGCAAGTCGTCGTACCATACCTGTACGAAACACGAGGAAAAGAGTCGGATAGGGTTTGAACGAGAGAGACAACCCCACCCCCTCCCCGCACCTCACGCGCCCCGTTTGTGCAGATACGTTGCCTGGTCATGCAACCCCTTCACTCCCTCCGACTTCCGTGTAAACAGGTCATGCAAAGCATTGGCATTACCCTAGGCTCCAAAACCCTAGGCTCCAACACCCTGCAAAACCTCCGTTTGTACATGGAGTTTTAAATGTGCTTTTTCACATTTTCCCTCCTCCTTTTACCCATTATTTTCCCAGGCCCATTCACACACCCGCCGCTCTCCCCCTTTCTCCCCCATCTCCTGCTGCCCCCCCCCTCCCACCTGCTCCACCGTGTTGACGTTGTCCTGCACTCCGTTCCCGTAGTCCAGCATCAGTCCGCGACCTGCGGCCCGGACCTGCAGGTCCAGGTTGTTTACCAGGGCACGAGCAGCCGACAGGTCGCCCGGGTAGTCGTACCTGGGGAGGCAGAGTGTGTACGGCAGCGTATGCAGGGGGGAAGGCGGCGGGAAAAGGAGTAGTATGGTGAGTCGTGGTGGGGGCCCCCGGAGGCGTCCAGGGAGGGAAGGGGGAAGGGGAAGGCATCCAGAAAGGGCGGCGGATGGGGACAAGGGGACCAGGTAATGGGAGAGCTCTCACGGCCCCATCTCACCCCACCCGCGAAAAAAATCTAGGAATGTTTGTCATAACTCTTTAGTTTCAAATTCAAAACGTAAAGCCCCTGATTTTACATTATAAATACATCTGTTATTACTTACATATCGCGTTGCGTTACAGTATCTCTCCTACTAATTAGGAGTTCCCAAGGATTGAAATGCAATCAGCGCCAGACCGTTAGGGAGACACTCAATCACGGGCGGAAAGCTACAAACCTTCGCGGAGTAACGCAAGGTATAACACACACACACGCACACACACAGGCACATACGCACACACGAAGCAGGGGAAAGCAGGGGCGATGCACAGGCAGATACAGATACACCCCCCTGCCAGCACCGCACTATGTGCAGGCAGGGGTTCTACACCCCCCCCACCGACAACATTCCAGAATCCTATCCGCGGGACACCTGCGGGTTTACGTTCTTGCTGCACCAGCCGTGTTCTCGTCACAGTCCCAGTGCCCACATCCCCCCTCCTGCTACTACCCATTCCCCCCAAGCCTTGCGTGTACATGTGTACACACGTATACATTCATTCATACATATGTATGTATGTACATATGTGCGCTACCCACCACGCTAAGGTGATTCTCAGGGGGCCCCCCGTGGCGGATACACAGAACTGGTGCTGCTGGCTCTGAGCCAGGGAAGCGCCCTCGCCATCCACCACCTGCAGCGGGGGAGAGGGCCGCGGAGGGTGCGTGTGTGTGTATGTTGTGTGTCGAGTGTGAGGATGTTCTGCGGGAAGGGGGAATCATATGATGATGATGATGATGATGATGATGATGATGATGGTGATGATGATGATGATGGTGATGATGGTGATGATGGTGATGGTGATGATAATGATGATGATAATGATGATGATGATAATGATAATGATGGTGATGGTGATGCAGAAGGGGGAACAACTGCCGACGTCCAAAGCAACTGTGTCTATGGGGCCACGGCCCTGCAGGGACCATACGGGTATTGCGACAGGTGGACAGGAGACAGGAGAGGAACGTTTTTGCGGGCAGCGGACAGACAGAAAGACCTGCAATAAGCACAGCACAGGGAACAAGACAGGCAAGCATGTGCCGGGTCCCCCTTTACTTTGCATACATGATGCATTCCAACTGCTCGCCATAACGCTTCTTTAACGACTTCAGAGATGTTTCTACCAAAACACGCACAAGAATATCATCCTCGTCGTCGTCGTAATCTTGGCATAGCATACAACGTACACACTCGCGTCCAACCTCTCGCACACACACACATACGTACGTACGTGCATACATACATGAACACACGGACGCCTGGCCCACTGTCCCCCTCACCTGCAGCCTCCACCCCGGGCTAATGGGGTTGCTGGCCAGCGGCAGGGAGTGCAGCAGACTGAGGCGACCGAAGCCCTGGCGGTACGAGGGACCCTCCTCCAGCGGCATGCCCGTATCCGCAACCACTCCCTTCAGGAGGAGGTGAAACCCAGGGATGCGGAGGAGGGGGAGGAGGGGGAGGGAGGGAGGGGGAAATAAGACAATAGCAAGATAATCGCAAAATAACAGGGGGGGAGAAGGGAGAGGGGAAGGCGGCGGAAAAGATGGCAAGGGATACGTGTGACAAGTGCAACCACAGGTGGTGCGCTCCTAGCATTAACTGTATTTGCTGCGCAGGCCTTTACACACAAACTATATCGGTATCTCCGAAGCGATATGGGACAGAACATGAATACCACCTAACCAGGGAGGGGATTTACAACCCCGGGGGCAGCGACCAACGGGACGAAATGCGAACATGGGAAAGGGGTGTGACAAGGGAGGACGGAGGCTGCAAAGGCAAGCAAGCGAATGCTGACCTCCGAAAGAGGGGCCCACTGATGTGATGTAGCGTGTGCGCTACGACGTGCACGGTATCCCCCACCCCCTACCCGCACTGCCACCACTACACACACACACACCGTCAGATGATCCGCACCCCCCAGCAGCACCGCCTTGATCAGGGGCCCACTGGGGGTGAATGAGTTGGCGGGGTTACGCACGCCGTCCGGGTAGAAGCCCTCCATGAAGTACTGACGGACCTGCAGTCGATGGGTCGAGGGGCGTGTGGTGTGGTGTGTGGTGTGGTATGGTGTGTTGGTGTGTTGGTGTGGTGTGTGGTGTGGTGTGTGGTGTGGTGTGTTGGTGTGTTGGTGTGGTGTGGTGTGTAGCGTGTGGTGTGTTAGTGTGTGGTGTGTAGTGTGTGGTGTGGTGTGGTGTGTGGTGTGGTGTGCGGTATGTGGTGTGGTGTGGTGTGGTGTGGTGTGTGTGGTGTGGTGTGGTGTGTGGTGTGTGGTGTGTGGTGTGTAGTGTGGTGTGGTGTGTAGTGTGTGTGGTGGTGTGTGGTGTGGTGTGTAGTATGTGGTGTGGTGTGGTGTGTGGTGTGGTGTGTGGTGTGGTGTGTGGTGTGGTGTGGTGTGGTGTGTGGTGTGGTGTGGTGTGTGGTGTGGTGTGTGGTGTGGTGTGTGGTGTGGTGTGTCGTGTGCTGTGTGGTGTGTGGTCTGGTGTGTGGTGTGGTGTGGTGTGCTGTGTGGTTGCCTCACACAGCGCTGTCACACAGCTTTGAGAGGAGTTACCAGTACACAAGAAACGGAGGAAACTGTGGTAGTGAGGCAGGGGGAGGGGGAGTTTCCTGACTCAGCACGCCACAGACAAGAAGACCAACGGCCACCTCAGATACATACATGCGTACACAATGTACCATGCCTCAGTTATTAAAGACGACGTTCATACACACATACAGACACACATGCTGACATGCGTACCAACAAGGCGGACCCGGCCACTACCGGTGTTGCCATTGAGGTTCCCTGCAGCAGGTTTGTGTGTATGGGGGAGGGGGGAAACCGCGGCAGAAGGGTTTTGACGGAAGGGGGGCCGCAGCAAACAGGACGGCGGTCATGAAAATATTGTTGAGATAATGGAGAGAGGACGACAAAGCAACAGCCGTACAATCGCCCCGAAACCGCACCCGGACAATCCACTCACGCCGACTGTATCCCGGCTGGCTGCATGGCAATCACAGCAGTGACGTCAGGCTGGTTAATTCCACTCAGTCGGGCCTCTCGCTCCCCCTTTTCCTGGATCTGGATCTGGATTTGCTCAGGACAGCTCGTAATTCCGCGCTCCTACCACCCGGGCTCTTGCCTTCCTCCTTCCCTCCCCCCTTCCTCTCCCCCTCCGTCCCCCGTCTGCTCACCGACATGCTAGTCAGGGCGACACTGGAATCGCAGGACGGGCTCCTGCCAAAGACGGGGCTGGTCCGATTTGAATTAGCCGACCACAGCGTACCTGGAGCGAGGACGGACGGACGGACGGATCCGGAGGCAGCGGCAGCGGGACGTCAGTAAGCAGTGGCTTATATATTACTTTTTTACATTTTCACGTAGCCCACGCCGACCCCCTACCCCCCACCTGGCGCCACGATATCCGGCTTTATCCGCCCATCCGTGGTGGGTCCCACCGAGCTGTACGGCGCCACATCCTCATAGGACGGGTAGTCCGTCTGGGGCACCTTGGAGAAGAACAGGGACACAGTGCCTGCGGGGATGTAAAAAAGGGCGGGGGGATAATGAGGGGGGAAAGGGGGGAAAGGACAACGGTGCGGGGAAAAGATGAAGCGGCCGGAGGGCGGTCGGCGTTTCCTTCTTCGTCTCATGCACCGAAGGTAATAAGCCGGCTTGAAATGCTTCCTCCTCTAGCTGCTATCCCTCCCAAGGCCCACGCATCGGCATATCACGTTCCTCCAGGAATGCCCCAGGCCTCGAACCCGGGAACTTTAGTTCCCCGAAAGGGGATGAATTTTCGTTCCCCTAAAGGGGATGAACCCCCTGCTTCCCAAAGAGAGCCGCAGCACCGCACAGCACGGCACAACAACATACCGCCACTCAGGGCTAAGGACATGCCACCGGGTCGTCTCGGCCTTCCTTACCACCCCGCACCCACTGCAGTCCACTACCGCCTAATAACCAGCCAGTCAGCAATACCCAGCGGCAACCCTCTCCCTCTCCCCCAACCTCACCGACCCCCACCACACACACACACACACACACCTGCAGCCACGGAAGTCTTGAGCCACAGGCCCGTGGACAGGGGCACCGAGCCCGCAGCCACACTGATGCTGCCAGGCACGTAGTCGGAAGGCGGACTCATAGAGAAGTAACCGCTATCCTGAGGGGAGCGGAGTACGGGAGGGCGAGGGGGTGGGGTGGGGGAGGGGACACGGCACGGCGCGGTGTGGCGCGGCGCGACACGATGCAGGACGGGACAGGGAATAAGGACAATCGTCCCTTAGAAGTTTCAAACACGCTGATGCGATCGATCTTGCCGGGGCGGCGATGATCAGTTGTTCGCGTGACATTTGTATGTATGTCCGGTCTCTGGTCTCCCCAAGATCTCACCGTTGTGAAACACGTTCACCGCAACTTATCACGAGTTTCCCCGCACCGCCTTTTTCCGTTTATGCCAAACCCCGAGGGACCCAATTCCCCCATTCCCCCGGGTTTTTTCCCTCTGCTCCCCCTGACTAAGTAGCATGTGCGGGTTCGCTCGCACCTTGACGTTGTTGTATACAATGATGGCCTTTGCGCCCGCCGCTGCAGCAAACCGGGCTTTGTCCGTGAAGTAGCAGCCGCCCCGCTGCACCAGCAACACCTTGCCCGACGCGGCGCCTGAGTTTTCAAGCCAGCGACAGAGCCAGCCGGCCGAGGAGGGGGGGGAGGGGGAAAAGACAAACCACGAGCGAGTGGGAGAGGGGGGGCATGGGAGGGGGGAGGAGACGCAGGGGTCAGCATAAAAGTGTACGCGGCGTACACTGGCAGACAGCTTCACCAGCACCATCAGCAGGGTGAGGAGCAGCACTGTCAAGTGTCCTCAGCAACAGGCAACACGCAGGCGGCAGCGGCAGCAGCAGCCGCAGCTACGGCAGTAGCAGTGACTAGAGCAGCGCGACAGATAAAAGGGACGCTGTTGCAGCTCAGGACGTCGGACTTGTACGGCGCCCAGTGCGGGCAGTCGCATCTTCACCTTCCCCCTATGCGACATGCATGCTAAACCACCCCCTCTCACCCGCGTTCGCCAGTGTTGTGCACGCGGTCTCAGGACTTGCCACTGCCATCTGTGAGTTGCTCAGTCCTGCCGCCTCCAGATCCACACCAAAGGTGGCCTTCAGCACCCGAACAGACCGGGTGAAGCGCTGGGGGGTGAGGATGGAGGGGGAAAATGGAGGGGGCACGCGGAAAGGCAGCAGCAAAAGCCGCGGCGAGGTTGGAGGGGGAGGGCGAGTGGGAGAAAGTCTGCAACGAGAGTCTGCAACAGATACCAGGACCCAAGCAAGTCATGCAAAGCCAGGAAGCCGACGGGAAGTACGGGGGCATGAAAACGACAGCCATTCGCCTCTCCCCTCTCTCCCACCTGGCCTCCCGCCAGGTCTAGGTTGGCCGTCATGTTGGTGACTGAGGAAAACCAGTTGGGCCGTATGGCGCCGCTCTGAGAGGGAAGGGGAGGAGGGAGGGAGGCGGGGTAGGGGTAGTAAATGCCAAGCCAAGACGGGAAAGCAGCTGTCGGACGTCCCAAGTTGCAAACTGCTTGGGGAAAGGGGGGAACAACACCGGGGGAGGGGGGGGAAAACAACCGGGGTGCGGGATTTCTGGGTATCCGGTGGGAAAGGAGGGGGCTCCCTTGCGTGCACCGCATCCTGCTCCAATTTCCCTTTCAAATTCAAATTTAGTTTATTTCCCCCGTCTAATGCAACTTCCCTTCCCTCCTCGCCAAAAATTAAATCCTTTTTTTATTTTTTCTGCATTATTTTTCTGCATTATTGGTTTCTTGCCATTTTTATGCTTCATTAATTATTTAATGCTATTTATGCTTTATTATTTATTTTAATTCTTTATTATTTATCTAATGCATTATTGGTTTCTTGTCATTTTAATGCTGGGGTTAGGATACTGAATACGGCTACAACACAGTATCCGACGTACAACTAGATGTGACACACTGTTTTTTGACCGGCTGGGCCGCCTGGCTTCTCTCCCGCAGCAAACAGCAAACCACGTAGACTATGCCGACTACTTCCTACGCCTCCAGCACCATCACAACCTGCTCCTCAACAGCACTTCATCCGGCTTGTATGTTTGCACACACACACACACACACACACACACACACACACACACACACACACACACACACACACACACACACACACACACACACACACACACACACACACACACACACACACACACACACACACACACACACACACACACACACACACACACACACACACACACACACACACACACACACACACACACACAAGGCCGCCTCCGCCGTCTCAAGCCTGAGTCGGCGGCATGTTTCGTTCGGCCCGCCCCCTCGCCTCCCTGCTGTCAAGAGCTCCCCCCATCCCTCGACTCCCTTTCTTGGCATCAGCTTCTCTCGTTCGCGGTTTGTCTTCCCCACTTCGGCTTCTTTCCCTCTCCCCTCCCCTCCCCCCCGCACCACTGGGACCGTGGACAGGGTGGCCCCCACGGCGATGCAGTTCTTGGCCACTGCGGGTGAGGTGACGGTGCCCCTGGCCGAGCTGGCACTCTTGTCGCCATAGTTGCCTGATCAGGACACACACACATACACATACATACCGCGGGGACAAACACACACGTCAGGTGAACAACACAACACAGATACACATGCACATACATACGTACATACATATAGTGCGGGTTGCGTTGCCGACTGAGGTGGGGATCAGAGTCCAAGGCGAGCAGGACCTGACGCGAAAAGACGCATGCGCGCACGAAGGCATAATCACGCAATTATACATGGAACATTTTCATTACCACTGAAAAAGTGGCCGGATGCGGTGCGCGGCGGTCACATGGATGCGCGCCGATCCCCCCCCTCCTATACACAATGCCACAAACACCCACCCAGGGGACCCTATTTACCCCTCCCCCACCAATACCAGTTCATTCGTGACTTCCTTGCATATGGAGGACACCTCAACACCCCCTACCGGCTGCGAACACGGACACGAAGTCCTGGTTCGTGAAGGTGAATCTGTCCAGGGAGGCCGACATGCTGTCGTACGCCGTCAACTCGGAGCCCCAGGAGTCGCTGTGGACGCGTGCACCCATGCGGTACGTCAAATTGAAGTACGAGCGGTACAGGTCGCCGGGGGTCCACACCTGCCGTGCGCGCAGTACACGGTGGGTTTGGGGTGAGGGGGAGGGAAAGAGACGAACCACGAACGAGTGAAGCTGCTGCCAAGGAAAGAGTGTACCAGAACTGAGGGGTTGGGGGGGGAGGAGGGGGTCGAGGAGGGCCCGGCCTGCCCTGCCCTGCTCCTCTTTCCATCCACTAGGGAAGCTCGCCGGGGAAATCCCACTTACTCGCATTGAGGGGTACACATACGTAGGAATTCAGAATCATGCTGTAAGTATGGACAGGACGACGCATGCGCCATTCCAACGCCGGCTGTTATGGACATACATACGTGCACATATGTATGCATATAGATACACACGGACAGACACGCTTAACATATTTTTGGCAACGCCCTGGGTATCAAATACACACATACACATACACAAATACATATAAGTTCTTCACTGCCCAACATCCCCCTCCCCCTCCCGCCCCGCCTCACCCCGTCCGAGTTGCCCCTGCTCAGGTCCAGGAATGCGATCTTGGCGGAGGGAGCCTGGCCCGTCCCCATTGCCAGCGGCTCATCTGTAGGGCTCGCTCTGTCGTACCTGTCGTACATTGGGGCCATAGTGCCATAGTACGGTTCAGCAGACGATTGATGACACGGTCGATATTGATTGACCCCTCCCCTCTTCCCCTCCTTCCCCCCCTTCATACACACACACACATTGCTTCATCCCCTTCTTCCGCCGCACTCTCTACCAAGTGCCCCCTCACCTCAAGAACACAACGTTTTCACCAAGTTGTGGGCACGGGCGGGGTTATGAAATGCCCTTTCCTAACCCCGCCCAAGTCCCATTCCCCCATACACCTCTACGCACACCTCTCCCCTGCTGGCCCGCCGCCGCCCGGCTCCCCCCCACCACCGCCACCGGCCCTCCCCCCTTTCACCTGCTCCCGACCAATGTCCCCGATACGTGCGTTCCGTGGCCAAAGCTATCCACCATGTCCTGGACCAGGGCCAGGTAGTACCGCAACTTGCGGTGCTGCGTGCTGGAGAAGTACTGCACGACGGTACAGGAAAAAACGTGAGGCGCGCGGGAAATGGGGATAATAGGAGACCAGGGTAAGACGACCACTGCCGAATGAAACAGACACCAGAGATAGACACGGACAGTCCGGGGGATGGGGGTGATTGCGGGAACGGGGTCGGGGAGCGGGGCCTTGTGAGGTAGGTGGGAGAGGGAGGGTGGGACCATGCGCCGTAGGGTCATGTCCACCGGGGAAGGGGATGAAATAGGGAGGACAGCGCGATTCACCGCCCGCCATCCCTCTACTCGTGTAACCCCGACCTTCCGTACATGCTGACATACACACGCACACACACATAATACAACACAATAAAAAATGAGGAATGAATACGCACACGTACCTGCATGCCGTTGCTGTCCACCAGGACGTTATTACCCACATCCACG
>NW_003307572.1:50766-88048 GCF_000143455.1 Volvox carteri f. nagariensis | reverse complement strand
GGACATATGAGCAAATCCCCCTAATCCTAATCACTCTCAAGCCCTCGTCCAACTCTCCCCCCTATCCCCGTTATCCTTGGAACCATGCCCTCATGCGCGTTCCCCTCCTGTTCATTGATGTAGCACCTTCCCTCCCCCATCCCTCCCTCATCCCTAGCTCACCTGCGGGGCAGCTGCCAGCCACTCCACAGTGGCCTCCAGCGCCACGGGGCACACCGCGACCAGGAGAAGCTCGGGGCTGCCAAAGTCGGACTCCAACACCGGGGGGCAGTCCGGGGGGGAGAGAGCAGACAGCGAAGGCTGCCAGTCCGAGACGGCAGCAGCCGCAGGGTTGTACGGCAATCGGCGGCCGCCGCCGCCACCACCTCCACTACCCCCGCCGCCGCCACCGCCGCCGCCGCGGCTGCGGCGGCCTCTCCTAGCTAGCTGGCCGGCAAAGCTATCTTCCATGCTGTCGCCGCTACTACTGCTGCTGCTGGTGGTGGTGGTGGCATCAGCCTGGCCCTGTCCAGTCAATAAAGGTTTTGATAAAAACGTGCGGAGAGTCTTCAACGTGGGTTACATAGCGAGTGGATGGGCGGCTGGATGCGCGGAGGCGAAAGCATTACAACTGACCGGGTGGCTGGAGGGACGGGTCAGGGACAGACGTGCAGAGCAGAGCAGAGCAGAAGAAAGGGCGACGGTCAGGTATCAACCCCGGAGCCCCAAAGCCCTGCCGCCATATACCCGCCGTACCTGCCGTACTTCTGAAAGAATCCTCAGATCTGAGGGGTCCAGGTGCGGGAAGTGAACCTCCACCGTCACCCGAACCGGCTGCGCCCCGCCCGCGTTTGAGCCAGCACCGACTTTGGCGTTGCTGCTGCTGCTACTGCTGCTGCTGCTGCTGCTACTGCTGCTACTGCTGCTGCTGCTACTGCTGCTGCTACTGCTGCTGCTGCTGCTACTGCTGCCACTAATGCTATCCGTGCCATCGTCGGCTTTGGATTCGTCGGCGGATGTGGGAGATGAACGGCGGGTCGGCCAATGGGCACGTATTGCGCCCAGCAGCCAACCCGACTGCGCGGACAGACAGACAGACAGGCAGATAGATGGACTGACGAACAGACAGACAGATAAACCCACGCACGGTATCAACGGAAGCGCGTGTGTTAGAGTGAGCACACGTTGCGACAATTACACAAGGGATGGGTGGGTGGCTGTAAGGCTAGGTGCGTAATAGCCTTGGACCCCTAGCCGTGACGCCTAGGGAAGGTTCCAGAATGAACAAGTCATAGCAAGTCATTCCCAAATTCCTGTGGCAGGTCAGGTTAGGTGCTGCTACCAAAAGCCACGGGGGGCCGTGGAGGGTTATTGAGCCGCGTCACGTGACATGTCATGGCGGCATGATGTGCAGCAGTGGGATAGCGCCAAGTGGTGATATCTTGCAGAACCAAGTACGGCGCGGTGAACTGGATCTCGTACAGGGAGCCGTGCTTTCCTGCTGCCGGACCGCGGCCATTTGAACCCGGCCACCCCTCCGAACATCCGCCCCAACCGCGCCGCCGGATGGACTTTCCGGTCTATTCATTGAGTTAGGTGTGTGTATGTGTGTGTGTGAGAGAGAGTGGATAACTTAAGGTCGGGCCAAAATCGTTTGCAGAGCCGTGGGTTCTAGAAACTTGGTTCCGGCAACGCTTGGACGCACAACACACGCACACACATACACGCGTTCCCTTCCCCTCCAGCAACTAAAACGACTATTTGAAGCGACATGCACACAAAATTATTAGAGTACCATACTTAATACCTTTGCATGTGGTAATACTGGATGTAATATATATCTTTTTGGATACCTGGACATACTGGGGCACATGGGCCACAAACGGTCACAAAGGGACGCACGGCGCACATGTGCATCCCGCAGCACAGCACACACCATCCCAATCACCTGCTCAGCTTGCGCCTCCTCCATCAACTGGTCCAGCCTCTCTCCCCCCGCAATCCGCTCCGCCACCGCAGAACCCGCACGCCGCAACAAGTCCAGTGCTGCACCCAGCTCCGGAGCAACACGCAGGCTGGGGGGCCCGTACGGGGCCTGAGGGGCTCGCCCGGGCGTGTGGTGGACACAGGAATAGGGGGACGTAAGGGACCCGCGCGCATGTGCCTCAACCCCTCAACCCCTATCCCATACACACGAGGTCGGACTACTGCGTATCGTTTACAGTGACCTGCGCTCAACCCCAAACACTCAGATGGTCCTACCTCACTTATTATGAGCAGGGTCGTGACCATGCAACCGCAGCTTATGCCTCTCGATAAGTTGTCGGGCGGTGGTGTGGGCCGGTGGCCAGGAACGGAGCGGGTCCCTAAATACCCCAATCTGCCCACCTTCCTAACCCTCCCACCCCTCCCCGCTGGGGAGTCCTAAGTGCCTTGGACTCAGCTAGGACTCAGGTGAGTGGGACGTCGGCAGCTGTCTGTGCTGGAAATGCGCTGTCATACATCTCTCTTTTCCAACGGCCCGAGGACGACATCACAAAAGGCGTTTTCTACTACATATGTCCCACATCCGACCGCCCCCAAGCAGCAGCCACGGCAACCACCCACCAGCCGTACGTCCGGGAAGGCATCCAGCAGGGGCGCAAGGTCGGAATCGTCCGCCACCGCCAGCAGCCAGGCGGCTGGCGGCAGGAAGGACACCACCGCGCAGCCCGCAGAGTGAAGCATGGACAGTAGCCGAGCCTGAGCAGGGCCAAAGTGCTGAGGCGGCGGGAGCCCCGCTGCCGCTGCTACTGCTACTGCTGCTGTGTCTTCTCCAGCCTCAGCGCCTATGCGGTGGCGGTAGCCGTTTTTACCCCCGTTGGCGAGGTGGTGTTGTCCACCCTCTTGCCAGTGCAGTGTGGGTCCCAGTGTGAGCAGCCACAGTTGGGCATGGGCAAATGGACCCCATTCCGGAGACTGGGTGGGAGGAGGGCTGGCGGCCCTCGGCGGCAGCTGCTGCTGGAGCAGGCGTCTGCGTGCTGTCGGGGTGGGCGGCGGGAGCCTGCGGCGGAGGGAAACGATAGTGGTAGGAGTTGATGTTTCTAGGGTAATGGAGGCTTGGTGGGTGGTGAGGAAAATATGTAGTAGCAGTGTGTTGAGAGCGAAAGGAAGTGAGAAGAAAGATGTGGCGAGCCTCAATTAGGGTGAGGATGGCTGTGGCGTGACGCATGGGTTGAGGCAGCTTCCTCGGTGTGAAACACAGTGGTCGTGCGAGTATCAGGCCCTACCTGCTCTGCACTGCAGCCACGTCCACAGTGCCCGTCCTGAAGTGCACGACGTGCACTTGACTGGGCTGCTCCCCAAGGGGACCGTTTGAATGTTGCGCCGCATCTCCCGACGCTAGCCGCAAAGCAAATGCTCCAACCAACAAAGCAGTATATATCTTCCTCATCATTTTACTAAACATTTCGCGCCGTTAATCGCTCATTCTTTGCTCGGCGTCAAGAAAACTTTCAAAGGTCTGCTGCTATGCAGCTGTGTGATTATCGCGGGATAGCAATCAGATATATTATACGACCATGTGGCAGATTGAAACAGCTCAACTGCCTTGCGAAGCGCCTTCTCCCGGTTTCAACACTGCGTATAAGGACCACCTCTACGAGTTACAAGCGCCTTGGCTCGTGTCAGCTAGCCGATTGAAAATGCTTGCAAGGTGTGCTTTAAAGGTGGGTAACTTCTACGTATACGATAAGGTGCGCGCACGGCTATGGTTCACGGTACTTAAACGTTCGCAATAAACCTATGACTGCATCGTATAGCAACGACATCTGTATAGCGTTCACATGCTTCAGAGGATCATCTTCCGATGTGACACGTTAAGTTTAGGTTGTACGAATTGGCGCATTCCATAACTTCGGCCTCTTCGCGAGAAAATGTCATCGCTGGATCAGCACTTGGCATGTAATTAGCTAGGCAACTATATTGTAATTTTCAGAGCTGTTGTCCATTTGGTGATCTTTACCTTCCGACAACTTCGTCGATAAGCTTTTGCATCTTTTTGCGGATGGATCCCTCTGAGTTTAATAATGAATTCAATACGCTGTGTCACCATTACAGCTTGCAGCTTCAATGTCTTACGCACGAAAGTCCCAGGCCAGGAAGAAACCCAACGGCTCCTAAAGCTCCGTCTAGTTGTTTCGTTTGGCGGAGTTTTCATAATTTATCTAAGCCTTTTAGCTGCAATAATGGGCTCCATCCGATCCACATCGGAAATTCGTACAGAACCGTTGAACGTTAGCGAGTCTGGACGTAGACTTGGTGCTATGCAGCTATGGGTAGCTGCACATTATCAAACCGTGCGGCTGCGAGTTGATTTGCTCGGTGTAGCTCCTATCAGGTTTCCGGAATACTGCTGCGGCCAAGGACCGCCTTCCGAGGGTTTTTCAACACCAACGATGAAAAGAGCAGCCCCAAAGCTTTAAACATCTCCCAACACACGCATGTGTCAGAAAAAAACGGAAAAGCGACAGCAACAGCTCATCTTACCAACTGCAGCCTTTAATCCGTCTTCAAATGCCAGTAGGGCATCCTATAGCTTCCTCAGCCAACGCACACGCGGTGCGCACAGCCAAGGCACATGAAAGGGCACAAGACGCCTCAAGAGAGCTGACACAGGCCAGAAATTGCAGTTGCAATGCGTAAAACCCGCATGCCAAGTGCGGGACGCAGATGGTACGGACGGTGCTGCAAAGAAGCTGCTCTTCTACAAGCTAGGAAGGTATATTTAACGTGAGTCCGGTTCAAAGCAGCGGCTCCCTGGATTCCACGATTCTAGGAACATACGTTGAGGCAATATTCAAAGGTAAGGGGGACCGTGCAGTGCAGGGCGTGTTACTTTGTGGGGATGAATCAAGCTTGAAGGAGCCCCTGTCCTTGTTGTTTGATACGCTCGATCGCACATCTTGCCAATCGCAGCATTTAGGGAATTGTCAAGAGCAGCCGCAAGAAGCTCGGAGAGTTCCAATCGGTTACACTTACGGAGGGGGGGAGTGAATTGGATATTGCAGTATCGATTTCGCGAGGGAGCGAATTGGATATTGCAGTATCGATTTCGCGAGGACCAAAGCCCACTTGTCATGTGTCTTGTGTGTTGCTATGCACAGCCAGCGCCCCGTGCCAGCGGCTACGCAGCCCTTCCGGAAGGAGCCCGGAAGCCCGGAAGGAGCGACAGGGAGGTGCCAATTTGCCTGGGCTTACCAGGCCCCCTTGTCCAGTCCTCCTACCCACACAACACAGAAAAGGCGCAAGCTATCCCAACCAGCAAGTTGATTGCAACCCCATTGCTGTAAAACCCACAGCCAGTGACATGCTATCCAATTCCACTGTCCCAAGCCGAGATCTCGGGTCCGCTGTTCCCCGCCATGTCCCTGGTCTTTTTGGACAAGGCCCTTGTTAACATGACACGGCTGGCCCATATGATGGCGTATTCCGCAAATTACGTGAGGAGGGTCTCACATTAGTTACAGTCTCGACAGTACCTTCACACGCAAAGCGCACTACTCATCCTCTCCGCTATTTAGAAGCAGCAGGCCCCGGAAAACCCGCTCTCTACCATGCTGTGCACACGGCTTAGTACGCCTCGGAGCACGAACATGTACGCGCTCGTCGTGCACACAAAAGATCCTGCCTAAACGTTAGCCACCGTTTTCCACCACCTGCGCCAGCTCATTTCCGCGAGTCCACTTGAAGCTGCTGCCACGTATTCCCCCATAGGACACAACCCTGCGCGGCCCATGCTCAGCTTGTTGCAAGTACTCCCCCCACATGAAACGCAATCTCTCGCCCCACTTCCTCCCCGTCGCGGATACATTTCCCTCGCATACCCGCAACCACACACGAACCAGGAAAAACTCTTGCACTACTTGCACGTGCCAGGCCAGTACGGCCCGGCAACTTACCTATATACCTAAATAAAACCCATGCCCCTAGCACCCAACACCGCTACCCGACAATCCTGCTTTACCCTCTACAGCTACCCCTCATGAGCGCCATTGCCGTCGGCTGGAGCGACAATATCCACCTTCTGGCCCCGCTAGGTGCTGAACTGCTGCTCTCACACAAAACGCTCCTGTCGCCTAATGCGAGAGTCCCTAACTGACACCTGTGCCCAGTTTACGATACACAAACTCCTAGTAACGCAAGCCGCCCAGCAAGCTTGGTCCTCTGCTAGTCCTCTGCTACCGCCGCTTCTGTTTCCCCTGTTAACACTGCTTGATCCAGGTCAGGTGTAAGCCTCCCCGTCGGCATATTACAACAAACAGGGATATAACCTCATATCAGGGGTCCCCAAGCCAAGCCGGACGCATCCTTGGGCTCCTCACAGACCCCTACTCCCCCCCACAACACCTACCGCCGTCCATACACGTTCCACATATTCCTTAGCGGGGAGTGCTGGCGGGTGGCCAAATGTGCTACGCTACGGACTATACTATCAAGCTTCAGCATACAAATCTCGTTCACCTCTTTTAAGTGAACGGTTCTGCAAGGCTCACTACCGAATACCCAATTTTGCCAGCTACCCTGCCTCTGCCGTGCTCGGCCCATGCACCTCACTATCACGCAAGTTTGGTCTGCCCAGCCTGCGGTTGGAAGTTCAGACTTTCCATTCCGTCAGACACGCTCAACTCGGAATTACTCGGGAACGCGGCCCTCCATGTACGCCTGGTAGCTAGCTTGCTGCTTGGGCTTGAAGGTCGACAGCACGGATGAAATCGCCTCAGCTGCAGGGCAACCAAGGGACAAGGTAGGGAAATAATAAGAAAATGGCTGTGATGAAAAACGGTCCTGCGACAACTGTTAACCCCTGCCGGGCAGCGGCTTCCCATGCCTCTACGGCTCTCCTTCCAGTTGCCCTTCACCAAAGCGTCACGGGCGAATACATATCGTAACCTCCAGGTCTTCCGCCCGCAGGCTTCTTGAACTCCTTTCCGGCACCATCTAGACGGTTAGCACCCCAGCACCGCCTAATTGTTGGGATCGCTTCTCGGCCACAAGTGGTTTTCTTCGTTCCCAAGCCTGCGCCAAACGCATCCTTTACCCTTCCCGGACCTTTCGATATTCTGCCCCGCTTACCCGGCACCGCGCCCTGCAACCGCATTAGTAGCTGCGCCATGCGCACCCCAACGGGACCCGCCACATACGTAGTACCGCCGCCCAGTACCTCCGCAAACACAGTCGCCACCTTGGCGGCGTGGGGCACAATGCGTGGGTCCTGGGCTTCGCACATCTTCACCAGCTGCTCGTGCATTGCCTGCGAGGCCCAGTTGGATTGCAATTGAGTGGAGAATGGATCGACACGAATGCATGACGCGTGTACCAGGGGCCAAGCTCTTAAGAACCCGTGATGCACGCCACACCCACGCAACGCCTTGCCCTTCAGCAATGGCAATGAATCCATTAGCCAACGCGCCGCGCCCACGCGCCGCGCCCGCGCGCCGACTCCACCCACACGACGCTTAGGTCACATCGCTCGATGTCATGCGCCCTCCATTTCCAAGCCAGTACCCCGCCCAACGCTCACGTACCGTAGCCTCTACAGCATCCGCCTTGAGGGGCAACGACTGCAGCCAGAGCGTGGCCGCCGCCGCCCCACCGTCGGGGCCGAGTGCCTCCGCATGGTGCGTCAGCACGCGGCCGAGCGCCGCAACTGCATTGTCAGTGGCCATGTCGTTGTCCTCATTCCTGCATATATGTCAAAATGAGGAACATGACGGCAGGATTCAACGTCAGTAGATAGGATGGTGGTGACGGCGGTTTTGGAGCGGATGCAAAAACCGAAATCGATTATTATGGGAGCAACCTATGTAAGTAATCCAACAACACCAATTTATCAAAACTGCGCGACGCCCCATCACCGCCTCCTACCCAGCTATGCACTCTTTTTGCGCCCCACCCACTTGGCATCTGGGTGTTGAATAATACCCGCCATAATCTCCGCTACTGCAGCGGCATGCGGTCGGAACAGCTCCACCGGCGCCTTTGCAGCCATCACACCAAGACCGTACACAGCACACTGCCGAAGATCGGCGTGATCCGCGCGTGTAGCCTCTAACAGGATGGGCAGGACCTGCACAACGGGGATGTGACAATTTGCGTTGACCAAGCAAGCGTTAAAGGAGACAAGTAATCACTCGCCATCTGAAATGCAAGGGCTGCTGGTACTGGTGGTAATATAGAAGCGTGCTAAAGCCGCATGCATATACTCATAAATGGCCAGGGATCTGAGGTTGGGTCCAGCCACACAATGTTGGGCAACGCCAACCCAAGGGAGTCCAGTGACACGCGAAGTTTGACGACAACGCAAGGATGTGCGCAAGTGATGAAGAGGGGATGCGGTCACCAAGCCTCGAGACTTTTGCAGGGTAGACCGACAAAACAAATGCCCACATTGGGCCCCCGGATACTGACATGGTCGATACTAAGTACCGGGCGAATCTTCCTCACTCACGTTGTTGAAATGTTTGGCCATCCCCGACGGTGAGTTCTCCAACAGGTCATCCACCAGGCAGATTGCAATGCGCCGTTCCTCAGCGCTACGGCTCTTGTCCTGCTCGGGCCAGGGTAGGAGCAGTATTGCGAAACATGTTGACCTATGAGATTATTCGGTGGACATAGTGTCGCCGGACAGTCTGTTCAGTGGACATCGTGTCGCCGGACAGTCTGTGTCCATTCGGTGTACGCTTACGAGCACAACCATTCGGTTTGGTTCAAAACCCTCGCTTGATCGAATCGAGACGTTTCGGCTGGGAGCTTTTAAGAAGGGGGTCATGCGGGACTGTTTGCGCAAGAGCACAGACATTCCAGAGGTATGGCAACATACCGGGTGCACAACGGTACGGAATGTTTTTTCGCTCTTATGATCGTTGCTAACGGGTTCCATGCCTATGCACTTCACTACCAGTTTAGCCATTAGCCTGCACCACCCTCACCGTCAGCATAGCCCCATATCGCGTCATGAGCAACGACTCCACCAGCGGCAGCACATCGTCCCCGAATTTCTTGAGGAAGGCCCCCACCGCAGTGGCAACCTGCAATCAGCAGCAGGAGTGGAAAGATGGTGAAACAACAGCAGCAGTAGCAGCAGCAACAATTATGGCTGTGCTCAAGAAGCACTAGCAGCCACGGACCAGCGACCCTGTCGTGAAGCAAGCTACGATACGGTCCGCATATCCCGGTGCATCAGGGTGGGAAAAGCTGGGGGGGAAACGTCAGTACAAAGCCTGGCACGCCTCAAATCCTACTTGATCAAAGAGCTCCTCTTCTAGCTCGTTTTCCGCCTCAATGGCTTCCGCCTCCTCTGCGTCGAAGTCCTCCGTGGTGCGGCGGTCGGCGCGATCGGCCCGCCGCTTGTCAGCCTGCGAGGGTCAATCAATTACAAAGCGTCAAACTTGTTCGCGCGGCTCGAGGTATAGCGCAGACCACGAGTTGGGCGACCTATGCATATATAGACATGTGCGCTTTCGCACCTTCTCCAGCACGATGTCAAACACCTTGAAGGCCGCGGCGATGGGCTCCGGGGTGAGCAGGGACTTGTCCACCTAAGAACCGTGGGGGAACCATGGCGAAAAGAATCAGGAGTGGGTTTAGGAATGGTGGTTCAGCCCCATATGTTCCCGCCTGCTGGAACTACACGTGTAGGAAAAGGATTCAGCATGAAAGCTAGAGACGCAGCGGGCAACATATGCATGTGGGCGAGACTACGGTGGACATGGACAAGGACCCAGGTCAATCCTCTGGGCCGTTTCTCTTCCCAAAAAAAAACCACAAAGCCCATCTTACCATCTCAACAATTTCCGCAATGGAGTCCAGCTGCACAGCCTGAATGTCGCCCTCAGGCTCCTGCGTGTTTCAGTGCAATGGTGACATGAGTAATGAGATAAACAAACAAACCAGCCCTTCCGCAATCAAGCAGGTGTTTCAGGTGTATGGCGCAGGGGGAAGGTCCACCTGTGCACCGCACGGGCACACAGATTGCCGTACATGGCACGTACGACAAGTTCGTTTTGCATTTTGCACGTGGGCACGCGGTACGACATCCGGGTTACCAGTACGAAAGCACGATGGCTGTATTGCTATGGCTGCTTCGGGGCGAATGGGAGGAACGCACCACCCACGCCACTACCCCACCACAAAAAACCCTGCTACTCTACTGCGGCTAGGCGATTGGAAAACAAACTTGTCTTTCCCACCATCACCGCCATCCAGCATGCGCTCGGACCTGGATACGTGTACACCCCCGTCGAATCGGAACTTGGGCTCATTTACCTTACGGAGCGCCTCTAAAAGGGGGGTCCAAGCCGCCCGCAGGAATTCGGCAGTGGCGGCAGGACTGGCCCCCTGAACACCTCGCTCGGCGGCGGCGATGCAGCACCGCAATAGGCTGGGCAGCAGCGCTGCTGCAGAGCGGCGAATCTAGGTTAGCACAGCAGGAACAAGATGGGAGCATAGGGGGCATATATTACAACCACGGGCAATATTTAACGTTTACACGCAACCTCTGATGCAAACTGGACTACGCGCGCAGCGGGACGGGGACAAGCGGAAAGGAACGCACGAGAAACGCCGGCTACAGGAGATCTAAAACGCCAATACGCAGCAAAGACGCGACGGCAAAGACGCAACGCGGTCCCAGTATCCTTGTCCCGGATAGTTACCCAGAGCATAGTGTAGTAAATCGCGCCGAAGGAGGAAGGGGGACTACAGGACGCGCGCCCTCTTCGCGACGACTTCGTCACCTGCAACCCCGTCACGGTGAAGCCCTACCCGGTTACTATCGCGCATCGTCAAGGTTGCGGTAAGGTTGTGAGTCGCTACGGCAACGCGCGTCGAACGCGTTTCAGATCGTATTGGGGAAGTATTGGGCACGTTGGGAAAGCATATCGTTGCGTTGGGTACGCAAGTAACAGTAAATTTCCTAGCGCCGAGTGAGCAACCCCAGCATGGAGAGCCATGTACAGCTACAGCAACATACTTTACGGCACGCGGGTTAATAATCGCACAAGTGCCAGCCAGTTAACGAGCGGCCCAACCCGATCCTGGCAAAAAGTATAAGTAATAATTCCGCGCCAGCTGCATGTAGGTCCGACACAAGGCTGGAAGCAAGGGTGGCCATGCTAATAGCGTGGCTACCACCAATTACCAAAGGACTGTATGGCGAAACATAGGGGCGAGCTGCCCTGGCCGCCAGCCACGCCTGCTTGATGTCCAGTCGGTCCGGGTGAAGTGCACAACCGTTCCACATCCTCCTCGTCCAGCTGCATTGCGTCCACATGGAAATGCACCCTGACTGCGCTGGTCACCCTGTAACTCACCTCCTCGTTAAGGTAGAACTTGATAAGAGGCGACTGGCCCTCGACGCCGTTGAGCACTAGCTTGAGGACCTGTACACTTGCGAGGTGGGGCATACATTTACGGTTAGGGGCATCTCAACTTTGCGCAGACACCCTGCCTTCCTAGAGGAAGGCCGTCTTATATCAATAGACTGTAAAGAGTACACGGAACAAGGCGCTTAAACGATGCGACACGTGTAATACCCTAAACGGTTACGTACCGGTCCAACGTATTGCCAGAAGCCCTCCTTGAGCTCCTCGGCGTAGCAGCTCAACATGTTTACCGCGGTGGCCTTCTCCTGTGGGCGCAGTTTCGTTGCACAGACGTGTCATAATAACGTGCAAAAATAACAACACCACGATGCCCGGGAGGTTATTCATCAATGAAGTAAGAAAACTTTCCGCTCAGTTTTATGATGTTATCGCACCTCCAGGATACTCGAGCGGTACATGAGACACTTGTCCCCCATCGCAATCGCCTCCATGTCGTCCGGCAGGTCTTCTGCATTCAAGTCTTCCTCATCCACCACCTGAATGCAGTAGTTTTTTGGGAGCAGGAAGATAAGCCGGGGTTGAAAGCGAGGAACTTCAACACAGAGGGGGCTCATCTAAGCCGTGCCAAACCCTGTGATGCAGGGGGGTATAGCGAAATATAGTGCCGCAGATCTCACCTGCACGTCGGGGTCCGCAGAGGCCGAAGCTAGCAGCGAGGGCAGCACCAGCGGCAGGTACTCGATGAACTCGGACCCGAGGCACTTGCAAAGCCGCGCGCCAGCCTGGAACAAGGGAAAGAGGCACGACCGCGTTCAGGTTGCGGTTGATTGGTATGGGAGCTTAGAAAGCAACACGGCAAAGTTGACAAGGGCTGCGACGAATGGGCTGCCGGCAAATGGTTAAAACTGGGCGCTTCATAGTGTAGGCGAGATCGGTGGCCGACCTTCCAGGGCTGCAACGAATGATAATGGCGGGATTCGAAACAACCGGGGTTCAAAAACACGCCTCGACTGCCCATTCTTTCCACTTAACAAAGCCACTGCCCGTTGCCAATTGAACATCACTGTGTCGTGCTAAATATCGCTGAACACGTTTTGGAGCCCAAATCCACTCGATGTGTTTTTGCTGCAACAAAGTTTACCTGCAGCATGTAGGATGAAAGCGGGTCGTCCGCGTCCACGCCGCCCGCCTGCACTCCTTGCATGTAGCCCAGCACGGTGCGCGCATCCGCACGGAACTTGTCCTTGCCTACTGCCATGCCCACCAAGCTAATGCACTCCAGTGCCTTAGCGCGCATCAACCGGTGCTCCTTGGCATTGGCCGAGGTCAGGATGTGCATCAGCAGAGGCATCACCGTGTCGTAGTACTTGTTAAACAGCTCCTGGGCAAAGGAACAGAATCATGGAATAGATTACCAGACTGTGGGGTTTCCAGAAGCAGTTGCAGGAGGAAGCGCATACGAATTTAACACCAACTGGCCAGACACCTGACCCGCTGTCCCCTGGCCGCACATGCAATATCACCTAGGTTGGGTTCCGCACACGAACCTGGCTACTGTCTGCAACGGATGCCAGAGCCGTGAGTGCTCCCTCCTGCACCAGCCGTGCGCCGTTTTGAAGCAAGTTGAGCAGCTTGAGGATGAGCGTGTCCAGGTAAGGCGGCAATACATCCGTCTCGACACCCTCGCTGAAATTCACAATAGCAGCACAGGCGTGCGCCTGTGGACAGGAGGGAGGGAAACCGAAGCAAGGGGGAGAGCAGCAACAAGATATCAACATTCCCTGCGTAAAACTCCCAACTTCCACCCTGCTGCTGCCCAGCATCGGCACAACGCCCTGGTGCACATCATACACGCCCGGCAAGCTTTTAATCCCTCGAAACCCTGTATTAACACGTGAAGTCATGTGTGGCTTATCTTTTGCCATCGGCTACCGGCAAAAACGCCCCCTCAGCTTCCATCTCCAAGAAAGAATTTGGTAACCACGAGATGAACTATTTTCGATTGTCCCACACGTTACCTGCACACGCGGGCTGTTGAAATCTTCCATCACTTGCATGAGCGCAGGCAGGATGGTAGAATGGTGCTTCGCCTGCGACACAGGAAACCCACAATGTGACGATAACGCACATGGTATAGATTCATGGCCTGTACAGCACCAAAGTACGCAGCGGACATCGCGATAAGCTGCTCATATCCATTTAACAAAGACAAGCATACAATCATGCGGAGGACTTCCCTCTTCAATCTCCATGCCGCATACCGGCTCCCTTTCATGGCTTTGTTTTTTTTATCCTTGCACCCATCAGCCCAACAGGGTCACATTCACCACAAAATTCCCGATCATCACCCTCTATGAGTCACACCGTCGGCCTCCTGGCTCTGCATACCCACACAAACAAAGAAGGCCATCATGAAAGTCCAGATATATTCCTCGACCTTCCTCCATCACAACCCACTCCCTGTCCATAGATCCCACAAGACTTCCTTTCCACACCTGCAGCTCCGGTCCAAGATCTGTGCACATCTGCCCGAGGGCTTGACACGCCGCCCACCGCACGTGAGGCTCCGAATCCCCGAGACCCACAACGCACATCCGAGACAGCTGCTCCAGGTAGGCAGCTGAGGACATAATCTACAAAGGACATATCAACGAGGCATAGGTTAGGGGGTGACCACTCAGGTAGACGGAGATTTAGGAGACGCCTGACCTGCAACAACAAAACAGAGGAGAGACGCTCGCCCCAAACACGCTATCCACAACAAGATTTCGAGGGAGAGTAGGAGGAAAGGCGGCTTCCTCTGCTATTGCACACACGCATTGCAATACATCGTAGCAGCATAGATGTAATACTACATCAGCCCCACTGTGGAACATACCACCACCGAAAACAGCGGCCAATCATTTATGCCCTGCCCGCCGCACCCTGAATATGTGACCGATCCCACCTTGGAACAACCCTCCGCAATCTGCGCCAGGCAAATGAAGACCGCCGCGCGCTTCTGCCAGGAAGAATCCGAAATCCAGGCACCCAGCAGCGGCGCTGCGGCATCCGACACCGCCTTGCCGCCCAGACTGAGCGCCAGACGATCCAGGTACTCCTGGCCCGGGTCGTATAGCTCACCAGCACCCGCATCCTCGTTCGAGTCGTCATTGGCCGAGTGCCAAGCTGGATCATCCTGTAATGGATGCATAATCAACGTGTCGCAGATCGCAACGTTGCTCCGGACCACCTGGAAATACATGGAATCTCGCTACACAACCTGTCGAAGTAACCTGTCTATTGTCTGAAGCCCCAGAGGGCCGAGCCAGAGCGCCCCAGGTGAGCTCCTCTCGATACCCAGCACAACGTCTTGACGCCTCCTCGACACACATCCCAGCCCAATACTGGGTCATCTCCATAAATCGATGGTAGCTACGAACCTACCTCGATATCCAGCAGGAATGCCATGACCAGCTCGAACAGGCTGCGAGCCAGGTTGGGCACCTTACGCATCATGCCTGGGCTCTGCTCACGCGCTTCACACAACGACACCAAAAACTCCACAGCCAGCTGCCGAGTCTGCGCATCCAAGTTGTCGGCAGCGCCCGCCACCCGCATCATGGCATCCACCAGAGGGATCAGATGCGGCCGTAGGAAGCGTGCCGACGTCTCAGCCAGCTGGGTAAGCACAGCAGCAGGGCCAGGGAAAGCCACCGGAAGGGTGGAGTAAGTTAACACGAGCCAGGACGAATGCCGGGGAGGAGCACGAGGGCTCCGCGCGGTAATCCGTGTGGCGCGCGATTCAAGACACCACGTCGAGCACAGGTATGGCAAACGAGTCCACAATGCGAATCGGAGTACTCACCGCGATGAACATCTCCAGGACGTTTCGAGCCTCGTCCTCATCACCACTGCTTAGCAGCTGGCCCAAGACCGCCAGCATGGGCTGCACTAAAGGCGACAGGAGTTGCCGGGCCGACGCGTCTTCATAAGCCTGCGGAAAACCAAGGGGAGAGGAAGGTTAGTAACCTGTGCCCCTGACTGGACTTCTCCTGGGAAGACATGAACCGACAAGGCCTTGTCGGGGGAAGACATGAACCGACAAGGCCTTGTCGGGCCCTTGAGAACACTGCTACTGACCACCTGTCCTGCAGATGCTTGGCCCCGCTTGGTCGTATACACCTGCCGCAGACCCGAAGGTCGCCAAAGCCAACAGCCCTCGCTCACCTCAATGAAAGATGTAGCCGCACTTGCGCCTGCCACAGTCACGTCCTTGTTGCCGCAGTTCAAAAACGTGACCAGCATATTAACAATATCCTGCGGGATTCACGTTACGTCGTTAGAGGCCGCCGTGGATTGAAGTAATAGCGGATTCGGGTCCGAGAGATGTCGTAAACAAAGAGCAAGTCGCGCCGTTTATAAGAAATAGATCGACACGCGTTGGTAGGCCACAGGTCAAGGCAGGCGATCCCAAAGCCACATACAAGGCCAGATTACGCCGTTGACCTGGTCAGTCGCTTGGCGTAAACCGGGTAACAGGCAAGAAACCCACGCAACGCTGCCAAAGAGTGCTGTAATGCGCAAGTATGGATTGCCCACCTAGGCCTTCTTGCACTGTTTGCGTCTTCGCAATATTGTCTTTTTTGTATACACGGCAAGCAAGGAAACCCTAAGCAACACACTCTACTTGCAAGTCTATAAACAAAACAACTCCAAAATAATCACCCTTTTGCACTACCATGCACCGTGCTTTAACTGTTCCCTTGCTTCCCTGTCTCTATGTCACAACCCTTCTGCCCTACTAAATCATCTGGCCAAGGTTCCCCTCCCCAAGATGTCGGAATTCACCTGAAGCTGGGGCTTAAGGGGTTCTGCCAGGCAGGTCGCGACGTCAGCCAGGACACACAGCCCGTTGCAGATCTGTTCCGCAACCATGCATGCATTTCAGAAGGGAGATCAACAGTCAGTAATGAAAATCGTTCGCAGGAAGAACGAGAGCTAAAGTGCGCATCCTCTTACTGCCAATGCGCAGCTGCCTTTCATGAACCTTGGGTACGGCATCATGCAGCGTATTGCGACAGACCCAAGTGATATACACTGCCACCCTGTATGGTATGGTCACCCGAGTCGCTGTATGTGGGTCGAATTTCAGGGCTGCGCGCCCTTCCGCAGCGTTCAAGCTTCCCCCCTGACATGGGAATCTTAACATAAATATGACGAACCTGTGCCTGCTGGTTGCTGCTCAGCATGCCCAGAAGGGTGGGCATCAGCTCGGTCCATCCCCCCTTGCCGTATATCAAGTTAGCAAGGTCAGACACAGCGGCGCAAACCTGGGGAAGGGGGGGTGTATGCGGAGGGACATCCATTGCACCAGGAAAGCAGCAGGGAAAGGCAGAGATACTAACGAGTCGCTTTCTAGCTTCGTTCAGAATGTGAACCATATCGTATTCATGATACGTTCGCCGATGTAATATGAAGGGGATAGAAAACTGCACCGGCGTTTACAAAACCCAGAGGCGGTGTGCCCAGTGAACGGAACGCATGGCCTCACCCACCTTGCTGCCCACGTTGCGGTCGGGCTCCTGGACTAGTGCCTCCAGGAGCGCCTGTTTCGTCACCGCCTGCGAGCATGTGCACAGACGAGAAGCGTTAGCCATGGCAATTTAGATGAGTTCGGCGGACAAATCGCCACCCCGAAAACTTGTCAACAGTCAGTTTCCCAACGCACGCCGGCGCGCCGGCCAGCGTGGCCCCTGCCACACCGCACTTGGTAGGTTGAATGTGGGGAATTACATCTTCACAGGAAACAGCATCCAAGGGCCTCGAAACCGACCCCGTTCAAACGCCCCCAGGCCGCTGCACCCTGTTCAACCGCAGAAGGTAGGGCGACCATAGACCAATCCATCACGTGATCTCTTAATTTGCACGAAACGCACAGAGCCCAGACACCGCTAGGTGTAAAACTAGGTTCACTTCAAGTACTGTTTCGTAACATCGGAGCCGCCGCTGTTTCCAACGCAGTACTACTAAAGCGTAAGTCCCTTGCCCCTCTGTTATTTGAACATGTTTACCTGAACATGAGGGCTGCACTTGTCCCACAGCACAGGGGACTTGATGTCCTGGTCAGAACGGTGATAAATGACCTGCAGCCAAACAGCAGCCCCTTAACTAAAACAGCCCTCTAATCGATCAGAAGTTATCATATTCAAAGAAAGAAACTATGCGCCTGGGTACTGCCCCAAAAACCACGGGTAGGTTCTACCTTGCGTATCATCACGCCGCAAAACAGCCGCGCCTCAACTGCCGTGCATGTCCGCAGCGTCTGAACCAAGCAAGTTATACACAGGTCCGGCTGCTCCTTTAAGGCCTCAAAAATAGACTCGGCCGCCTTACGACGCTCGTTGTCAGCATCCTGAAGCTGAGCGACTAACTCAGGGAAATTTGCAGGATTAGCAGCTATAGCTGCGACAGCAGCAGCGGGGTCCATGGCTAGCGCGGGCTAGTCGTGCCTCACTATTGAACAGTGGCAAGGGATCAGCACCAAATTACGAAAGGGCACGACGGTCAATGATCAAGGAACACTGCCCCCCTTTCACAAGCAAAGCCCGGTGCTAACCCGGTACTTTGAAGGCAATCTGTGGCGGCACTACTGGAAGAGGGCGGCGAAGAGACCGCGCCGCCCAAACCGTACGGATTGTACGTGATGCCCGGGCTCTTGCTGAAGCATACTAAACATATATGAGCGCTTGAATGCTACTACTGATCCCTTTAATGTGATGGCAATATGCGATCATCGCTATCCCCTACGAGCCAGCTAACAAGCTTTGTCGTCCAAATGGTTTCCCTTTTAGCCAAGGAGATCACAACTTGGCTGATTGAATAAATTGATCATACATGATTGTTCTCCTTAATAAAGCCTTTACTGCAGTCCGTCTTTACCTGCATCAAGGCATCGGGTCTGCGCGTGCAGTTAGAAACAGCGTATCTGCATGATGTAGTTGTGCCTGCACTAAGCACCAGCCAACAGGCTTTGTTCGCTGCGTGCTAATACCCGCGAAGCACTCCCCGAACGCTGTCGGCTGGCGGGGACGTTGCAAGCTGCTCATGTCCTGGAGTACGGCAATTTCTTGCCCGAAGCAGTTTCATCTGAAGACTGATCTTAGCGCTCTTCCGTCCGTTGCTGCAGAAGGGTATACATCCCTTTTAATGGTTCAGTGCAAATCCCTTTAAGGATAAACCGTGCTTGCCGACATCGGAATGGCCTGCATGTGTATGATGTGGCACATGCAAACATCGCCACAGCACGGCAGACAGCGTCAAACCCGAACACGATGAACCAGGCGATCGACGCTGATAAGGTCGACGCCATAACCAGGATAGACCACAACCATAACATCAGTACACGCCGGCGTTCCTTGTAACATGGTTCACCCAGATGTGTCCAGGGCGGACAGGCGCAGGAAGAGGGGTTTCCTGAGACTTTGGAAGCTTGAGGACTGTCGGCTAACTAGGACAACTCTGGTAATACGGAAGGAAGGGAAGGGATGTACACGCGAGCCAGCAGGGCGTCTGGCAGGAGAACGTTTAGGGACTCTACCCAGATATTGGCCCCATGTCAGCCTGTCGTTGAACGGTACGTCTCAGACCACAAGCTTCCGTACGTACTAAAGTGGGGTCCCCCAAAAAATAGAAAACTGATGGGCTGGGTACTCTGCCGTACTGCATCGAAGGGCGGGAAGGACGGGCCGGTGCAAGAGAGCGACGAGGTTAGGCTTCGGGACGTCGCCATGACAGCAGCCATATCCGCCACATGTTGAGCTCAACACAGACCTGCATGCTGCCCCATCACCCACCTCTGCCGATGACAGCACCGTTGGATTTCGCACGTACATTGTCCGCATAAGGGTGTAGGGCGAGCAATCGTTAACACTGCCGTTGGTGGCACTATGATGGCATGGTAAGGCCCGCCGTGTGTCTCCGTACGTGCCATGCCGTTAATTGGGCAACAGCCACCGCTTTTGAAGCGGCGCAGGGGGTACAGAGCTCCCCTGGGGTTGGTGTCTGCCCGCCTATCTGCTGCCTGCGTAAACTGGCAAAAAACATTACACCATCCCAAACTACAACTTGCGACTTAAACACCATAGCATAATCGGTTGGAGGAACGCTTTTAGAGTCCCGGCAAGGCTTTTTTGCGTTAAACGACTTTTTAGGCGCGCCGGTCTAAGGTTGGTTGGCAGTTGGTGGATAGTTTCGTGAGGTCGCCCTGCAACCTGCAGAATTGCATGCAAAATCAATGCGCAGATAGCTGGTCTAATCGATTCTATCATATTCCAACAAATTTACCTGCAGTCAGGGACAAGGAGCTGGGTGAGTATTCTTTCGCGTTGTCCACATGCTCCTCCTGAAATTCAACCTGCATACGTAAATAATAACGACTTTACACGAGCTACGGGTGACGTCAGCGGCGTCTGGCAATCGGATGACCAGAGCGAGTAATCCAAGGCTGCACGGCATGTAACTCGGAAGCCTGCTTAGCATGTTCTAGCCTATAAGCAGCAGCAAAGCTTGAAAACCTATGAAGATGAACTAAATAAACCTATCTGTCCACTATCCACTTTATAAAAGCTATGCAAGCTTTCATTCGCAAGTTTGTAAGCGGCACAGCAAGCCGAACACAGTCAGCTCCTAGCAGGTGCGCACCTTCGACTTAAATGTATGTACAGCATTGGAGGGAATGTACCGAGCTGTCGTGACGATTTGCAGAGTCGCGGCATGACGACTGCTAGCCTTGCGCCTTTACGTCTCGCCCTACATCCCCACACAACATGAGAGTCCCCGAATAATATATGAGTGAGCGCAATCTTCTAATCCGCCTACACCTACGCCCGCCGAACACAGGCGGTCTGCGCTCAACGCGGCCGAGATCCCAGCGTCTAGTTCGGCCTCGACTAGCAACAGCGGCTCAGCAGTAGCGATGGCGACTGTGACCCGAGTGCCCCAACGTAAGATACCCTCCACGCCCACATGACTCGGCGTCTTGAACTTCATATCACACTGGCCACACACACCCCTGCCTCCTGAGCTTGGATGTGAGCGGACAATGGCTGGACAATACGCCCCTCTGCAATTGAAGCGGAGTGCTTCGGCTATATTCCCGATGGGTACGGTTAGGTGCCCTCGGTCAGCATCAGACCAGGCAGATCCTATGGCACTGCGGCGTTCCTATCCAGCCACAACATAACAAAGCAAAAGAAGCAGAGCAAGAGTATGTGACCCCCCCCCAAACACACAGCCGCTGTCACTCAACTGCAGGGCATTTACGGGGAGGACGTACGTGCTCCTAGAACCCCGGGCCCTCCTCACCCTCCCTGCACTTCGCGACAGCAGCCCTAGCACCCCCGACCCCACGTTCTCCTCCCCCTCTCCCCCGCTGCGCCCCTCCCTCTTTCCCCCGCCGCCAGACAGCCTGCACGTGTCCAAGCCCACTTGGTGGCTGGAGAGCCGCTTCCACTTCTCATTCGCGTGAGTGACTGCTGAGGTCGGAGGGGGCCTGCTGCCTCCATGGTGCTGGTGGAGGTGGTTTTGTTGTCCGTTGCGGTCGTTACTGCTGCTGTTGTTAGTTGTTATTGTTGTCGTTATTGGTTGCTGTGACCTCACCCCCGCATACCTGGAGTCCGATTACGCCGAAGTCATTGTCATGTCAGGTGTAAGAGCCATATGCCGTACATACGTCGATGCACTGTTATATATACCCTCCCCCCTTCCCCTCGCCGCCGCGGTGAGTCAGCGACTACTGGGATCCCGTACGACAGAATTTCGGAGTGCTGCGGGTTCTGAATGACGACCTGGTCAAGGCGGGAGCGGGATTCGGGTGAGGGCCCTCCGGGTGGTGGGGATGGGATGAGGCCAGGGGGGGCATATCCCTGCGGGATCATAGGGACTGGCGAAATGGTGTGAGGGAGGGAGGGGGGGAATGAGAGGGCGTTGAGGTCAAAAGGGAACATTGTTAAATAGTGGGAGGGGGGATTTTGGCACCGGTGAATGTAACTTGGTACATCTGTGCGCACCCACCAGCCTCAAACTCCGACATCTTCCATTCCCCTCCCCTCCCCTCCCAAACCCCCCAGGGCACATCCCCATCGGGATGCCGAGATCTTCAGCTACGGTGGGAGGGGGGGTACCCGGGGGGCCAGGGGGGAGGGGGTGGGGAGTTGGACGTGAATGAGGAGTTGTGCCCCTAATGGGGGTGGGAGGGCCGTGTAATGATGGCACATTGGTACCCAATGTACGGTCTCGTACCACCGCACTGCAGTTGGCAGAATATTGAGAGCACGTGAGCTTAACCACCACCCCTCCTCACCTGGGGATAACCCCAAAGTGATTACATGAATTGAGAAACCCGTTTACTTACCGTTCCCCTTCAAAACACACTCACACTGACTCACACGGTCTGTTCCCCTTTGTGTGTCCTTTGATGCTGTACAGTGGTGTCCGGGCAGCTTAGTCATGCGGACTCGATGGGCAACAAGGAAGCGCTGCCCCGTGGCTGTGTTCAGTACATGAGCGCGGGTACGGGCGTCGTACACTCGGTGAGAAGGGGTACGGGCGTGCCGTGCAACTGGCTGGGATGTTGAGGGTCAGGGATTTGAATGGCTCGGGGAAGGGAAGTGGAGGTAGAGGGGGAAGGAGTCGACGAGATAATCGGCTGCAGGGGGCTGTACCCGCGGGGCCACCCCCCCCCCTTGGGTGGCCCCCCTCCCCCGCGTCCGTCTGGGCGTTGTTGACTGTGCTGCAACCACTGCACACTGCTGTGGTGCGGTCGTAGATCCGCGGTTTGCAATTCACCTGCGAGGTGCGGGACCCCGAGGGGGAAGCAAGACGTTGAAAACAGGTGGCGCTCACACACGCACACACAAACATACTCTACTCCCGGATCAGCTCATCAAGGCATTGTGCGCATCACTCGCTCTATGCTTCCGCATTCACTGGTTTCTAATACATACATACGCACCCACACACGCACGTGCGCTCGCGCCCAGGAATGCAATGCCGCTTTCTGGGGTAACCAACAATAGAGATGCCGTACATTGCAGTCCGTATTGGGGGGTTATTGAATGATGACACGCTGCCTTGGGTTCGGGAATAACAATAACTGGGAGCACTAGCAGCTAGGTGGTGGTGGTGAGAAGTCATGGCGATCTGGATCTTGAGGGGTTTGAGGTCCCGAGTTATGCTACGCGTTTACAATCAGGCATTTTTGGCTGTTTACGGCGCCAACAGGAGATGAACGAGGGGTCGGAGACATGTCGCTTCCTGCAGCTGTGGATTACACCAGACCGACGCGGACACGACCCACAGTACGGCAGCAGCACGTACGGCAAGTCTGATCGACACAACCGACTGCTACAGATTCTGGGCGGCACCGGCAGCCCCCCCGCCTGGCCTCACACCGTCAACCTGCAATCCATTCGGCTGCACCAGGTAGGGTCATGTAGGTGTGGAGGTGGAGGGGATGGTGAGGGTGAGGGTGGAGGGGGTGGGGGTGAGGGTGGTGATTAAGGTGGTGAGGGTGGGGGTGAGGGTGGTGGGACCCGCAGGGGATGCGGTCTGTGCGTGCTTTGTGTATTTGTCGCGCTACGAAGCATTTAGTGAGGTAGTGGGACACCGAAGTCAACTTTTCGCTCTTGAGGGAAACACACACGTATCCCAGTGCTACACATCGTGAAGCCGAACAGTGAGAGCGGCGGTGAGGTGCGTGGGTGTCAGGATGGGATATCTTGTGCTGCGAGGCTGTGTGTGTGTGTGTGCATGTACGTGTGTATGTATGTTGTTACAGGGTGGTTAAGCTTCACCAGCGGCCCCCTTTCCCGAGGCGGTCCCTCACGAGAGGGGCACCCTAATCCGTTCAACCCATCCGACTTCAGAATGTATTCGTTGGGTTCAGCAACTCACCACCAGCATCCAACCAAATCTAGCGGATCAATGGCGCCTCAACTTAGTTCCTGGTCAACTCGCAAGTTGATATTATCACGTCCTACACCGTCCATAAGATGGGGGGCCACCTCCCATTTTAACACTTCTCAAACACCAGAGAAGTCGGCAGGCGGATTTGAATGTATGTACTTACGTATGGGTGTGCCTCGGTGGTGCGTGCTGCGCAACCCGTTGCACCGCAGAGCTTCTATGCAGTGAAATTCAATGGGCGGAAGCGCCGTGTGGATTGTAGCACCTGGGCGGGGGGGGGCGGATGTATGTGTTCCACATGAACTCACCCTCTCCCTCCTGTCCCTCACCACCACCGCCGGCCCCTGCCCCGGGGGTTAGGACGCCAACATCTTCGTGTCGGAGAGCGATCCCGGCACGCGATTCGACGTGAGCCTGGGACCCAACCGACAGGCCTACCTCATCTGTATTGAGGGTGGGTGGCTGGGTGGCTGGGTTCCCCCCTGTCCCCGCGTGTGTGGTTTGTCGTGTGCTGCTTTGTGTGTTGTGTAGCGCGTTAACAGCCACGGCGTTTTTTTTGCAAAGCTTGAGGCTAGTGGGTAGTAGTTCTTTTGGCGGCTGTGGGGCGCCCTCTCTCCCTCTCTCACACACACACACACATACACACACACACACACAACACATACACTAACGACGGATAAATGAGATTTTGGATTTCTGATTGTTATTCCCTGAGAGCTCTCGTCGTCCTCCTCTTCCTCCTCTTTACATTGCATGTCATTGTTTTCCCCCTCCTTCCTCGCTCGGCCTGCAGGCGGTCTCCACGCCAATGACGTGCAGCTGGACGCGCGTGACGGTGCCCGGATTGTCGGCTCGGAGTCGGGTCCTTCCCCGTTGACCTTGGAAGCGGGGGCACTGGGGGCGCATTTCCTCGTCGTGGAGATGGCCAAGTCTGCTGACCGGTAGTGGCTTCTTGGGGGGGTGCTCCCGGGTCTGGAAGCGGAGGAACACCATTACTAGCAGCAGCAGCAACAACAGCTCAGCAATGCACATGTAGGGGGGTTCACGCGAAGGACCCCAACCCCCCGGGTCCAAGAGACGAATGAAGCCTTTGCACCGATGCGGTGCCATCGTCATCGTGACCGCCATAGGAACGAACGATTGTACGGCGGACCTGGAACCCGGACATGAAGCATATCCTTGATTGCATGCCTCCATCAATACGTATTACTTACCGACCTGAAGGACGGTTGACAACAAGGAGATGAGCATGGCGGGGGGATTCTGCGGGGAGTGGGGGCGTCTGGTTGGGGGGGTGATGTGTGCGTGTGTGTATGTACATTACCAAGGCTGCAAGAAAGGGATGGAGGTTTGTATACGCCAGACCTAGACCTGTATGCATGTATATTTATGTGTTTATCACATGTGTCAAAGCGTATAGCTACAAGTTATTTATTGTCGTACATGTTTCCTGCCAGCAAGAGTGTTCAAGCCTCTGGGGATGAGGGCTGATGAGCATCTGTTGAGGTTGGCTCAGCTGCCGCGGTGGGCGGTCTCGACAGCGGGTCCGGTGGAATATCTAATGAGCATCATTCAGGTTTGGACTTGGAGGTTTGGACTTGGAGGTTTCTGTTTCCGTCGTCACACCGCGCCGAATTGTCCGCGCGTAGTACGTTGTCACGCACTCCGGCGTCCAGGCGCCGCAACCCTTCGTGGACCCGCAGCGGACCCGCATCGAATTGAACGCATCGTATCATGTAGAGCAGTTCTGCGCTGTGACCGCAGCAGGCATGAAAGCATCCGCACCCGCTAGGCAGAAAGCAGGGAGGTAGGGGCATTCTTTTTGATGACCGATGGTGGGTGCTGGTGGGACTTTTGCGGTGGGATTTTTTTGTGTTTACCCAGTGATGATGCCCGCATGTAGAGTTGTGGCAAGAAACTTGTGTGCGCGGAGAGGCGCGGAAGAGGCGCTGTGGTGGATGGGTGGCTGCGGGCGTTCAAAACAGGCTCTTGCTCATGGGTGCGATGAATGGCTTCGTGAGCCTAGAGAAGTCTCTCCTGCGACTGGTAGCGGCTGGAGGCGATGCAGCTGCTTTGGGACAAGGCGGGTTAATTTTTGAGTCCGTGTACGGCTTTGCTGTAAATTGTGCCCGTCATCTATCCTGGGGAAATTGGAGGGTGCCATTGTCGTTGCCGTGATTTTCTGTAATTGTCGTCGTCGTGAATACAATGCCGGACAGATTGGCCGTGCCGATGGCCGTGTCTAAGGCAGGGGAGCGTTTCTTTACTTCGTTGGTGGTATATTAGCCGTGGTACGGCGGGGATTCCTTCTTAGTACCATTTTAGAGCCCTGTCCCAACCTAATCAGAGGTCGTGTCATGCGGGCAGCAGCACAACTGGTGAAACACGTCGTTCATTCACTCACCCCAGATCATCCTGAGAAGCAGCTGTCAATGGCGCTTAGCACCTCAGGCGTGTATCAGTCGCATAACCAAATGGCATATATCGCTCCGCCCTACACCCCACCGGGGTCGCAAGCCCGGAAGAAGTGTGTGACGCGAAAGCAAAACAACAGAACTTCACTTTCATTTGTGACCGCACACCGATGTCCGTACAGTTCCCCTAATCTCACCTTGGCCGTCTCCAGGTACACCCACGGCTCCACCTCATCGGGCCGCCCTCGTACCGCCTCACATACGGTTGCACGGTCTCCCCACCACCGCCCCCGCTCGTTTCTTTCCGGCACCCCGCGTGTGCCACCTTCCGTACAGCGTACAAAGGCAGGCAGTGCAGCTAACCCCCCTATTGGGCAGCAGCCTGCAGGCCACCCTAACATCCCTCTCCCAAACGCCCAACACACACATGCAAGACAGCACACGATACAACATGTGCGATATAACCGGTGTTTAGAACTAGGGACTGCACCCCTGCCTCCCGGGTCCCTACGGCTTAGGAGACCGGCCTAGTGCCCCAACAAAAAGCCCGCAAGGAAGTTGACAAGCGATACACGGCGCCGAGCACACAGCGCAAAGCGGTTGGCTGGGCCGTTGTGAGGCGCATTGAGAGGGGTGCAAAGGAACGAGGCTTGCCTCAACAACCTGCAGCGTGGCCCGTCCACCCCTAGGGACCCGGCCACTCCTAGCCGCTCACGCAACCACCCATCCACCCACCCTTCCACCATCCAGGGTATGTAACGGCTGCCATGAGTTCCTCTGTCCCCCACTACGGTCTCCTCTACCCGGACGGAACCCAACCCGACCAGCCCACACTGCTCGGCGACCCCCTCGGAGCTCCCGTGACATCGAAACACGCCCTATAGTCCCCGTGGTGGGACCCACCCTTGTCCCTTTCGCCCTCGCCCTCCCTGGTCCTCCATACCTCGAGCTCAATTCCTTTCCTCCTCCATCCGCCCACCCTTTCTCCCACCCCCCCCCCACACACCCTCGTCCCCTCACGCTCCCGTGCTGAGCGCCACCTTGTGCACCATGGCCTCCTTCTCGATCAGCTGGCAGCTCTTGTCAACCAGCTCCAATAGCCGGGCTGAAAAAGATGAGGTGAAATGAAATGAGGCGAGGGGTACGTGAGGAGGAAAGAGGGGCGAGCGAGGGGACGGGGGGAAGGAGGGCAGGGCAGCAGCGTAATGAAACCATAGCAATGTCCAAATGGACAGACGCCCAGATCGCACTGACACGGGACATGCGGAGAGAGGTACGGATACACGTCATGGGTTGACAGCACCGGGCCGCCACTTGGGGAGGGTCATAACTCTTGACTCGCTTCCAGTTTTCGCTCCATCCCATGCCCCAAGCTCCAGGGTGGGGTCGAGAGTGAGAGGAGCCGTGGGTCAGGAGCGGTCGCATACAGCCGCGTGCTAGATCCTATATCAAAAATTCCAGGTCGTTGAACAGGGAAGGACCGACGTGGGCGTTGAGGATCTACACCTTGGGAGCGAGATACCATGCCCCCCTCCCTCTCCTCTCCGCTCTGCACCACCGCGCTCTTCCCCAGTCTTCCACCCACGCGCCCAACCGCTCACCAATATTCCCTCCCCAGCTGTTGAGCTGCTCCTCGGGGCTCTGAGGCTGGGCCAGGGTGATGATTCCCGCGGGTCGGTCAATCTTGGCGCGAATGGCCTTAGCCACCACCAGATCACTGACGTGCTTCTCCATCTGATCACGATGGGAGGGGTGGAGAGAAGGGAAAGGAGGAAAGGAAGGAGGGAGGGAGCGGAGTCGGGTGCGGGTGCGGGTGGCAACGCAGGCCGGGGAAGGGTGGCCGAGCCGCGGGCCGAGCAATGGCGGGACAGGGGTCGTGTAAATGGGAAGTCAGAGAGACGGCGCAATTCGGCCACCCGGCAATATGACAAAACCGTAGGAAAGGCTACAGGGAGGACGGTAGCTTGGTAAAGGCCTGAGCTGCTGTCCATGCAACCCGTAGCCACCTCCGTCGTCCACCCACCAGCCCCAACCCAGCTCCTACCCCAGCGGCACTAACACGCCCCCATTTTCCCCCACCCCCCACCCGGCCCCCCCCACCCCGCCCTCCCCACCCCGCCCTCCTCACCCCGCCCTCCCCACCCCGCCCTCCCCACCCCGCCCTCCCCACCCCGCCCCACACTCCCCCATTTCCCACCCTCACCCCGGCGCCCCCCGCCCTCTGGCACCGCGCGCACCTGTTCCGGCATCAGGTCGAGTATGGTGGACAGTCGGGAGGTGCGCATGCGGCTGTAGTACTTGGCCGCCACCAGCACGTTGTGCTCTATGATGCGCAGCTGCAGGTCCTCGCGCCGCTTGGGGTCTGCGGAAGGGAGAAGGGGCGGTCACGTTGACGCGCGCACGAAGGGGGGATCGATGAAGAAGGGCGGAGGGTCATCATGCGCCATCAGGGCGATGCAACACCAAAGAATTAGCTGCCCGCTTCCCCCCCTAAAGCACCAGTCCTGCCGTGCCCGGAGGGGGGTTGGGGTTGGGGTTGGGGGGGAAAGACGAACCACGAACGAGTGAAGCTGCTTGGGATTGGGGTTGGGGGGGAGAGACTGGAGCGGGCGGGTAAGCTGGCGGGATGAGGACGACAGCGGGGGAGAGCCACGGCACAGACCCGCAAGGGAATCCACCACATTCGCAACTGCCTGGTGATCCATCAAAATACGAGCGGGGGGTGGCTGACCAGGAGGATCTGAGCCACGCGCGGGGTGTGTGGAAAGGAGGGCGAGAGGGACATCGCCGCCACTTCCCTCTCCCTCCCCCTCCTTCCGTTCTTAGCTCTGAGTTGGGGCGGCCCCTAAGAACCCATGACCCCCTCAGGCTCCTACAGCGGTGGGCTTGGGTTGGTGGCTTAGGACGTCGGCTTTAACTTAATTTCCTTTTACTTTGGCACATTAGCCCGGCCCACATCCACCCCCCCATTCCCCATTCCCCCAGCACGTACATACACAGTTAGGCAAGATAGAGACACACACACACACATACGCGTGCGCGCCCCGCATCACCCGCAAAGAGGCTGTCACTGAACGCCGCCATCTCCCCGGAGTACTGCGCCTCGAAGGCCGCCCAGCGAATGATTTCACTATTGGTGAAGGTGGTCAGGAGGGCCTTGTACTCGGGCAGCTCCGACAGCTTCTTGTCCTGGGGATGCCGGGATTGAGGTTGGCGTTGGGGATTGATTGGGATTGACGATTGGGTTCCATGTTGTTGGCGTGGGAGGGGGCGACAGGAGAGGCGATATTGGATCACGCATGTCGACAGGCGGGTTCGTATGGAGGTGAGAAGAGGGGGTACGGGATGTGTGTGTGTGGGGGGGGGGGGGGAAAGGGGAAAGACGAGCCACGAACGAGTGAAGCTGCTGACAAGGAAAGAAAGTTCAAGTGTGTGTGGGGGGTGAGAGAGGGGAGGACGTAGGCACGGTGATGCGCGGTAACGTGGCGTGCTGAGTGAGAGCTTCGAGGGAGGGATGTGGCCAAGGGGGAGGAGGCAAGAAGGGAAGGTAGCCGTGGAGATGGCAGTGAGTGGCTTGCAGACGCAAAAGCAGCACCAGCTAGGCAAGCAGCATTCTAGCAGCAGCATCCTAGCAGTAGCAGCTCCCCTCCTTCTTTCACCCCCTCCCTGCCGCCTCCGAGCAGCTCCCCTCCTCTCTCCCCCCACCCCCCGACCTGCTGTGTGGTGGTGAGCAGGGTGGTGCGGTCGCTGCTGCTGCCCAGGGGGGTGGAGTAGGCGGGGGTGAGCACCAGGCACCAACACACGTGCTTCAGGACCTGCACGGGAGGAAGCGGGAGGGGAGGGGGAGGGGGACCGGGGGGGGTGGCAGGCAGGGCCGTGTGTATGTGTGAGTGTATGTGCTGTACAAAGGGCGGATTGCAGTAATTGCCGCGTCCGGTGATGGGCCAGAAAGCGGGGATCGACGCACCACGAGCGAGTGAAGCTGGGGAGTCAGAAGGCGGGGACGGGGGAAAAATGTTTCTGAAGCGAAACAAAGTGCGATACCTGCATGTCCAACCCTCCGGCGAAATATATACACCTCAATTCTCACATCGCTCCGAAACCCTGATCGGCACCAGGCCTTGTCGTACGACTGGTAGTCCCTCCTCCGGCGCCACACGCCCGGTCCCGGCACCACCTAGCCGTTGTTGTGAGCCGCAGCATACCCGGGGGGAGCCTCCGCACCCCTAACCCTTCCCCCCAATACACATACACACACACACAAACCTGTCCCCGACCTGTTTCCCCCCCCACCAGTTCCCTCCCTCCCTCACCGGCATCCACTTTGCCACCTCCTCCGCAGCCGCCACATGCACCTCGTATATCGCCCGATAGCAGCGTGTCATCTGAGGCGGGGTGGAGGTTGGGTTGGGGTTGGGTTAACAGGGCGGGGAGACAAACAGACAGACACACACGCATACAGATACCTGCCAACCTCCGTCCCTTCCGCTAAATCTCTTCTTCCCCTACTTTTCCCCGACTGACCACCTCCCCCGCAGTTGACTGAACCGTACACAGATTCTTTAGGTAGAAAAAACTAGAGGGCTAGAATTTTGATTATCTTTTTTGATAGGCCAACTACAGGCCTTGATCCAACCATGGCCAATGTTATTCTTTCCTCTGTAATAAAAGGTACTTTGATTGCCGTACCAATTGTAATTGTTTTTGGTTTTAACCGTAGCCTCAGATGCCTACCGGATAGAAAGGGCCTTTCCCGTGCTTTCCTCCCTCGCCCCCTCCCCCCCCCACCTCCAGGTAGTTGTTGAGGTGGCTGTAGTACCGGATCAGCAGCTCGTAGTAGCGCAGCTTCAGCTCCGAGAGCGGAGGGGTGCCCTGGAGGGTGTGCGGTGGTGGCGGTGGCGGTGGTGATGGTGGCGGTGGTGGGAGGCAGGGAGCGGACCGTGTCAGCGGGGTGCGGACGGCCGGGAATGACCCCGGGGGAAGGGAGCTCTCGACTTCCGGACCCCCTGAGACCCCTAAGGGAGGAGCCACCCGGGCGCCCCCGGGGGATAAGACAGGAATGGAGCGGGGCACGGCGGCAGTGGGGCGGGGGGGAGAGTACCGGGGAGGCCGAGGCGATGACGGCAATTCTGGAAGTGATGCCGACAAGGGCGCTGCTGAGAGGATCGGGGGGTGATCAGGGCAGGGAGGGAAAGGGCACAGAAGCGGCGGCCCAACAGCAGCAGCTGCCGTCCCCGCCCGGTAAGGAACCACTCCGCCTCGCTGGCTGCCCCTGCCTGTACTCCTTACACAGTGCTGGGTGCCGGGTCCCCTCCCGCTCCCCCTCTCAACAGCCTTCCAAAGGAAACTGCTGCCCCGTCCACCGCCCCCCTCCCTTTTCCTCACTCGTCTTAGCCTCGGATCACGTCTCCGCTGGCGGCCTCCTCTTCATCGAGCCCCTTCCCCTCTCTGTCTTCCCTTACCTCCCTTCCCCCCTCCCTCCCTCACCCACACTCACGCAGCCCTCACCCCCAACACTCCGAAGGGTATTGTAGGGCACTTGGGAAGAACGGCAATCTTTCCTTTTCCAACCCACTATTTAGTAGGACAGTTCGCGCTGGGGTAGGGCACTCATGCCCCAGCCCCAGCCCTTAGAGCAGCTTCCTAGCCCTTGGAACCCCGGCTCCCCAGGGGCCCCCCTGGCCCCTCCCTTCCCCTCCCCTCCCCCCCCAAGGCCCCCCCTACCTGTTCCGCCTCCTCAATGGCGGTTCCCTCGATGCCAATCTCCCCCTGGCTCTCCCCCTTGCGCTCAACGAAGGCCCGCGGGGAAACCTTGCGAGACAAGATCTGGGCCCGGACGAAGTCCTTCTTGTCCAGGCACAGACGGACCTGCGGAGAGAGGTGTGCGGGCGGGGTAGGGCCAGGTAGGGGGTGGGCCAGTAGGGGGGATTTAATAACACGGTGATGCGAAGGGGGAGCAGCAAAGGGAATCAATTGCTGACACACGTCCGGCGTATCGGCGGACTGCTGCTGCTGGTCCGGTGAGTCTTAAGTGATGGAGGAGGAGGAGGTCGGCTGATGGCCTACTGCCTGGACGGGGCCTCCGGGGGAAAGACGAACCACGAACGAGTGAAGCTGCTGCCAGGGACGGGGACGGGAAGGGAAAGGCGGGTCACAAGGGAAAGGCGCAACCGCGACCAGGTGTCTCTGTCTGTCTGTCTGTGTTTTCACTCCGGGGGGAGGGGGAGATTACATGGGGAAAGCCAAGGAAAACAACCGCCGACGGCAAGGGAATGAGCCCTTCGCGGGACCGCCTGCCCTAGGAAGCCCCACACGACCAATACGGGAGGTTGGGAGAACAACGGGAGCCAGAACGACTCCGTCAACCAACCCTGCGGTAAGGGTGGGACAAGGGACAAGGGTTGGGTGGAAAATGTCCCAAGAAGCAATCACCCCTCGGGACTTTTGCGGACGGGGGCCCGGGGCGAGGAGGAAAAGTACTCCCACTACTGGCCGCGGCCGCAAAAGCCCCTCCGCGCGACCCACGGGTCGTTGCGGCCCTCTGCTGGCGTTCCTACTCCCCTTTTCATCACCGCTCCCCACTTCTCCGGCCCAGGCGGCCCAGGCTCACCTGCTCAAGGATGAAGGCGATCTTCTCCGTCTTGGCCATGGCGCCAAACGTCTCCTGCGCGGAACATAAAGGGCGACGCGGGGACCCCCCCCGGGGGCGGGTAAGCAGGTGGGGCTAGTAGGAGGGAGAGAGTATGTGCCGGAAAGAAACAAAGAATAAAAATTTGAAGTGATTGAGCTGCAGACATGCAGCGGCAGGGCCTGGAATTGGGGAAATAGGGCGCCATTAGATTCTACTTACATGTAAAATCCAGATCTGCAACTATCACACCACCTCCTCACATATCCCACTGACAGACCCACTCAACCCCGTGACTTCATACACACCATGCCGTACCTTCCTCCGTTCTCCCACCCCCAAGCCAGGACAGCCTGATCCCTAACGAGTCCCACCACAAACAGGGGGCTTCTCCACTCACCGTGGCCCCTCGCATACATACATACATACATACATACACCCACTCACCACCGCCACCTCCTGTAGTATATCCGCCGCCTCATCCACATTGCCATCCGCCTCCTTGATGGCGGCCAGCCGCTTCGTCAGCCGGGCCCGCTCGATCTCAACAAAGATCTGGGACGAGGATGGGGTGGGGGTGTGGAGGGATGCCGGCGTGGATCACATGCGAAAATCGAAAACGAACTTACAACAAAAAACTGCCAAGTGACGTCCGAAGCGTCAACTGCCGCTGCTGCCGGACATGGGAGTGAGGGATTGTGGGCAAAAGGCCGAGCCGGGCGGGTTGGCAGCGCAACCCGCGGGCTTCTATCCCTGAATGAGCCATGATGCATCATGATGCAAGTGGTGCTACTCGTAAACCTCCAGGGGAAGGCTGGTGGTGAAAACAGACTGCGGATCGGTAGCTCGGCGCGGACGCTCGAGTGTGTTGCTGAGGTGTGGTGTAAATGGGCCACGTGTGGTGTGAATGGGACCAGACCGCACTTGCCTTGCCCTCCGTGACCGCCTGAAGTGTTTTAATCAGGGACACACGGGTATCCTTGTCCGCGATGCTGTCGATGTACGACATGGCTTGTCGTACGGTTGCTTGGATGGCCTGTGACGCAAGGGGGGATAAGGTTGAGGCGGCAAAAGGAGGCCGGAGGCGGGTCCTGGTTGGGGTGTGAAGAAGCTGCAAAGGCAGCTGGCACGCAGGGGGTTTTGGAGGTTCCCTGAACCGCGGCCGCACGGAGCTCGGCCGACCCTTACGTCATGGCAAGGAGGAACAAGGCGTCGGTGACGGGCCTCACTTGCTTAAGTTGCGATCGCCGCTTCGTCAAAAGCATCACGTTTTCCTCCAGAGCTCTCCAGTCTTTCGCTTCGAAGCAAACCTCCAAAATGGCTGTGCAACAAGCTTTGGTCGCTGTCACGTCCTCCACCAGCCGACTTGACTTCTCCAAGTTTAAAAGGCCCTCAATCGCCTGGGAAATTTGACCCTGTGCGCAATAGGCCACCAAAGAAAGGTGCTTCGCAAGGGTTCCCGCGCGGTAGATCTCACGATAGCTTCACGCTGGAAATCACATTACACGAATAAACAGTTGTCTCATTATCGTCTGGTTGTAGAAAGCTTACCTTCGCTGCAAGCTCCTTCTGTGCAGTAATGTCCGCAGTAAGCTTCGCCATGTCCACTGTCCCTGCCTTCCCCTTCTCCTTGTCATCCATATCCATGGCAATATTGCTTGCAGTAAACTCGCCTACGGACATCTTAGCGACGCGTAGCTAACGGGCAATGAATGAATAAGTTTATAGAGACCTTGCGCCGCGACGAGCCGACAGAGATGAAAAGATTAAGACTGGTTTTCTAAAGGGTATTGCATACTGCTGTCGTCACAGGCAAAGGTATGCCTGAACCTTCCATTCCTGAGATTCGTGCGACTCCCTCGAAATGCGGTTAGTCGTTACAGTCGTACTTGCTGTCCTACTTCAGGAACGTCATACTAACCGATACTGATTCAAAGACTCGTGTAACCTGCTGTTTCGTAAATGTGTCAGGTGCATGACTAGGCAGGGTAAGGCTCGTTATCCAACTGTCAGGATTGGTGCCTTTGGTGCTGAGGGAGGCAGGTTGGCTACCATGCTTCCCTTCGAGTAGCATCCAGCCTAAATCTGTGACTTGGCTGTGACATTTGGGTTATAGTTGCCGTTGATCGTGGTGTTGGCCACACCCTTAAGTTACCGTAAGCACGACAGTATCAGACCTGTCATGCACCGAAGATTTTTTCACCGAAAAATGTTTTTGTCGGTTAAAGGAGGATGCCGATGGCCGACTTTTTGAAAGGCAGCACCGCCATTGCAGCAAAATCTTTTGGGTGCAAGAGGTACTACTGCCGGTACACTTTCTTCGGACGCTACTGCGCACCGATGACGACCACCCTGCTTCAAATGTGAACCGGGTCTGTGGCCACGCAGTGCTCCAGAACGACCTGTACATATGTTAAATATACGTCACATGTATATGTGAGTATATGTGAGTATACATCTGTGTGTGTGCGTGTGTATATCTGTGTTACTGCTATACATCGATCCTGGCCTGACGCTGGCCAGGGGCACCTAACCGTACCCCACCTGGGTGTGTGGGTGTGTGTGAACGGCGAGCTAATCATCAGCTCCAGTCGCAACCTCCAGACTGGCCAGAAGACGTTCTCAAGCCTAAACAGGCATCACCGTATTGAGCTAACAGGAGCCGAACGTCGTCCGGTCTCGTGGTGGCTTTAGAACGACTAAAACTGTGTGAATAGTGCTGCCTGACAGTAGTCAGCACTAGACTGTGCGACTTGAGCTGCACAACCTGCTTGTTGGAAAGTGACCGACACTCGTATACCAGTGAATGGCGACAGCAGTAATAGGACCCGGGAGGGATCCGTGGCGCTTTGCTGACTGCTGCACACTGCTGCACACACAATCGCACACAATTAAATTCACATTCAACAAAGAAAATCTCTTCTGTTCTGTCTGTTGAGGACAGAACAGTTTGAGCCATTCCTGCATGCATGAGTTTCAGCAGTACCCCTTGCTAACCCTAAGCCATTAAATGCGGCACTTAATAAGAATTAGGAAATGCTTGGTGATGACTTCCATAATAAGCTCATGAGCTTTGAAAGACGTGGCGCAGGAACTTGTTTGCGTGTGTCAGTTAGTCAATCCTGATAGTAATGCGGTGTCTTAAAAAGGGTCCGAGCGGGGTCTGGCTTGCTGGTTCGATCAAGACGCTAGGTGAAGGACTGTATTAGGACTAACATTCTGTGTAAAATAATGATTACTGTACACAGCGGAAAAACGCATGTTTACATAAGTATTATTCTGGAGCCCACGGCGTCGTGCAGCTGTAGCAATATCCTTAAGTTGCTCTAGCAGAAGTCAGACTGAAGCCCTTGCACGCTCTTGCCTTAGATTTAAGGACCTTTACACCTTATCAAAACTCATTTTCGCATTTTAAGTGCGGACGGACATATTCACTGTCTTGTGTGGCTCTGGATATCCTTCTTAAGCCTGGGCGATGCCATTGGGTCATGCTAGGCATTGCTCAGTATGTCCAAAACATCGGGGCCTTCCGGGGCCTCCACTCGGCCTCCGGCTGCAAAAATGGAGGGTGCGACTACATGGCTGGAACTTTTGACGGCAAAAATTCTATCGTGACTCTGGGAAAAGTCGCATCACAGCGACATCACGCGACGCTCAAGCTGCTGCCATTGTAGTTATGAGCCGTAGCAGGCCGTAGCCTATCGCAAGCGGTTGTAGCCGTTATGTAGCCTATTGATGCCCAATAATCTGACGCCACTGGTGTGACGGCCCAGGATTTCACTTTGTGTATAAAATTATATAAGCCGTTGGCCTGGGTTGGTGGGACTCCTTGCTGTTATTTGTACCTTCATGTGCGTTTTTCCCAAGCCACACCGCATGATTCCCTGCATATTTTCACAGAATAATATATCAGTTAATTAGCATTTACAAGGTTAAAATTGCAGTGCTTCCTGTCGAAATTCTGAGTTTCGGAATGCGGCTTCCGCAATTGCACAATCCAGCTATGAGCAAGAATTTTAGGCAGTCGAGCTCCTGGATAGCATGTATGTGCCTAATTGGGGCAGATGTGATTGTAAGCAGCCCTGCCAAACGCAGTTATTGGCGTGGCTTTATACATTCTCACGCTCCCAACCCGCTTCCCGCCCAACCAGTACGGCTCCGCCATGTGCCTTGTATATGCATGTAAGCATACTTATATATTTTTTCATGGCCTACTGAGGAATTTGTTGAAACCCGATTTCCTGCGACGCACGTTAGACGGCAGAATCCTGGTATTTGGTGTTTGCGGCGGTTCACGCACGGCGAGGCGTAGAATTTGCAAGTGGTTAGCTTTTGCCAGTTCGTTTATACATTGCAAACCATGCGTCTTGCCTTTTACAATGGGGCCTAGCTTTTAGCAGCATCCTCAACTGTTGGCTACCTATCAATTTTTTACCTGAAGTTAAGAGCAATAAATATGTACAAGAACCATTGTTAGCATAGCTGGAATCCTATCTCTGGCGCCTTCCCATGGTCGCGTGCGTCCCGTGGAGGCGCAGTCCGAGCTAAGGCAGCGGGCTGCTTGCGTAGTCGTTTGTTGATGTGGCGTGGTGGGCTCGGCGCAAGTATGGACTTCGCAACATCCACCCACCGGCGGAGATGGCTCTACACAAGAAGCAAATTGGTACGTTCAGAGAAGTCCACAGCGAGATCGCCCGTTGCATCATTTATGTTCGTGCTCATGTTACTTATTTGCTCGCTGAAACTGCTCCTGTCCGCTTGTCAGCGCCATCCCGGCAGCGTCTTCAAGCGTCGCCATCCGAAGCCTCCCTGGTCTCAGCATACCCCAGACCTTCACGCCATAAAATCACGGAACCTGTAATATTGTCTTCTCGTCTCATCTCGCCCTGGGTCTGCAAAAGGTGCCGGGGCGGGGACCCGGGGAACAGGGCCAAAGCGCTGTGTGCAGGTGC
>NW_003307572.1:48583-48909 GCF_000143455.1 Volvox carteri f. nagariensis | reverse complement strand
GGCCCCCCCGACCGCCTTCCGCGATGTCGTCCCTTTGTCCAGTCCAGTAGAGCAGGAGGGGGGGAGCAGGAGGGGGGGAGGAGGCAGCTCCAAACATCTTTTCTCTCCCGCAGTCTGTCGGACTTTTCCCCTCCCTCGGGCCCCCGGGCAGCTGGGGCCCCCTAGCTCCCAGTTTGGGGGAGTCCTGCTTACCCTACCTACCTACCTACCTGGCCAGGTTATCGGCTGTGGAATTGGGACGCGGGCGTGTCGGCGCACACACACACACACATGGGTATTGCGTTGGTTCATCTCTACCCCCCTCCCGCCCCCTCCCCCACCCCACC
>NW_003307572.1:33001-48458 GCF_000143455.1 Volvox carteri f. nagariensis | reverse complement strand
TTACCTGGCAGCAGCTTCACTCGTTCGTGGTTCGTCTTTCCCCTCCCCCCCCCAGAGGACCCACAGCCCGTGTCTCTGGTGGGGGAGCTGCTCATGCTCAAGTACTCCCAACAAATCATACAGGTGGGCGGTGAGTGGGTGAAGAATAAGTGTGAGAGGGGGTGGGTGGGAGGATGGGCAGAGGGAATCTACAGCTGAGGTGGCTTAGGTTTCGGGCGGTGGGGCCCCAGCGGGGTGTCGCCCTGGTAGCGTGTGTGTGTTGGTGGACCCCCACCCAAAATCTGAGGTTGTCTAGCCCCGAAACCTGTGACGTAGTCCGCCGACCCTGACACCCCACTCCTCCTTCCCCGCGCACTGACTTCCCATATAATCTCCCCCGCACACACACACACACACACGCGCGCGACTGCCCTCAGGAAAAGTGTCGTGAGATGCGGATGCCGGTCAAGGTGATGGTGAGTGAGATGGGGGATTGGGGATATGTGTTTTGGGGGCGGGGGGAGGGGAAACGGGTAATGTGACAGTTTAGGTGGTGGTGGTGGTGGTGGTGGTGGTGGTTTGAGGAGGCCCGGTTTGTGGTCTGAAGAGGGATGGGGAAGAGGAACAGGCAGGCAAACTGCAGCTGAGGATTAGCGCCCTTTCTGATGCTATTCACCACCTGCCGCCTACTAGCTGAGGGTTGTGGGTTGCGGGTTGAGCATTGCGGGGCGGTCAAGGGGCTACGGGGGCTCAGTGGGGAGCCCCAAACATGCAAAAACACAGCACGACACGTACCGCCAACTCTGAGGCCAATCCACCGCCTCTGATGTCGCAGCCTCCACCGCCGCCGCCACTGTCGTCGGTTCTTCTCCTCGTCGCGCCTGGCCCTGCCACTCCACTCGGCCCTCTCCCCCCCCCAAGCGCTTCCGTGTCTAATCCCGTACAACGACAAATGAAGCATCCCCCCGATTCACACGCGAGTGTCTCCCACCATTTCCCCGCAACAACTTGGATCCCTGTGCTGCTTAAACACGATTTACCCCTCTCTTTCCCCCTTCTTCCCCTTTTGTCACCCAACCCCTCTCTTTCCCCCCCTCTTACCCCGCTCCTGGACTACCCGTCTATTTCTGGTTCCCGCAGTGGTGCGTCTTACCCCCCTCTTCCTCCCCTTGCCTCCCCCCTCCCTCTCCCCCCGGGGCTCCTGCTTCGGCCACCTCGCGCATGGATGCGTGCAGTCCACGGCCATTCAGTACCACAAGCGCTTCTTCCTGAGGCACACATCGATGGAGTTCGATCCAGGGAGGGTCATGATCACCGCAATATTCATGGCGACAAAGGTGTGTGTGTGTGTTCGTGTGTGTGTACTGGTTGGGTGGGGGATGGGATGGGGGGGAAGAGGGAGAGGTGGGGGACATGGGCGGACAGAGGGGGCGTGTAGGGGTTTGGGAAAAACCCTTAGCGGACACGTGTGGGGATGTTTAAGGTGGGCCCCACGGTGGGGGGGGAGGCGCTGGACGAGCTGCAGCCCAGGAAAGGAAAAGGGCGACGGAGGTTATGGAAGGTAGGGGTGGTCTGAGCCGTGAGCAGGTGGCCGTGGCGGTGGTAGCGGTCGCGTATACCTTTGTCACACTTTTGGAGCGAAAGTGAAAAGGTCGGCGGGTGCGGGTAATTTTGCTGCTGTCGTACGGAATTCGTCTCATTGCCGTACATCATCCCAATCCTTCAAGAGATGTGCTACCACAACAACAGTGGTAGCAATACACCCACACGCACCACGCACGCTCTCTCAAGGCCCCTAACCCCCCCCGCACTCATATGTCTGCTTTTCCCGGGCTGCTTCCGTACATATACATCCCTTATCCTCTTTCCCCCTCACACACATATTTCTCCCCCCCCCCCTCCCCTCTCCCCAGGTAGAGGAGCGCTACACGCGGGCTGCGGACATCGCAGCGGCGTTCGATGTGAGCGAGGACCTGGTGGTGAAGCAGGAGGTGCGGGGGGAGGGAGGGGGGGGAGGGAGGGGGGAGGGAAGGGGGGAGGGAAGGGGGGAGGGAAGGGGGGAGGGAAGGGGGGAGGGAAGGGGGGAGGGGGATGGAGGAGGAGAGACTTGCTGGTTAGGGTAGGGGTGGATGCCGGGGTGGGCGGGTAGGAGGGAATCATTGTCTGCCGGGTAGGGGGGCGTGTGGGACATCTGCGGGCAGCCCTATCCCCCCAGGCATTCAGCCCCTCGTGGGCCCCCCACCCCACCGCGCTTTCCCCCCCTTTCACATACATACACACATCCCAAACCCGCCGTGTGTGTGCAGGTGGCCCTAATGGAGGGCCTCAACTTCGATCTTGTCGTACATTCGCCGTACAGAGCACTTCACGGGATGATTCTGGTGGGTGGGGGAGGGAACGAGGGGGCGATTCCGTAGGACTCATAGCCAGAGTACCATGTATGATACGGATAAGGCCCACCCGGCCCCGGTTGGGGCTGTAGCCCGAGGGGTGCCAAAGGCCAACACCATGTAGGTACAGCGCCTGCCCTCTTGTACGCCTGTCCGTCTGTCTGTCTATTTATCTGCCCACCCGGAGTGCGATTTCGCCACCACTGCTTTCCAGTAACCCGCCTCCGAACACACACATATACACACTTACATACATACATACAATGGTGAAGCTATACCACCCTGTAACAACATGCATACGTACGTACTTACCCAGAGGTACGCGATACACATGCATACACACATACATACATACACACACACCCTTGACGCACCCGCGAACTGACGGAAAGACACAGCACATCTCCCACTTCCTGACGCGCGCAGGAGCTTAAGGACGCTCGTACGGAAGCTGCCGCTGGCCTCCCCCCTCCCTCTGTCGCATCCTCCGCCCGCGGGGCCGCTCTTCCCCCCTTGGACGACGTGCTCGTGTCCGTACCGCCTCAGGTGGTGGATGAGGCGTGTAGGGCCGCGGGGGGGGCCCTGGATGCCCTCATGCTCAGCGATGCGCCGCTGTTGTACAGCCCTGCGCAAGTGGCGGCGGCGGCGTTGCGGAGTGGGTTCAAGGCGAAGGGTGTGCGGGTGGGTTTTAGGTTCGTTTTCGAAGGGGGGAACGCTGGGGAGTGTGGGTTTGGGTTTGGGTTTGGGAGGAGGGGTAAAGGGCGGGTGAGTGGGTGGTTGGGTGAGAGGTGAGCGGGGATTTTGGGGGCGGAGGGGGCGTGAGAGAGAGAGGTGGGGGGTGGTTTTGTAACCTTTTCCATGCACATGCACGTGTTGCCACCATGCAGTTGATGTTTCCCGTTGGATCTCACATAGATCTGACGGGATGTGACGCATCTCTTTTGTTTTCTCGCCAGGTGGTGTGTTTGTTTGACCTGTCGTGGACGTGTGCGTGTTGAATGTGGTGCGTGTATGTATGTATGTGTTATGTGTGTATGTGTCCCCGCTCTGCCCCGCAGATACCCAACTTCATCGCCCGGTTGGCAATGAAGGCGGCGTTGCGGGCGGCGGAGGGGGAGGAGGGGGTGGGGGTGGACGGCGGGGCGGGAGCTGAGGCGGCGGGTGCGCAGGTGGGCGGGCGGGCGGGTGGCACTACTGGGGTGGATTGAGTGATGTGGGTCAGGTGTGGTTCGGTTTGGGTCGGTTTGGGGTTTCGGTTAGGTGGTTGTCGGTTAGGGGGTTGGGTACATGTGTTAGAATTGGATGCATTGGGCTTGGACTTGGGCACCCTGCGGTTGGTTAGATTGATTTTCCTTTTGGGGGGATAGGTTAGTGGGAGGTTAAAATGGTGGGTTAGGGCTGCTGGGTCGCGTAGTGGGTGGGTGGGTGGTGGGACACACACGGAGTTTTAACCCCGCGCTGGTTTCGGAACCAAGGTTCGGTTCTTATATCCTGGAGCCCCAGCATCACAAGGAATGAATAACAAGGAATAACAAGACGGGTTGGACTGAAAACAAACAAGCCATGAAACATACACACCTGCATATGTACGTATGTGTGTGTATGTGTGTATGTGTGTGTGTGTGTGTGTGTGTGTGTGCGTTGGTAATCCCCCCAACCCACCCCGGGCAGGTCCCCAGCTCCTTCCCCCTAACTTTCCGTTACCGCTGGCCGTCCGTCCCTCCCCCTCACTCCGCACCGCAAACCTTCCTGGCGCTCCCACTCGCACACGGAGGTGGGGAAACCCAACCCCCCACCCCGACCGACACTATTTGGCCCCACGACCACTGCACTGCCTTCAGAACGACCCCGTCACGGCGTTGACTTCCGTACTGGACGAGCTGGACCGGCTGGGCAGCGAGGGTGCTCGGAGGGTGGAGGTGAGCTCGGCCCGTGCGCGTGTGTGTGTGAATGTATGATGTGTGAAACAGGGGGGTGTATCTTCGCCCGTGGCAGCTACCCTGCGAAACCCTGCCTTCCCCGGTATTTCGGGGCACCCTCATCCAGTGACCCTAGTCAACTTCTCAGTGGATCGCTCAGGTTCCGCACCCACCACCAGCATCCAACGGAATCTGCCGGGTCGACAGCGGCCCAACTCCATTCCTGGTCAGCTCGCAAGTCAACTTTATCCCAGGTCACCACCGTCCATCGACTAGGGACACTTTACCTTCCACCATAGGAAGGATTTTGGGATCCTGACAGGTCTCGATCCCGGGACCTCCAGGGGCATTGGTGCGTGCTTTACCAGTAGTGCCTGACCTGTGTATGCTGTGTATACGCCTGGCCTATGTATGTATGTATTTGTGGCGACCTTTCACGGTGCCTTCACGTGCTTCTTCTTGCTCTTCCTCTTCTTCTCCTCTTCCTCCTCCTTCTGAGGTGATGTTGTTAATTGTGGCGATGTTGTTGTTGTTGTCGTACTTCAGGTGGATGAGGTGAAAGAAGCCAATGCAGTGGCTAGGCAGTGGAGGAGCTTGCTCAAGGACACGACGGGGGGGGCCGCGGCGGGAGCGGGCAAGGTACGGTGTGGGTGCTATGGCGCGTGCATGTTGCGGTACATGGCGTCAGGTGTGGCGGTTGCGGGAGGAAGAGTGGAAGGGTGTGAGGTAGCGGGGTGCGTGTCTGTCTGCCTCTTGGGTTATCAAGGCGTGAAAGGAGGGCGGCTGGGCGGAGCGGGGCTGTACGGCCCTCGGGTGGGGGGAACACCGCCATCTAGAATCTGGAGATTTGAGTAAAAGGGGCCCAGGGGCTCAGACCGCGGCCCTAATTATCTTACACATTTGTGTAGTGTAGGGGTGCAAAAAACAAATAGTAATGCTTTGGTTCCCCTGCGCAGGGTGGTGGTGGTGGTGGGGCAGTCGCGGATGAAGCCGCTCGGGTCGCCAAGCGGGAGGCCAAGAAGGCAGCTCGCGCCGCTGCCAAGGCGAAGGAGGCGGAACTGCTAGGCATGCCACAGCGGCAGTAGCACCACGCGGCAGCAGCACGAGGCACCGCCACCACACGTGATCGCCTGGTGTACACCAGCAGCATCAGCCGCAAGCATGCTACTGCAGCTTTTGGCGGCTGCGACCTGGCGGTGGCGGAGGCAGCCATAGCAACGGCGGTAGGCAGTTGCAGCTGCTGCTGCTGCTGCTGCTGCTGCTACAGCGGCCGTAGCAAAACTGTTGGCAGTTTTAGCCCTTAGCGGTTAGCCGGGGCAGTAACCCAGCGACCGATGGTGTGTGTGGGTTGTGGTGGCGCCGCTTACCTATTTCGGATGAAGATGATGGTACGGCTGAAACTTCGACGGTTTGCGAAATAGTAGTGGGGTGGACGGGACCTTGAATTGCTTCTTGCTTCTGCGCTGACGAAGCTTCCGTGGAAATGGGTCTTGTGGTGGGAAGGTCCTTCGTCCTCCGGAGCACGCACACTGTGTATATACGGGTGTACGGAAAGACCTCGGAAAGGCGGGTCGAGCACATCCCGCAAGTTTCCTATCCCCAGGTGTCCCTGAGCAGTGTCGGGGGGTGAGGGGGGGTGAGGGGGGGAATGGCCAGGCCTGGACTGACCACATGTCGCCGCGCATTCCCCTCTCTCCCCTCTGGTATGAACCAGCCAGCGGCCAGCGATGGGGCATCTGCATGCAGGGCGGGGAGCTGCCGGGGTGGGGGGAGAGGGGAAGGAGGGGGCACCCCGCGGTATGCATGCAGGGCGGGTGGCCAGACAGCCCGTTGACGACTTCTTTTAGGAGCGCGAATGTATTTACCTAAAAACGGGTATGTTGTATACGTGTCCGGGAGGAATGGTGGTTGACCTTCCACCCCCGCTTAGGGAGCCTCTGCCCGGTTGGCTCACCGGTGACCTGCTGCCATATACATGCTGCTTCAAAGTAGCGGACCAGCTGGTTCGCTGAATGGAAGGTTAAAAGGTGGTTGGATTAGTTATACCGGCCGCCCAGCTTGACTGAGAAAATATGTACGAAGATCTGATTAAGGAGTTTACACACACACACACTCAAGGGGGTGTGCTCGACGTGTGCGTAGTTCTTAATTTCGTTGTACACCTCAACAGACCGCCTAAACCTTTCTGCGTTTGTTTCTTACATGTACATTCGAGTCACGGCACGTACGGCATTATGCGGCCTATGACGTCATGCCACGTCTCAGATGATGCCGTATCATCCTCCAGGAGTTGGTAACGTGGTACGGAACCACGTCACGTAGGACTAAGGGGAGGGTACGGAAATTGAAGCATGACGACAACGTGGGGGTTGGGAAGAGTGTATGAAGGCTCCTGTCACGACCCTAGCACACCCTAACAGCCTCACCAGTCCAGGTGCCCCCATCCGGTGATGTCGCGGGGTGGGTGGCGGGCGGGTGGCCCGACTGCACGGGGACCCGCAGGCCGGGAACCCTGCAGCTAGTAGCTACAGCTGCATGGCAAGAAGAAAGAGATGTTGGAAAATCCTTAAATCCTAAAACGGGGTTTGGGCCTGCCCGCGCTGCTGCTGCTGCTGCGGCGGCGGCGGCGGCTCAGGACTACGGCGGCATCGTTTTGAGCTGAGGTATTGATGTACAGCAGTATGGGCCTGGCAGGCATGTTTAGACATACACCTATTCATGGAGGCGTGCAGATAGGTATAGACCCACGGGGCGGCGAAGTGACTTGTGGGGGTGGGATGGGATGGGATAGATGGGTGTGGCGAATGAAAGCGTCTCGTAAAAGGGCCGCCCACCCGGCCGCGTCTCATCTCCGTGAGACATCCGGTCGTGTTCCCAAGGGCCATGACATGCAGGAAGTGAATCACATCGTCCGTTCTGGGGCTCTGCGCGCACCTGCACCGGTGTGCTGCGCTCGTACCTGCAGTCGGACCTGGGGCTCAGCCTGGGTTTTCGATCCACCCCCACATCCCCCACATGATGGCGAAAAAGGAGCCGTAAGCTTGAGGAAGACCCATGGAAAGGCCATGAGGAGTTAGCAGTGTGTTACAAATGGGCATGAAAGCGAAGTCACACAAAGCAGAAGTCGCTGTCGCTGAAAAACGAAAAGGTCCATTACGGGAGGTGTCAGGGGGCAATCGCGCGTATCTATCCCAACCTTAAGTACTTGCCGCCTTGCCGCGTCGTCCACACGAGGCGTGTGTGCACGCGTATGTATGTGTGTGTGTGTGTGCCGCTTGTGTTACGTCCCGGAGGGGATAATCCCGCCAGGCCCACGCCCTCTACACCTGCCGTATATACGTCACTTCGGTAATCTGGGGGGCCCCCCTCAGGGCTCGTGCGGGCCTCCCCCCCCCTGATCCTCAAGCCAAGGGGTTACACACACAGGAAAGTGAGGAACGTACGACAGCTGTACAGTCACAGACAATGGCCAGACACCGCTGGAAAGCGAGGCAGCCGTACCGAGCTTCCTGGCCGCCATGCAGACGCTTGCAGAGGCCGCGGGGCAGAAATTGGAAACAAGGACAAGGTGGTGGAGCTACTGTTCGTCGGGACGGAGGCGCCAGCGCCCCCTTTCCCCCCATTGCATGTCCCCTTGTCCTTTATCGCACCCGCCTCACCTCTTTGTTACCCTTTTGTTTTTGCATGTGCCTTTTGCCACTACTTCGGCGGCCTGGCCAGGTGAGTCCAAAAGGTGGTTCGAGCTTCTTTGGTATTTCGCGTTGGCGTCGGTAGGCTAGCCGGAATAGTTTAGTTTGGGTCGGTCGGGTCAGTCGCGCGTTCTAGTTTTTTTGGGGGGTTGGGAGGAGCACTTGCATACCGGCAGCCTTTCAGTATCAGCAATGCAGCTCTCTCTCCTGGCCAGCAACTTTACGCCACTTTTACGTCAGCACTATTTTTCTCGCCGCCTTCACTACTTTTTCTACACCTACTTGTTTACGGTTTGGCTATACTATTCAGCCTTTTTTTCTGGCGGCTTAGGTAGGTAGGACTTCCAACATCTACGTCAATTCTTCATCCCGAGGTTACAGTCGTCATCCCGAGGTTACAGTCGTCACAGTCGCCACGGACGCCTTTCGGTCAGTTCTTTCGGTTGCTACTATCTTGCCCTGGCAGCAGCTTCAATCGCGTGTGGTTCGTCTTTCCCCCCATCGCCGCCATCGCCGCCATAGCAGCAGCAACAGCAGCCCGCGTCACTGCCAACACAGCACTGCCCAACGGACAACAGCCGCAACCGCCTACCATGGCCGGCCTGCGCATCGTGCCTGTCAGCAATTCACCGGCCCTGCTCTAGCCAAGCCACTGGCGGTCCTCAAGGCCGCATTGCAGCGCGGATGCACCGCGTCACAGTCATCCCTCTCTCTGCCAGGATCGCTGCATGCCGGAAACGCTGCGACGGCTGTGGGTGGTCATGTGAGAGCGGGAGCACAAGGGAAACTCTCTGGCGCCCGGCAACACGGGGCATCTACACGGCACCTCTACGTGGAGCCGTGTGGCTGTGGCGGATTCGGAGGAGCGGCTGGGCAACAGCAGATGCTGCAGTGCTGTCCCTAGCCGCGTGCACACACCACTTCTGGAGTGGGCGGCCTACGAGCTCGGACCCATATCCCGGGCGAACGTGTGGCTCGCAGAAGCACCGGCAGGGGTGCAGCAGCGCGTGTGGGATGTGGCAGGCCTCGCGGCGCTGTCCGCCAGAGGGAACGTGCACGGGCGGGACTGCGGGCGGCAATCCGCAATTCACACCCCGCACCACTGGGGCCCCAGCAGCCCCGCTGGAGGTCGCGAGAGCCGTCGTGCGGTGCTCGACTTTCTGGCAGCGGGTTCAGGGCTTTGCAGAGCTCTGCGTGTCCCGGCGCGGCTGGGACAGGGTGGGCCCCGGCCATTCCATATTACCGGTGGTGGACCGGCGCCTGTGTTGCGAACAGATCATTGGGCTGGGAGGGGAAGGGGAGGGGGAATAGAAGCGGGTGCTTAGGAGGACCCCGGTAGATGGGCTATCCCGCTGGGCGGGGAGGGGATAGGCCCCGGAGGGTTCTTCTTTGTTGGGTCTGGATAGAGGGCTTTTCGAGTGGGAGGGCTCGCCTCGCCACAGGTTGCGCCAAGGGGAGGGACAGTGGGAGGGTTTTGAGAAGTCGCTGCTGTAGGGGGCTTAGAAGGAGTCACAGGCGAAGGGGGGGGCTGTAAGGCAGACTGGGTGACGCTGTGTGAGGTGTGCCTCGAGTGGGGTGCTGCCTCGAGGCATCCCTAGACCCGTCGGTGAACTGATAGCTGCTAGCCTAGTCCAGCGTGCGCTCGATAGGTGGTTAGCGCAAGTTTCTTGAACCCTGCCCTGCCCGCCCGCCCCAACGGAGAATCGGGTGAGAGGCCGAGCTATATATTAGGGCCTCGTGCCTTAGTAGGGAGGGAGGGGGTAGGGTTTGTACAGGGTTTCCGGGTTTCCTCTGTCTTCGTGAACCCTCACCCCAAGAGCCGGATCAGGCCGGGGATGGAGAGGAGTCTTGTTTCGTGTTTCAGGCTCAGTGCGCAAACTCGCCTTGACTCATGAGAGCGTGCGCTCGTGCGACGCCTCCCACATCCCCGGGGATGAGAGCGGAGCTAGCGGACCTGTGGCTCTCGGCTGCTTAGAGGGCGGCATAGGCCCCTCGCGCCCCTCTCCCGTCCGCGGGAGAGAGCTTGGGCGGCCTTTCCGTTGGGGCTGGGCAGCAGTCCCTAGCCAGTGTCAGGCTCGGTCAGATAACGGTCAGATAACCTTCACACACAACGCACTCACCAAAAAAACAGTGGTCATCTGCAGCTCATGACCTTGGCGCTCTCTCTTCCCCAACGTAATACGCTCCGGATGCTGTTTTTTTCTGCCTAATCTGTTTGCAAGATTGTGTCGGCCCCAGGTTTTTCTAGGTTTTTATAAGCAATTCCGATATCTTGAAGACTGACGCCATCCAACCAGCGGCCGCAGCCCCAAGAAACTATTTTCACTTCCCCACTTCCCACCAATCACGAATCGGCACTGCACGCGCAACACTTGATGAACGCAGAGGCCTGGCGGAGTGCACTTCCAATACTCTTGTGGCAAAACCTACTGCTGGCCAAACCTCCGGAAAAGCAGCAGCCAAAACGTTTGCGCACAAGCACCATGTATATGTGCATACGGGCCCTCTCATCCAGGCACTTCGCGTTCGCCGCCTCCAGAGAAACAACATTTAAATCAAAGGCCGCGCTCCTTCCGGATGCTCTCCAGCAGCCCCTCACACGCGTCCTCGAGCAGGTCCAGCACCTTTTCAAAACCCTGCCAGGGGCGGGCGGCCGCCGTTGGGAAGTTGGCGGCGGGAGGGAGGAGCGGCAGCGATAATAAGAGCAAGAACGGCAGGACCTGCAAGTGGAGGCTATCGGTTGCGACAGTGCGCCAGTTGGTTAACGGTTGGGCAGAGCGCAACCCCCCACCCCCCCGGGGCATTAGGAAATGCCCCCCCGAACAGCTCCCCTAGAAACCGAGCCGGGCCTGAACAAACCCTCTGACCAGGGGAAAGATGTTTCCGCCATAGTATTACTACGAGATAGGAGAGGGGGGAGATGCGGCTCTCCCGGCCTCCCGGCTTGTTATGTACCTTGCATACGTACTTGTCTCTCCCAGGAAGACATCCCCCTCCCCCCAGGTCAAATCTCCCCCCGGGCGTTTCACTATCTGCCCTGATCGTCCATTCCAACCCGTCGCCACCTCTATCTGCCAGCACACATCCAGAGAAACCGCGCCCGCCAGCCTGCTCTACCTGTTCCCCCCCATCCTCCCACACCAGCCCTCTCCCTCCCTCCCACCCACCGCAGGGCCCCCGTAGTAGGGGTCGGGAACTTCGGGCTCGCCTTTGAACTTGCTGCAGTAGCTGGTCATAAGGCTGATGCGCCGGCTGTAGTCCTGAGGCACCTTGCCCTGACCCATGGGCCGGACCAGCCAGTAGTCGGCGGCAGCCTGAGGGTCCACCAAACCCAGGGTTAGCGCCGTTGTCATCACACACACACACATATATATATATTATGTATATACTATAATACATTTATATTATTTAAGTTATATTTATATTCTACGTCAAATGGCGGCGGGGGAGCCGGCGGGTTTGATGAGGGCCAAACCGAAATCAAAGGTGGAAGGCGGAGCTGGCGTGAGGGGAGCGGAAACTGCAGTACGAAGGATTAGGGAGCGAAGTCAGTTGGTAATGGTGGAGGGCCGGCGCGTTGCAGGTACCTACCTATATTATGATGATGATGGCGCTGGTAAGAGTTGTAGAGGCTAAGTGTTTCCAACGCGCCCAACCCTCTACGTCCCCAGGTTCCAGGCCCTGACAGGTTCCGTTTGCGGTCTATGCTGTCTACCGGCATGGAGGGCGAAACCCGCGATGACGACAAACTGTACGAACTCCTCCCGCCTCCGCGGGACCGCGGGGGGAAGTCGCCCATATACCCATCTGCCCCCTTTACCCGTATACGGGTGTGGTTATAAAAAATGGTATAGTAAGGAAACGGTGTGGTTTTCTACCGTATGCAGCTCGGCCTTACGTGCACTAACGGCCGCAAGAGTACACCCTCCAACTCCCCCACGGGGGACATTGTGCTGTGTAGATAGCGCCCTCACTCCCGCCCGCATATACCCCCCAGCTTAGCTCCCCTCCCGCCTTCCTCCCCAAACCCTCCCTCAAGGGGGTATCTAAGCAATCTCATTAACCTTCAGAACCCCGCCAAAAGCCCGCAACAACCCCATAGTCACCCGAATGGCACGCAGGTTCTTGGCGTCCATTCCGATAATGTAGTCGAAACGGGTAAGGTCCACGGGCTGCAGCGGCCGGGACCGCGACGTGATCAGCACCCCACGCTTGCGGGCTGCGTGTTTTGTGTAGCAGGATAGGGTTGGTGGTGGGATAGGTGCGAGTGGGCCAAGGAGGTAGGAGTGCGGGTTGATGAGCAAGACGGGCAGGTTTGGGGTCCAGTGGAGGGTCGGTTTAGGTGTGTACGGCGCGTGTGGCTGTGTCGTACAGTGCAGTGACGCGTGGGCTACTGCCGGACCTGGGCCCCAGCACCAGACTACACCACACCACACCACACTAGGAAGGGCCCCCACCCACAACAATACCATTTGCTGTATTAAGAGCATCCTTTGTATTAAAATCAAGCGATATAGGATGTTTTTTTAGCACCAGCTCCGACAACGGAAAACCTTCGGCCGCATCGCACGTTTGGCCTTCCGATCACGGGCCCCACTTCCCCCCCAGTGGTGCCGGCGGTGATATCGCACGTTGTGTCCTTGCTCCACAGCTGGATTCATCTACCGGCTACACAGGTGGGCCCCCTCCCTGCACACCTAAAGGGCACCTAGGCCGTCCTCAGTGCACCTGTAACCGCCATGCGTGAATCCGCCGCGTCGCCTTCGTGATACGACCAACCCCCCTCCGTAAACCTGGGGGCCACACCGGGAAGGCGGGGGGGGGAGGGATTGAACAGAAGGCGCCAGTAGGGCAACAGAGAGATGACGTGCGGGCGAGATGTCTGCAGGGGAATAACCGCACTGCTGCATTTGCCTTAAGGTACCCGGCGTCCTAGTGTGAAGGGAGAGCAAAGGGCGCAGCGCCACCAAAAGAAACGAAAGGTTTTAAATCCTCATTACGTCCGATGATCGTGCGGTATCTTGTCAGGTATCTTGCGGTCAGGTATCTTGCAGGAAGAGCGCGTCGCGCTTGGCCTCGCCCTCCTTCCCTAGGCTCCCTTACACCCCTTAGTATATCGCCGGGGGGCTGCCGGCTGAGACAGCTCACCCACGTCACCTCCGCCCTTATACCCACTACCACTACCACTACCACTACCACTGCCACTGCCCCACCAGTCAGGGCTGCCACCGCCTGTACCGCAAGAGTCAATGTCGAAGGCGGCTGCTAGCCCCACCCTCTCTACTGCGGAGCGGAAGACCGCCTCCGCGGTCGGGCTTCTGCAGATGTTCCCTGAACGGACGAGGATTTGTTAGGAGAGAGGGGGCAGTTGCTTACGAGGCAAATGGGAGAGCAAATGCAAGGGCGGTTATGGGCGGGGGCGGGGGTGCGGTTGGGCGGGCCGTTGGGGAGGGCGTTAGCGGTTGTTGGCGGTTGATATACGGGACGAGATGTGAAATGCCGCCATGTGCCGTGTACACATGCATACCCACAGACGAACTTGGCATTGGCTAGTCCAGGACGGAGAGACAAGTCATCGCGACAGCCGCGAAAAAGGGAACCGAGGAGAATAGCGCCAGCAAGCCGGCATCTTAGGCCTACAGCCTAGAAGGTTCCGTCCTGACAACCTGCTTCATACTCCATCAGAAAAGTGGACCTGCGGCCTTTTTTTCTGGTCGAAGCAACTCATTTACAGTACAGCGCTGCCGTATGCGCTACTTGGTTACTCGTCCGAAAAAGACTTCCAGGATGATGAAGGGGACGAGGCTGCTGGGGTTGGGAAACCCCTCACCTCCTGCTGGGCGCATGGGCCGAGGTGAACAGGTTCCTACTCACCGAGGCAAACGAAAAGCACTCCGACCTTGCGGTCATCGCTGCCGCTTGCCTCCGCAGTCATCGCACCACGGTTGACCTCCGGGGTCCCCTGCCACGGAGGGTGGAAACTGCGTTATAAATCGCAGCTGAAACATACAGGTGGATATCGACAAGAATGTGAGGGTAAAGATGTTGGGATTGCATGCTGATAGCCTAAACGCACATTTAACTGGATGCGACGAAAGCGAGGCAAATGAGGACAAGCATCCAGCAGGTGGGCATGGCTGTTCCCAATGAGCTGTAGTTTATAATTGGCACAGATCCTTGATCCCGTATGCATGAATGATTTTCTACAGCTCTGCGCGCTTGGGCAGGGCCCCCGTGTAGTCCAGGCTTGCATCATCCGCCCAAGCTCTGATTCACCAGAAAAATGGAATAAACTTCCAAAAACTGACTGGTTTTCACGTGAGGTATTAATGGGAGAACGAACGAGTTGCGAACTACAATTTACTTGCACGTTATTGCGGTTTGCCGTTGTAAGTCGCTAATTTCCAACCTCCGTGAGATTCATCGCATCGCACAAAAAACATTAACGCAGGACGCACAGCATTTGTGGCACATGCCATGTATAAAAACATGCAGCAGTACAGTACTGCAATACTGCGTTGACATCACAAACAGCCGTATCAGGAAATGCGCGGCCGGACAATCTGGGTCAGAGAGGTAAATGCCGGCAGAACATCTCGCAAACATGTAGATAGATGCAAGACCGGCCACATCTAGGTCTGTACGGCTGTGCATATCTTTTGACCTGAACGGATGCCAAAAGACATGCAACTAAATGTCCTGTCGATTCACCCTCTGCTTAAACGGTAATCGAGGCCTGTAAGTAAGACCTCCTTAACTGGCATTACATGCCGTACCAACACACACAACCAGCTCTTCTGAGTTCACAGAAAGCCTCGGTTTTCTATCGTTACTATCAGAAAACCTTCAGTTATAGGCAGGGGAAATGCCAGCGGTTAAAGTGGCGGCACCCTCGTGCTCGTTATGATTTAACCCACCCACCATCGCTTGGACAAAAAGCAATGACAATAGCTGTTTGGAGTGGGTGGCAACGCCGCGTCATTAGTATTCATACTTACCTGGCCCGCTTCTCGAGGTGGTCCTCATGGCCTCGGTTGTATGGTTGGTCTTCGCCTTGCACTGTGCGAGGGCCTTTCGTAGTCGGCCCTTCGGGTGTCCGGCAGGGCTAAATTTTTGACAGGCTGAGGATCTGCGCAACGCGCGACCTCGGCGCCTAACCAAGCGATATGTAATGGAGGATATAGGCGATGATCATTGTTATGTAGAAGACGGTACCTATTATGCTGGATTGGGGTAGAGCTCTGTCGCAGAATTAGCCTGGATTTTATTCCTGACATAAAAATTGGTCCGTCGGGGTCTTGAATCGCTCTGGCAGGCTCGCCGGAGGTTCTAGAATTGCGCTGTGGAGCCTCGGAATTGCGCTGTGCTGGGCCTGAATTGGGCTGTCCGGGTGTCGAATTGGCCCGTCCGGGTGTCGAATCAGTCTGTCCGGGTGTCGAATCAGCCTGTCCGGGTGTCGAATTGGCTGTCGAGTTGGCAG
>NW_003307572.1:12998-14392 GCF_000143455.1 Volvox carteri f. nagariensis | reverse complement strand
TTCGTTGATGATGTGTCACTGGTGGCGACTGGGCACTATAGAGCTGAATGCCTTCTGGGGCTCCTCGAAGCCTACTGCAAAGCGACGGGAATGGCCGCAAAGCCGCCAAGTGTGAAGTCCTCATTTTCGGGGGCACTACACGTGAGCGGAAGCGGCTAATGGAAGCTGAGTACCGGGTAGCCGAGGTGCCGGGTTGCACTATGGCCCAGGAGCGCAGTTTTCAGCATGTGCAAAGCAACTACTCGCAGCAGGGAGGCGGGCCACGTTCGGGCTCAGCACTCTGTGTCGAGATAAGGAAATTACCATTCCCAAGCTATGTATGTCTCTCTTTAATACACTAGTTGTACAGGTGTTTTTTCTAAGGAGCGCAAGTTTGGGGACCTGACTTCATGAATGTAAGTTATGTCCTATAGCCTTCATGGCTTGCTGTACGGTTGCGTTCGGGGTGCCGGATAGGACAGGGCGAGGCGAAACCGGGGCTGCCAAGGGCCTTACACTACTGCAGAGTACTAATTGCTGCTCTCGGAGCGCCAGGGCGCGTGTGCGCCGAAGCGCGGTCTAGCGCCACACGGCGCGGTCTGAGCGCACGCAGCGCTGTCCAGCGCGGCCACACCGGCACGGCCGAAAGAAACTGACGCACGGCACTAGACAACTAAACGCAGCATTAATGACTGCGTCCACTGGTCACCCGCCCCGAGGGCAAACCTGAAGCGTCAGCGACGCACGAACCACACCCTGGCCAGCAGGGCTGGCCAGGCGACATTCCTAGCGCGCAACGATACTCTATAGGCACTTATTTGCCGTGCGGTAATCGCTGTACAGCTGTGCGTCTGGCGCTCCGAGGGGACTGCCTAATCACCGGTCTCCAACTGGGCCGAGCCTGCCGCTTATAAACGAGGGACACTGAGGGCGGGGGGGGGGGGAAGTGAGAGCAACAATAATAATAAGCTCCAATAGTGTAGGCAGAATGCCGGAACTTTGGAGCTGTCAGCTGAAATAGTAAATTCGAATTCTCAGCAAGCCATACGGCTGCCGTACATAACCTAGCTTAGAGGCTATACTCGCTTTGCTCCTGCCGCATCTAAGCTACAATTATGTCCTATAGCCTTCATGGCTTGCTGTACGGTTGCGTTCGGGGTGCCGGATAGGACAGGGCGAGGCGAAACCGGGGCTGCCAAGGGCCTTACACTACTGCAGACAGAAAAGATAGCAGGAGGGGCCCTCTGACTCAGGCGAGGCCCAGGTTGCGCGTGGTTTCCAGTGCGGCATCGTCTTCCAGCCGGGTATATAGCTGCACCATTGCGTCCGTCTTCCAGCGACCGTGGGCCTTGCGGGCTTCTTCAGATACCCCTCTGGCTGCTGCCGCGCTGTTTCCCCCGATGCGCATGGAGTGT
>NW_003307572.1:7277-10518 GCF_000143455.1 Volvox carteri f. nagariensis | reverse complement strand
TTGACTTCGCGTCCATCCCAGATGAGGCGGAGCTTGCCTTTCTGCTCTACGACACCCAAGGGACAGGTCATGAAAGGGCGGGACTGGCAAGGTTTGATGGTCTCTGACTCCAGCAAACCCTCGATGGCAGAAGACACAAAATCCCCGTGGTCCCGTGCAGATTGGTGATTCTTGCCCCAGTACGGCCGGGGGGGAGGTCCTGAGTGCCACATCGGAGGGAACCCTTGCAGGACCCAGCTCAGCACGAGCTGGTTCACCACTGTCGCCTTCCAGACCGCGGCACAGGCTCTCAAGCGCCCCCGCATCTTAGGCCTATCCTTGCTACCCATGCTAGGAGGTGTGGCTTCACAAGGCGGATCAACAGGCAAAGGTGCTGGGTTCTCACCTTCTGGGACCGCTTGTTCATTCCTCGAAGGGGCTCCTGGGTCTGGATGTGGTTCCTGGGCTTTGCGGGCGACCTTGGTCCGGGGCCGGGTGGGCTCTGCAGGGCCGGGTGCGGGACGCTTGGCGGTGTTCTTGGTCTCCGCTTGTGTGTTGTCTCGTTGGGCAGGGGGGGGCTGCGCGGGGCGAGGGGCTCTAAAACCCGCGGCAACGAGCAGTGCGCCCAGTACTGTGGCGGCCAAATTCTCTGCATTGCAAGAGACAAGAGATAAAAGAGGGGAAGATGAGTAGAGGCCGGGGCTCATGGCGACTGAGGCTACGAAACGGTGGGAAGCCGCCCCTCCTGGGATGACAGAAAAAACCGAACAGGCTACTCCGGGGCGACCTGCGCCGCAGGGGACGGGGCCACCAGAGCCATCGACCTGTTTGATGCCTCTCTGTCGTTGTTGGGTACATGCATGAAGAGGGAAACTCGGACGGAGGAAGGACAGGTCCAGCCTGAAGCCGGCCACCTGGGCCTGGAAGCCGCCATGGTCAACAGGACCGAGCCAACACGGCAATAAGGCCCCAAGGCCAATCACAGGCGCCACCAAGGGCAAGAGCTCGCGCGCGTTACAAAGAAACCTCCCTCCAGGGTACAACTTGGTCCGACATCTTCTAGCGGTGGAAGGTCTGGAAGAGACCGGATGTGCAACTTAGCATAACAAGTCTTGTCAAAGACTGGGCCAAAGCATACTCCGTTCCAACCCAATAATGTTTGTCGGACTTGTGGGCCCCTGCAACAACAACGACCGCGAACTGCACGGAGGGGCCACTGAGCGAGCTTAAGAAAAAAGGAGGGGGGTAGGATCGGTGCCGTGCCAGAGTCGAGCAAACACAAGGCCCAACAGAATCCTAATCAGCCACGCTTAGCCGGGCTGCGAGAGCGGCTTCGGTCGCGCTGGCTGCGCCGGTCGTAGCGGTCATAGCGGCTGCGGTCGTTCCGGCGTGCACTACCAAACGAATCCCGCACTCCACCCTGCCGGTCTCTCCCTCGCCAGAGGGACCCGGCCTGACCGTCCCTGTCCGCCGCCACCGACTTGCGCGTTTTAGCTAATGCACTCTCTATGTCGCCCTTATCTAAGGCCTCTGGTTTGAACTCTGGCTTGGTGAAGTTGCGCCGCCTGCCGTGCCAGATTTCGTAGGGGGCCGTGAAATTACCGTTGGCTCCTGGGCCCGCCTTGGCCAGAGCAACGGAGTAGCACTTAAGGCGGCGGTGAGCGATCTTGAGGCATTCTCCCGCGACGGCCAGCTGGGGTTCGTTCGCATCCAGCGCGGTGATGGCAGTCTCTAGCAGCATTAGCGTTCCTTCGTCGAGCTGCTCCCGCTGCTCGTGTGGGGCTGTCAGCTTCGGGGCGTCGTTCGCTTGAACTTCAGTCCTTATTGCTGCTAGCTGCTCTCTTGCGGATGGCATGATGGTCACGTCTTTTGTGATGACAACGTCAGGAGAGCGATCCCGAGGCGGTGCTGTCCGGGGATCCTTGGCCGGCGCTTTGGGGGCGTTGGCCTGCGCTGCTGACAGGACGCCCAGCAGCAGCTGGTGAAGAGTCGGCTGGTCTATGTTCCCGCTCAAAGTATCCCTGGCGGCTTCTATGTCGTTTTGGTTGGCTGGCAGCATCTGGCCCGATCCCCCTTCGCCGGCTGCTTCGGCCGCTCCTGCGTTGACCAGGTTATCTCCCGTTGCCTTTGTCCTCTTACCCGTCATTTTTTGATTTGTGACGGAGCTCCTGGTTGTTCCTCGGAGAGTGACAGGTCCGCGGCGATGTCGATTCGTTGTGGTAGAGCGTCGATGAGGCTTGAGGGTAGTCGGTAAGGTCTTGGAAAAAAGTGAGAGCAACAATAATAATAAGCTCCAATAGTGTAGGCAGAATTGGGGTGTCGAATTGGCCCGTCCGGGTGTCGAATCAGTCTGTCCGGGTGTCGAATCAGCCTGTCCGGGTGTCGAATTGGCTGTCGAGTTGGCAGAATCGGCTCAGGCTGGCATTTGGAATCACATGACTTTTAAGGAATTTACAGAAAACTTTGCAAGGGGACCGCTTACAAGTGGCTCATGTGCGTGTTGGTTTCGATCCCAGTACGTGGGGCAGGAAAACTTGCGCGCCTGGTTACCGTACTCTGGCAATGTCGGGAGGCAAGCACTCAGGGCCACAACTGCAATACCCAAGTCAGCCGCCGAGGCCGCACTGTTTTCCTACCCCAGCTCATCCGCAGTTTGTCCAGTTTATCCCACAACACACGTATGCATGAATAGGTGCGGGTGGAAACAATGGGGAATCTCCGATACACACCACTAAACTGAGTACCACGAGCTAGATTGAAAACAAATGAAAATGCAGATGTCTGTGGAGAAGAATGTGTGCTCCATGTGTGTTCTGTGCCTCAATTCATCAAGCTCTCCGTTGGGCGGGGCATGGCCCATGGTATTCCGTCCATGCAACCAAACACTGACACAAAACGTTGCACGTCTTGGCCCATGTAAACCACCACACTTCCATGTGGATTGGCGACCTGCGCTCCCCATGTCAGGGGTCCTCCCTTGCTGCTGGTGGCTCCCAGATTGTTCTCACACACAAATGCCAAACGTTGAGCAGAAAACAGACAGGCCACTGCAGTATGGCATCAAACCACGCATAACCCACAGCAGCAGTACTGCTTGGCCAATGCGACCAGCCATGTACTCCGTTGCGCATCAAACACCCATCCACGTGTTGCACTCCAGCAGACCATCGGATTCCATATCGTAATATACTGTCGCCCCAACACGTGTGTTACCAGCCGCGGACGAGCATGGGTCCAGGTTGATCCCGCCAGGAGTGAACAA
>NW_003307572.1:6147-7227 GCF_000143455.1 Volvox carteri f. nagariensis | reverse complement strand
CTGCTTAGCAATACAATGTATTTTGAGCCATGCGGTCAGTGAATTTGTGCATGCGAAAAGGCGCTTAGCCTCTACACCCGGTGAGGTTCGAACTCACGCAGCTTTCGCTATGGGAAAGCCCATTCTCAAAGCTTGAGACCCACCCGTTAGACCACTCCGGCACAGGTGCAATCCGAGATCTGCTCGGAAAGCCGAGGATGCCCGCGCCCGCACATCACCTGCACATATCTGTCAACCTGCACACGTGCCGTTGTACAACCTTCATCCGAACGTATACGTGTGCTCCTGTGTCCGTGGCCGAAAGCTGAAACGGCGGGTGTAATGGGCCCGAGTGTGTGCCTGGATCTCTAGGACACATAGACAGCACTAGATCCCGCTTTGCCATGGCCCATCCCGTCCCACCGCTGCTACACTTCTACTGATGGGCTGCTTGGTGTTCTGAACACTCAACACACTGCTTCACCGCGCACCATCAGTCCTCTGGCTGTGTGGCACACGTCCCTCCTGCCAACATGCAAGCTCGGCTCACTACACCCTGCACCGCCTGCAAGTGCTCAACACTGCAATACCTACCGTCGTGCGGCTCCTATTAGTGCCCACCAGGCCCAGCCGCGTACTTGGTCAGCGCTGTGCGGGGCTAGCACGGCTTCCCTCTCCAGCTCGCGGCGGGGAGGAGGCATCTGTGGTTGACAAATATCGGATGAACACAACCCGGTGAATGAACCGGGCTCTGACGCAAACTGGACAATCCGCCGGTGAGCTGTGCAGGGCGGCTAGCTCGGTAGGTTGGTGATGTCCATCTTGCATGACCCGGACGTGTTTGATACCTGTGGCAGTATGGCTTATGCCTTGCATGTGAGTGTTAGCCTGGCGGCCGGTGAACTCACCAACCTGGTTTTCGTTGATGATGTGTCACTGGTGGCGACTGGGCACTATAGAGCTGAATGCCTTCTGGGGCTCCTCGAAGCCTACTGCAAAGCGACGGGAATGGCCGCAAAGCCGCCAAGTGTGAAGTCCTCATTTTCGGGGGCACTACACGTGAGCGGAAGCGGCTAATGGAAGCTGAGTACCGGGTAGCCG
>NW_003307572.1:4957-6037 GCF_000143455.1 Volvox carteri f. nagariensis | reverse complement strand
CGATATGTAATGGAGGATATAGGCGATGATCATTGTTATGTAGAAGACGGTACCTGTTATGCTGGATTGGGGTAGAGCTCTGTCGCAGAATTAGCCTGGATTTTATTCCTGACATCATAAAAATTGGTCCGTCGGGGTCTTGAATCGCTCTGGCAGGCTCGCCGGAGGTTCTAGAATTGCGCTGTGGAGCCTCGGAATTGCGCTGTGCTGGGCCTGAATTGGGCTGTCCGGGTGTCGAATTGGCCCGTCCGGGTGTCGAATCAGTCTGTCCGGGTGTCGAATCAGCCTGTCCGGGTGTCGAATTGGCTGTCGAGTTGGCAGAATTGGCTCAGGCTGGCATTTGGAATCACATGACTTTTAAGGAATTTACAGAAAACTTTGCAAGGGGACCGCTTACAAGTGGCTCATGTGCGTGTTGGTTTCGATCCCAGTACGTGGGGCAGGAAAACTTGCGCGCCTGGTTACCGTACTCTGGCAATGTCGGGAGGCAAGCACTCAGGGCCACAACTGCAATACCCAAGTCAGCCGCCGAGGCCGCACTGTTTTCCTACCCCAGCTCATCCGCAGTTTGTCCAGTTTATCCCACAACACACGTATGCATGAATAGGTGCGGGTGGAAACAATGGGGAATCTCCGATACACACCACTAAACTGAGTACCACGAGCTAGATTGAAAACAAATGAAAATGCAGATGTCTGTGGAGAAGAATGTGTGCTCCATGTGTGTTCTGTGCCTCAATTCATCAAGCTCTCCGTTGGGCGGNGCATGGCCCATGGTATTCCGTCCATGCAACCAAACACTGACACAAAACGTTGCACGTCTTGGCCCATGTAAACCACCACACTTCCATGTGGATTGGCGACCTGCGCTCCCCATGTCAGGGGTCCTCCCTTGCTGCTGGTGGCTCCCAGATTGTTCTCACACACAAATGCCAAACGTTGAGCAGAAAACAGACAGGCCACTGCAGTATGGCATCAAACCACGCATAACCCACAGCAGCAGTACTGCTTGGCCAATGCGACCAGCCATGTACTCCGTTGCGCATCAAACACCCATCCACGTGTTGCACTCCAGCAGAC
>NW_003307572.1:3674-4570 GCF_000143455.1 Volvox carteri f. nagariensis | reverse complement strand
GTCCGTGGCCGAAAGCTGAAACGGCGGGTGTAATGGGCCCGAGTGTGTGCCTGGATCTCTAGGACACATAGACAGCACTAGATCCCGCTNTGCGTTGGCCATGGCCCATCCCGTCCCACCGCTGCTACACTTCTACTGATGGGCTGCTTGGTGTTCTGAACACTCAACACACTGCTTCACCGCGCACCATCAGTCCTCTGGCTGTGTGGCACACGTCCCTCCTGCCAACATGCAAGCTCGGCTCACTACACCCTGCACCGCCTGCAAGTGCTCAACACTGCAATACCTACCGTCGTGCGGCTCCTATTAGTGCCCACCAGGCCCAGCCGCGTACTTGGTCAGCGCTGTGCGGGGCTAGCACGGCTTCCCTCTCCAGCTCGCGGCGGGGAGGAGGCATCTGTGGTTGACAAATATCGGATGAACACAACCCGGTGAATGAACCGGGCTCTGACGCAAACTGGACAATCCGCCGGTGAGCTGTGCAGGGCGGCTAGCTCGGTAGGTTGGTGATGTCCATCTTGCATGACCCGGACGTGTTTGATACCTGTGGCAGTATGGCTTATGCCTTGCATATGAGTGTTAGCCTGGCGGCCGGTGAACTCACCAACCTGGTTTTCGTTGATGATGTGTCACTGGTGGCGACTGGGCACTATAGAGCTGAATGCCTTCTGGGGCTCCTCGAAGCCTACTGCAAAGCGACGGGAATGGCCGCAAAGCCGCCAAGTGTGAAGTCCTCATTTTCGGGGGCACTACACGTGAGCGGAAGCGGCTAATGGAAGCTGAGTACCGGGTAGCCGAGGTGCCGGGTTGCACTATGGCCCAGGAGCGCAGTTTTCAGCATGTGCAAAGCAACTACTCGCAGCAGGGAGGCGGGCCACGTTCGGGCTCAGCACTCT
>NW_003307572.1:0-839 GCF_000143455.1 Volvox carteri f. nagariensis | reverse complement strand
TCTTTGAGGGATGCCTTAGCGTCAGTACTGGCAGGGTTCCGTTGCGGCTTCTGCCCTAACCTACAGTGTACAGCATCAGATCCGCTTCGGTAGCCAGGCTTTGCCNCCTGCCACGGAAGCAAGCACAACTTTCTTGCCTGGTGTGCTTGCTTCCGTGCAAGCGACCTCCTTAACTGGCATTACATGCCGTACCAACACACACAACCAGCTCTTCTGAGTTCACAGAAAGCCTCGGTTTTCTATCGTTACTATCAGAAAACCTTCAGTTATAGGCAGGGGAAATGCCAGCGGTTAAAGTGGCGGCACCCTCGTGCTCGTTATGATTTAACCCACCCACCATCGCTTGGACAAAAAGCAATGACAATAGCTGTTTGGAGTGGGTGGCAACGCCGCGTCATTAGTATTCATACTTACCTGGCCCGCTTCTCGAGGTGGTCCTCATGGCCTCGGTTGTATGGTTGGTCTTCGCCTTGCACTGTGCGAGGGCCTTTCGTAGTCGGCCCTTCGGGTGTCCGGCAGGGCTAAATTTTTGACAGGCTGAGGATCTGCGCAACGCGCGACCTCGGCGCCTAACCAAGCGATATGTAATGGAGGATATAGGCGATGATCATTGTTATGTAGAAGACGGTACCTGTTATGCTGGATTGGGGTAGAGCTCTGTCGCAGAATTAGCCTGGATTTTATTCCTGATCATAAAAATTGGTCCGTCGGGGTCTTGAATCGCTCTGGCAGGCTCGCCGGAGGTTCTAGAATTGCGCTGTGGAGCCTCGGAATTGCGCTGTGCTGGGCCTGAATTGGGCTGTCCGGGTGTCGAATTGGCCCGTCCGGGTGTCGAATCA
>NW_003307571.1:1540345-1567171 GCF_000143455.1 Volvox carteri f. nagariensis | reverse complement strand
TGATGGTGATGGTGATGGTGATGGTGATGGTGATGGTGATGGTGATGGTGATGGTGATGGTGATGGTGATGGTGATGGTGATGGTGATGGTGATGGTGATGGTGATGGTGATGGTGATGGTGATGGTGATGGTGATGGTGGTACCATGGCCATTATCATGGCAGTAGTAATGGATAATAGTTATTAGTTGGTGTTTATACTATTATCATTATGGTGGTTGTAATTGTGATGGTTATGATCATTATGGTTTTGGTTGTGGTTTTGGTCTTAGCGACGTTAAAAAATGGAACGGCCAGTTTCTTTCTGAAGGTGCTGGAATAGTGTGTGCCTTCTAGAAAGCATCCGTAACCAAATTACCCGAACAACCGAATTAACAAACTGGGCGAAGCCTTTAAACTATAAACAGGTGGTGCTGACTGCGTGAGGCCATCTGTAGCGCTTGCTGCACGGCTGTCGACCTGTATGTATGTTGCCTTCTCGCACATGTGTAACACATTGGACAAGTTCGTAAGATGCATATATTTATGAATCTGAATCAGATGTCCAAGTATTAAGCTCCGGATGCGTCCGGGTACGACATGGTACGACAACCCTACATGCGTACTTCTTGTCCTATTCCTATCTAATTGGATCTCAGCTGTTAGCCTTGAAATGGGAGATGCCAAGGGAGCTGAACCCTTCTTACGCATTAATTTTTCAGGCTTGCTGCAGCAGGCCGCTGCAGCTGGCATACACCAGGCTGGTTCCGGCCCAGTTGCCACCCCACCGGCCCAGTAACCGAGATCATACCATACCTCGGTGTTACTGGGCCGGTAAGGTTACCCGGATGGACCGTTAGCCAGCAACCGTCCTCGGTTCCCCTAACCATCATGGGTAACCACCGGGCATGGCCACATAACTGCTATTGCCATAAGTTGCCAATAAGGTTGAATTGACATGACGATGCGGTATAGCTGTACATGTGCTGTACGGCATACCGGTGCCTTCACTTAGGGTTGCACGGTGTTTAGACTCTGCCCCGGTGCTGAAGGACCACATGCTACGTGAGCGGAGGTTGTAGTAGTGATGTGCCACATGAGTATTCCTGTAGTAGCTGGTACACAGTACGGCTCTACAAATACGCGCGTAACGCGACCACCAGCATCTCGAGAGGCTTTTTCAGCGGACAGCCACTACAATTCCTTCCATTTGAACCCTCGAAGTTGAGAAATTCGGGAGCAGCGAGTAGATTTCGAACATTGGAACATCGACCAGCTGCTGAGAGAATACCTGTACCTGTTTCATAGAAGGCAATTATGATAGGCAGTTGATATTGACTTGGTTCAGGCAATGAGGCAGAAATGAGTCAGCTGACTAAGAGCCCAGCAGCGTGAGTGCGCTGGGCTCTCCGCTCCCCCTCTCCCTTACACACATACACGTACTACTGTTGCTACGAGAGTGAAAAGCACACGTCTTTACCTAAATATTCTGCAATAAGTTGAGAATATCATTTTAAAAGTGGCAAAAACCTCATAGTTGAGTTTTCGGTTTCGCTTGGGGTCCCACGTGCATATGTCATGGAGAAGTTCGTCGTGCGCCCTGCTGTCGTGAAGACACCTCCACTGGGCCCGGTAGCCCGTGGGTAACCCCCTTGTAAGTTCCTACCCAGCAGGAGGGGTAACACGGCCCCAGGGTAACCCCCTCCGTTGCCCTGGACTATGGACATGGGCCTATATAGGCTACTCATCTTATATGCTGCGCACTTCGTGAATTCCTTTTAGTACATTTCTGTAAATGTACATGTTACATGTACATGTTGAACCTACAAGTATCCCGGTAGCTCGGGAAGCATCGTTCGCCAATATGAATTAAAGGCCTCTAACGCTGCAGGAAAATTTATATATGCATATATGCATGTATATACGTGTCGGTCAAAGCTGCAGCGACAGCAGCTACATCGACATGCCGCCTACACACACATACACACTCAGCTACGTGCGTACGTATGTATATATGTATATATGTACGTATATGGACATATGCGGGTTTACGTGGCTTGAGTCACCGCGTGATGGATCCAAAACGATGTATACCAGTACAACAGACGGACGTAGAGCCGCGCGCCCGTCCCTGTGCTGTGTTTCGGCCCCCGGTCAGGGCCCCCGACGGTGCCCGCCGTCCTTTCTCGGGCGAGCCGCCCACAGTGTAACACCCCAACAACAACACATTAATCATCGTGATTTTAGACATTAAGTAGATAACACAGCAACCAACAAAAACTGATACAAACATTTCCCGCCACAGATAAACCGACGTTATCAGTCTTCATCTCCAGCGATTGCGCCAGCACAAAGCCGACAATGCTCGTTGGTTCGTTCGTACATCCGTACGCTCGTACGTTCGTTAATCCTAAACTTTTGAGATTACTGCACGATTCACAATACTGCTGTGATTGCATATCAGGTCAGCCATTCCACCATCTAACATCGCCACCTCGTGACGATGGACAAAACTGCACACACAAAGCAAACAGCACGCAGTACGAGACCGTACGGCAATCCTGCAACAGTCCGAGGGAAACGCCTTGTAGGTCGTACCGTCACACGTGGCCTCTCTTCGCATGTCGCTGACGTCACTGCCGCCGCTGCCCACGTCAACAGCATTTGCAGCCCACGATAGTGACGCCGACGGCAACGGCACGGACTTCCTCCCTTGCCGTACGTCGCTGATGATACGACTATTGCGACCGCCGCGGCGGCGACGACGGCGGCGCCGCCGTAGACGTGTACCACGCTGCCGGCCCCCGCGGTGATGGCGGTACAGGGGGGTACAACGCAAGGGGAGGTGCCGTCGCAGACGAGTACGACGCCGCCGTACGGGGTGGCGATGGTGGCGGCAACGACGAAGTTGACGGCCGCTGCGGCAGTGCCACCGGCGCGGACGAGTACGACACGGATGGCTGCCGGGGTGACGACGGCACGGAGAAGTAAGGGGCTGTTGGCGCCGCTGTTGCAGCCGTTGAGTACGACGCCGTCGGTCGCGGCGGCGATGGCGGCGGCACAGAGGACGCCGACATACGTGGCAGCGGAGCCACCGTTACGGAAGGGTACGACGACGACGATAGACGCCGCTGTGGTGAGGCCGGAACGGACGAGTACGACACCGGTGGCTGCGCCGACGCCGATGGATACGATGCCGACGGCCGCTGTGGCGATTGCGGAGTCATGGTGGGTGTCGACAGCCGCTGCGGCGCCGCTGACGCTGCGGACGGGTACGGCACCGACACTCGCTGCGGCGACGGCGGCGGCAAGGACTGAAATACGACCACTGACGCTGACGCCACTGGTGTCGCCATCGCCGCCGCCGCCGCTGCCTCTGGCGAGGGCGCCACCTGCACGTTCCACATGGGCGGCGCCAGCGCATGTCGTGCATTGACGCCGGGGGAGCCCCGCCAGATCGTCACCGCCAATCGTACCCACCAGCGCCGCCACCCCGGCGTCGCCTCGTCTCGTAGCCGCTTCTCCTCCTCCTCCCGCCGCCGCTTCTCCGCCGCCGCCGCCGCCGCCGCGGCTGCCGCTGCCGGGTCGGTCGCTTCCAGCAGAGCCTTTGCCTGTGCCCTCTTCCGCCGCCGCCAAATCCACCAGCCCACTCCGCCCGCCAGCAGCAGTGCGCCGCCCACCGAGCAGCACACCGCGACAATGACGGCCGTGTAGTCTGGCTGCGGATGGGGCCGAGGCGGGGAGACGTTGCGGGCAATCAACTAACTAACAATTTATGAACTAACAAGTATTTAGAGCTTATATGAATAATTAGTTGTAATAATTAAGTTCGACACATCATCGTACAAGTGGATGTGTGTTGGGTGTAGTTTCGCTATGCGGCTGTGATGTGTACGAGTGTACGACAATGTGTTGAAGGTTTCTAAGGCTTTTGTAAGTTTACGAACTGTGAGCTTTAACAGTATTTTAATTACATTATGCGCAATACGCGGGTAGGTTGGGTGTTGGTGTGTTCTCGCGTGTGCGTGTATGTGTGTATGTGTGTGCAATGGCACCCACGTGTTTCATGCTTGCTAACAAATCCACGTCGTACAGCTCTGCCTAACGCACATCGTAAAAATACATGATGTACGGCAACTCGTACATATCCGTACCGGAGGTGGCTCCATAGTGGGGCCCATGACGCTGCTGTTGCCAACAAAGTCGTCAAAGCCGGCCAGATCGATCTTGTAGTCGCTCAAATGCGAGTCGATATACGCCTGTGCAATGTTGAAAAGATAATGTACGGCATGAAATTTTTTTGACATCCCAATTGTTGTTCACGAAACAAAAGTGCGTTCTGTCGGGTCAGGCGCCCAGGACGCGGTGCAACCTGCCGTGGACTTTAGGTCACAGAAAGCACACAACTCAAATACTGGGGTGGTATTTTAACAAATTAAAAAACACGTGAAGACGAAGAAGATCAAGAGGAAGAAAAGAAGAGGAAGAAGCCCTTTGTAAGGAAGTTATAACGCCATATAGCCCTTTGTGACGAAGTTTCATAACTTTGAAATGTACCGTACGCGCACGCAACTTCCCCCCTCATTCTCCCCTCCCTTACCCCAATACACATATACATACATACATACATATATACACACGCACCTGGGAGGGGAATTCGGGCGTGTCGCAACCCACATTGATCTCATCTCGCGCCTGGTACACCCGTACATAGTCAATCTGTACGACAGGCATGTACGGCAGGCGTGGAAAAAAGGCGGGTGAACATGTGGCAACGATATTGTTTTCTTGTGTACAGCGGGCCGTGCGGCGGCGGCGCGGTGTTAACGACAAAAGACAACAGACGGGCTTTCGAGTGAGCGAGAGGGGGGGCGGGGGGGGGGGGAGGGAGAGGAAAAAGATTTAAGCCCCCATACACACAAACACACCTCCCTGCGAGAACCCCCCACCGGGGGACCGGTAAAATGTTGCACGTTGCACCCACCATCATTGACGCCGGCAGCTGTAGGTCCGGGTGTATGGGTGCGAAGGAGTCGCTCATGGCGACGTTGATGTTGATGTACTGCGGCTCCACGGGGATGAGGCGGTCGCCGACACTCTCGTTGGCGGAGTTGGTGCCCCCTTTGAGCGCCAGGGCATTCAGCTCTGAGGGGGGGGGAAGCCGGGGGGGGACCGGAACGGAGAAAGGGGCGAAACGGGGGGGGGACATGTGCAGGGGGGTTGCAGGGGGTTTAAGGATTGGTGAGCGGGCGGAGAACCGGGATGGAGGTCTGTAAGCTACGGGTGTAGCTATGAGCCTGTACGTCTGTAAGTTTGTAAGTCTGTACATCTGTCAGTTTTCTGTACAGGTGTCAGGCCATTCGCTTCGTAATATAATTTTTTATTGTGTGACACCTCATGTGTGTGCGCTCATCAATTTATCGTACGACACTTTGAACGACAACGGTTATGAAGAGTAGCTCACCATATATCAGGATGTCGTTGATGTACCACCTGCAATATCATGGAGGAATGAGGGGGGTGCATGAATGTATTGTATGTTTGTTTGTTTGTATGTATGATATATGTATGTAGTTACATGCATCGACTTGTACGGATCACTCTTCGCCAGACACAACACTGCCGTACATGCACTGTTTTCAAACCTACACACCACACCAACACACCTACACGCACACTGCCTACCCGCACTGATGCCAAACCTCCACACACAAACACACGTTGCCGTATACACGCATGTGCCGTACATACACACGTACCGTATGTACTTCCGCGGCGCCCAGTCCAGTCCGTACACATAAAAGTCCGTAAAATGGGAGGCGTTTAGTTTGTGTGTGGCCGACATGGCATCCGCTAGTTTGCTACCGGGCCGGGGTCGGAAGGTGGTGGCGTTCTGCATGTACGAGTTGACACCCGCCCAACCATTGGGCACGCTACAGTGGTGGTGTGTGTGTATGTGTGGGGGGGAGAGGGGAGGGGAGGGGAAGGGGGAGGGGGGGGAAAGTAGGTGTGCAGGAAAAAGGGAGGGGGAGAGGGAAGGTTTTGGGGGGGGGGGGGCTTGCGGAGTTGTGTACAGCGCATGTGCGCAATTCGCATACATAGTTTTTCTGCCCCCGGACTTTTTTCAAAAGATGGCCCTCGTTTGGTCAACCGTATCGTTGGGGCGCACGAACGTTGTCCTCGTGCCTAATGGGTAAATAAACACATGTGCTCGCGCTCACTCTTACACTCACTCTTACACTCACTCTTACACTCACTCTTACACTCACTCTTACACTCACTCTTACACTCACTCTTACACTCACTCTCACACCTTGAAACACCCCGTTCACGCTTCGGTAAGTCTACCCACGTACCGTCCTCGCTCAGCTCCCTCCCCCGAGTCCCTCCCCCGCACACAGGCGACAAAAACAAACCCCACTCAGTCTCACGCCTATCCGTCAGTTGACACACACACACACACACACACATACACACACCTTTTTACCCGCCTCTCCCCCTTTTCCCCTTCCCCACCACCACCACGTACCCACCCTCACCCTCACATGCCCGCCCCCCGCCCGCCCCGCGGCCCTATCCCCCCAATCGCACCTGTACAAGGTGGGATCCGCATACGTGGGGTAGTACACACCCCCCTGGTTGTCCAGCCAGTGGAGGCCCTGGGGCAGCACGGGGGCCACCTGCAGACTGGTGGACAGCTCGGGCTTGGAGGACTCCCACACTCCCACCTCCAGCAAATCAATCTCCGGGGCACCGCGACCTGAGGGGTGTGGTGTGGTGTGGTGTGGTGTGGTGTGGTGTGGTGGGGTGGGGTGGGGTGGGGTGGGGTGGGGGCGGGGACCGGGACGGCGGGGCCAGTGGTGGGGTGATAGGTGACTGGGGCCCGCGACAGGACGGAAGAAATAAACGCAGTGGATAACCCACCAACTAACCAACCCACCGACCACCAGCTAGCTAGCTACCAAGGTAGCCGAGTGTACGGCAGTAAGAAGCGGCACGACGGCAAAATCCTAGGTGAGAATCATCTGGGTTTTAAGAATATCCCGTCGGTACGGCAAATTGTACGGCACATGCCGATGGCCGTACCCTGGGTACTGTTGCAGCGGTTAATCCGTTGACCGTTGTGGTCCGTCCAGTTCTGTTTGTACAGCGCGTTGTCATCGCAGATGTCGTAACTGAATGGCCAAATGCCTGGTGGGGGGAAGGTTGCGCCGGGGGGCGGGGAGTCCGGAACTTATAGAGGGGTAAACCACGGGGACAGACCGTGGGCAAACACACACACAAACACACGCACAGATCTGTGCACGCTTAAGTAGCCATATTACTTGAGCGATAAGGGTCAAATACTAATATATTCTCAGATCTCAGGATTAAGAAAAGTTCACCGGTCGTAGTCAGTGAAAAAATGAAGTTGCGAAAAATGAATTTCATCGTCAGTACCAAATCAACACAAAAACAACCGATTTCCTAATATAGCTACAAAAGTTACCAAAGCCATCAAGGCTCCGGTAGTCGCACGGACGAGACGAGACCGCTAGAAGCATGCTAAACGGCGGTGCCCCGGTTATGGCGTACGGCCCGTACGACTCACCTTCCGTACTCCGCAGGTATCCTGCCCTTCCAAGGTTTCCCAATGTGAATACTGACCGAAGTGCGTCAAAGGGGGGGGAGGGGTCATGGATGAACCAGGTGGGAGGGGGGAGGCGGGGAGGGGGGGGGCCCGGGGAGGGGGGAGGCGGGGAGGGGGAGGCGGGTGTTGACCGCCATGCGGTAGTGGCGAGATGGGGTGGGTTGGAATTAGAGGGGTTGCAGACATCTTTACTTTACAGAAGGCAGGCACCGCTAAGCGTCTTGTATTTAATGTGTGCACGCCCATGCAAGTATGCAATCCGTACATTTCGTACGATTGTACGGTCCGTACCTGCCGGCCACAGCCCTCCGTGCTGGTCGTCCCCGGGCAGCTTTATCCTGGCCTCCAGGTAGCCGCCTGAGTCATGAGTCATGGGAAGGGATGATGATGATGATGATGATGATGATGATGATGATGATGATGATGATGATGATGATGATGATGATGATGATGGTGATGATGATGATGATGATGATGATGATGATGATGATGATGATGATGATGATGATAACGATGATAATGCTGTTTCTGCTGCTGCTTTCTGCTTATGCTGCTGCTGATGATAACGATGACGATGGTGATGATGGTGATGGTGATGGTGACAGGACAGGACAGGACGGGAGGGAACAGGGTTGGATGGGGAAGGCATAAGCCAGATGTGCCGCACGTCTTGGAGCATCTCCAGGGAGGGAGAGGACCAGGGTAGCCGGGGTAGCCAACTATACGGCAGCTGGGGGGGAGAAAAACACATGCAGGCACGCAGGCACGTACCGGTGAAACAGAACTTGTTCCAGCCTTGCAACATGCCGCTGGTGTACTTAGCGGTGGCCAGCTGGTCGCCCCAGGGCGCGCTGAAAGGTCCGCTAGAGGAGGTTTTGGAGGCCGTGATGACGGCTGAGCCACCTTGAACTTTGACCGCACTGCTGCGGAACATCGCGGCATCATTGTTGACGTACATGAGATCGATGGCCTGCCACCTGGCGTCTTTTCCTGGCCGAAAATCCCTCCATTTGCTGTTGAATTCGTCGCTGAAGACGAGGACCTGGCCGCAGGCGACGCGAAGGTCGCGTGAACGTCGGGAGAGCGACGGAATTGGAAGCACGGCCCAGAGGCTTGGCACGAGTTTCTGTGTAATTGGCAAGTTTCGCATCATGAGAGAGAAGCTTACCATGTCCTCCGTTCGTGGAGTTCCCTGGCGTGCGCCATAGGGTGCCGGCCAACCGCTTGCACCCAAGCAGTCAAGGTAATCTAGTCGACACTTTGTCTTCGTGCATTCAAGGGTGTTCGAGTCAATCCATTTCTCGTTGGATGCAGGCGAAATGGACTTCAGGCGGTCCTGACAGGTACTCGCTAGGCAAGTCCATGGCAGTAAAGTACCTAGTAAAATAGTTGTTACGCATAATTCGATGAGAGATGAATATATCTTCATATCGTCTTATCCAGCTATCAGACATCTACCGCGAAACGACTCGCTTTATTCTAATGCGCTTTCAATATTAAGGATTATTGTAATCCGCATATGGCTATAACGATTGCTCTCCTTAAATCATCAATTGAGATGTCTTTGTTCCTACACATTTTTTGGAGTTTGGTATTCTTTCCAGAGCCCAGAGCTAGGTCCGTCCCCTAGGGCGTACGGCATTTGTCATGGCATGACAACATAGAGAAGAGACAAAAGAACCCAGAGGTATTAAAAATAAATCGCGTACAGCTTTATCTCTCGTTAGGCCGGCAGCACTGGGGTAAAGGACCGGCTGCCGGGTACTCACTTCACAGCTCGCAGGACTAGAACATAATATGAGGGAAAATACCTTTCCAATGACTTAACTATGATGAACATCAAAACTTCATTTGAGATCCCTATTGCTGGCAATGCACGCTGGTTCGCATGTCGGCATGCGGGTTGGACTTCGTCAACTTTAAGTTGCAAACACTCAGCCGCGGCCTAGACCTTCTTTCTATGCAACTATACCTGGGTTTCAGATTGTTCTGTTTCGGGCAGTTCGGATTAACCATCTAGGTTCAACTTGTTGAGTTTCAAATGGTATGGGTGTCCAAGTAGTGCTGTTTGAGACACGTAACCAGGCCATTTGCAATGTACATATACCTGACTATCCTTGCGCACCCTTACCTCGGCCATGCTGTCCGCAATTCAACACGAAAATGGCAAGCATTTCCCCCCAGTCACAAACACACACATAGAGAAGGAGGGTGCACTGCAATTCGTGGGGTGTTTACTTCCCTTGGCGTGGCTTTCCTGCTTGCCTGGTAAGCCGTACCTGCTCCGGCCCTACTCGTGGCCCTCGTGATGCCAAACACCCACGCGTGTACGTATACACACGCACACATACATGCATACATACATACATACGATCATACGACGGTGCGCATGCTGCGCACTTGAAACCCGAGTTCACTGCCATACTTAGCCCTCAAGCCATCTCATAAGCAGGGCATTCCCCCCAAACACATGCAACTCATCTTCCACCGCTCTTCAGTCACAAAACCTGCAGGTACATGCGGCGATGTATGTGGTTGTCTAAGCATAGCAAAGACAACCGTACGAAGAAGTTGGCTCGCAGGGTGCTGGCGCCGGGCCGAGTTGGCGCCGGGCCGTGTGCTGTCATACACGAGCTGCCAGCCACCGCACCACAAACCCCCCGAGCAACTTCCCCGGCTCGTCACACCACTGGTGCGCGGTTGGCGAGGGTGATGATGTCTGTGACGGCGGTTGGGACTTGCTGCCACCCACCGCCCCGCGCCTGTAAGGAGCACGACCTCCGCCACCACCACCATCATCATCATCAGCAGTATTACCCCCTCCGCCGCCTTCATCTTGCACCGCTGCTGTCTCTCCGCCGCCTTCACTCACAAGCGCATTTCCGCCACCGGCGGCACGTCCCCGTAACGGCCCCGCCGCCGCCGTGGCGCCGTACCTTGGCGCCATTACGCCCGACGCGGCGATAGCCGCCGCCAGGGCCTCGCGGTCGTCGCAATCGAAGAAGAAATGGTCGCACCCTGGCCAAATCACCAGCTCTATGGAACCCTCTTCACCACTGCGTTTTTGATGGGCTGCTGCTGATGATGATGATGATGCGGGCGTCGAAGCAGCAGTAGCAGCAGCAGCAGCAGGCACCACCACGGCAGCTGCAGCTTTGGTAGCATTGGCTGTAGTGACAGCGGCGACAGCAGCAGCGGCTGCACAATCCTCACCTCGTACGGCCTGTCGTACGGCGGCCTGCAATTGCCGTACACTGGCAAACTGATCTCGGTTGCCGCAGCACAGCAGGCGGTGCAGGCCCCTACCGGCGGCTCGCGGTCCCGCCAGGCAACTCCAGGAGGGGCCCGCCCCGAGGAGGAGGCGGCCGATGAGACCTAGTGTGGGGGTTGGGGAGGGTTGGGGGGAGAGGGGGAGTTTGTTGGGGAAAAGGGGGAATAAAACGAACCGCTGAAGATTGAAGCAGATACCAGAGATAGACAGATACTGCAGGAGTATTTGTAAGCTACTGACCGGAAGGGGGGAAGACGCGTGCCATGTGCATGTTGTGTGTGTTATTGGGGCGCGTTGGCGTGGGTGGGGGGAAGGTGGGGGGAAATGCGTGGGAACGCGCGACGGAGCAGTACCGTACGGCGCGGTACGGCACTGGTACATGTCAGGGCGGAGCCATGTGCTGGCTAGCCATGTCCTCTCAACGAGGACCTCTTTACCTTTACTGCCCCAGGATCTCATGATCCAACCCTTGACGACGACAACAACAACAACAACAACAACAACAACAACAACAACAGCAGACGGGCGCTGCCCCTGCGCTGTGTTTCGGCCCCGGTCAGGGCCCCCGACGGTGCTCGCCGCCCTGTGCGATAGCCCCCTCGTCAACATTGACAGCAACGATGACAACGGTGATACCAACCAACGGTCATCATATCGTCGTCATCATGGCGATATGATGACGGCCACGCACCCAGGGGCGGCGCCAGCAGCGCTATCGCCGCCATCTGGGGTCGCAACTGCCCAAGAGCTCTCGCAGCCACGAGTCCGCCGTAGCTGTACCCCACAAGGGCTAACCGAGGGCTGGCAGTAGCGGTAGCAGCGGTAGCGGTAGCAGCGGTAGCGGTAGCAGCAGTAGCGGTAGCAGCAGTAGCGGTAGCAGCAGTAGCGGTAGCAGCAGTAGCGGTAGCAGCAGTAGCGGTAGCAGCAGTAGCGGTAGCAGCAGTAGCGGTAGCAGCAGTAGCGGTAGCAGCAGTAGCGGTAGCGGTAGCAGCAGTAGCGGTAGCAGCAGTAGCGGTAGCAGCAGTAGCGGGGGAGGTCGGAGGGATACCTGGCACGTGCTGCTGCTGTTGTGGGCGGGCCGGCTGCACCGGAGGTGGAGTGTGGTGGCCGGCGGCTTCGAGGGTCGCCGTCGTTCGAGCAGTGAACGGCGACTGGCATTGCTGCTGTTGCTGCTGCTGCTGTAGCAGTAGTTGGCGTGCGAGCACAACAAGGTCTGCTGCGTCAACCGAGCTGGACAGCGAGCGGCTGCTGCCTGAGTTACCTGAACAGACAGACATATATACCGTTGCACGCAACCAGAGCGTGCGTCTTTTGGTTCTCAGGTAGCTGTGCGGAGATAACAGGAGGAGTGTGTTTGTGGGCGAATGTCCTTTTCGTGGGGAGGTGTGTGGTGTGTGGTGATGCGTACACATAGACATACAGACAGACACAGAGGTAGGCTGAGGACGTTGAGACAGAACATTGCGGATACATCAAAACACAGTGCGAGAACCGCCATGGGTGTTTGAGATGAACGTGTGCGCTGGAGAAAGAGATGCAACTTGCTTGGTGCATTATGTGTGCGCAGTAAGTACGTGTGTTGTATCATGTACGACATTTCGCTCCATGATGCCCATTAGTCCGCACCAACCTGCCCCTCGCATGTTGTAACGCACCACAGAAGAGAAGCAGCCCGATTCGAGCGCAGATCTGCAGATATAACAAATGATGCTGGATGAATAACTTATGGGAGCTATAGTAAGGAGGTAGATACAGCGCTTGGGGTTTCTGTCCTTGTTGGACTCTGAGACTCCATGTGCTCTTGTGCTTGAATCACATGCCTGCCGAATACACAACCTAAGGCTAGGTGCATTTTAGCACAGAGTTTAACATTACCTGCACACTGCCACTACTACGTGGTCATCCATGCAGCCTCCAAGCCACGGCCAGGGATGCAGCACGAGCAGCATCGGCGCAGGTGCGCCATCACTTTGGCCTGACGTGAACACTGCTGCTCCATCGCAAGCACATTTGACAGAGCGATGTGAAAATGTCAACGTTTCACACAGGGCGGAGGGCCATGGTCGAAAGTTAAAATGGATGCCTAGACGATAGCAGTTGGCAGTTAGGCTCTGCTGCCTGGTCAACTATACTTTGACTGTTAGAATTGACAAGTCTCACGTGGTTGTTTGCACGGATGGATGTACACCTCCAGCGATACACCACGGCCAGGTAAGGAAACCAGCTGTCGCACCATGGATAGTAAGGCAGAAGGCGTGTCTCAAAAGCAAGAGAGTCTGAATTACAATCCGCGTGCCTATCTCAATGGAGGTTAGAGGCACAATTTTGACAGGTAAAGCTGTGGCGTAAGCTGTACTGTCCTATAAACCAATAACATATTATACATGGCACTTTATACAAATTTTCATACAATACACTAACACGTCATATCTTAAAATACGCGTGGTCACATTACAATCAAAGTAAGAAGCATTTGCAAACTATAAACTGCATATCGTTTGGATTGTTAGCTGTAATACTTAACTATGCATATGCCTATGTCACAGTAACTCCAATTGTCACTCTGCGGCGACAGCAATAAGCAGACTTTTATAATATCTAAGAGGGCTGAGCTTTGACTGCTTTAGTCCTAACTTTTTCCTGACAGTGGTTACTATATATAGATCTTAGGTAAGGCTTTCCAAACGGCTGAAAACAGCCTGGGCTGGGCAAGGTGGATGCACGGAGCGACGACCATCGTAGGACCAGCGGCCGCCCCTGAACCATGGGCTCGAAGGCGGATGGTGAAACAAGGACAATCCTTAAGAAGTTAGCTGTGTATTTGATCAGCTTTTACCTCATTTACTACGTGGTGAGTCAGGTCCCGTACCGTGGCACCCATCAAAATACCTAAACGACTTAAACAGGTGGCCCCTAGGGCCTGGAGCTGCCGGGCAGCACGTCGAGGGCGCCCCACCTTACACCCCTTACCTCCACTCTTCACGTTCACCTACTTCCGGTGCTCTGAAACCATCCTTGATCCCGGTATTATATAGAGCCATAGCGATAAGCCGCTTAGCTAGCGAGGGGCCCCCGGCCCCCCTGTCCCATGACCTTTCCCGCCATGCCCGGTCACGTCGCGAAACACACATACACACATAAACACACACACACGCACACACTCAGCTGTAGTCAAACACACCAAGACGGACGGGCCGCCTAAGTCTCTGCATCGCTTCCATTCTTTAATCCCTCTCTCCGGCCCACCCAGCCCCACACACGTACATACACATACATACATACTGACTGACTGACTGACCGACCTACTGACTGACCGGCCCGGGGCAGTGGAGCATCATCTTGGTGGGGGCTCTCCACGTAGACTGGCACCAGCTGGGGCGGTACCCCTTCAGGACGCGGCGGAGCGAGTTCTCACCCAGGAGAAGAGACGACGCACTGGGTGAGTGACGGGTGGTCAGAAGGGGGAGGGAAAAGGGGTAATATGGCTGTCTGGATGACGGGGCGCAGCTTGAAGAGGGACGGTGGTTTGTCGAAAAGAGGGTGGGGAGAGAAGGGGGCCCTGGCTCCCGGGGTTGGACGTCTGGGTCGTGTAAAGTAAAGATGATGATGATGTGGCTGTGGGATGGTTGGAGAGACTCTGGGTGGTGGTACGGGTGGTGGGAAACCGGCTCTGCCGAACCGTCTGTGATAAGAGAGGAAGAGAGGGAGGCGGGAAGGGAAAGGTGACAACGGACCATCTGAACCTCCCTGACACCGCCAGTTGGCGTTAGGTGCGAACTCCCCCCTGAGAAGGTTGCGACCCTCTGGCGGCCCTGGTGGCCATAATAGGTTCATGGCTGGCAATGATGCTGACGTACACCTGCTGTGTGGGCCTTACTTACGGCGTCGTGGGCGCCACTCGTAAGAGCTGGGACTACGTTGTCTCGTCGTCCTTGCTGCACCTGCTGCTGTGCATCATAAGTGAGTGGTGGTGGTGGGGGTAAGTGGGGTGGGGGTGTAGTAGCTGGCCGCTGAAAAGGCCTCTCGAGATGCTGGTGGTCGCGCTTCGCGCGTGTTTGTAGAGCCGTACTGTGTATCAGCTACTACAGGGGGGGTTGACTCTCTTCGTCCTGTGTGCTTCCCCTTGTGTTGAAGAGGACGCCCCGGGTGGTGATGTGCGCGGGAGGTGAGGGTGGAGGGGAGTGGGGATAGCGCAGCGGGGCACATACAAGGGCAGTTACGTAGCTAGCTAGGCATCCATGTCTGTAGGCATGTATGGTCGCACATGTGGTGCGGGGACTTCTATCTCCGCCCCTTACCCCTCCCTCCCTCCCCTCCCTCCCTCCCTCCCTCCCTCCCCCCCCCCGACTACATGACGCACGAAGTCAACCAAGCCTTTCCGGTCAACTGGATCTGGTGGTTGACAATTCTGTTGGCCTCAATCATCTTGTCGGTGGTTTCGGAGGTGGTCAACTATTACCTGCGGGACATGCGTGAAATTGCACTGGTGGGTCTAGCCCACCACGCCCCACCTCTAGTCTCCCCCTTCCTGCTGTCTCTGAGCCGTCACCCCAGCTGTAACCCCCGAGGCCGCCCGTGTGGTCCCTAGCCAAGCTTGGAGAGCTCCTCCTGATCCCCAGCTGCCGACCGAAACAAACGAACTGCAAAAAAGCCTCAACAACAACACTTTTGATGATGAGCTCCGACATTGATCTGCCTTCTGCCAGTTTTCCGTTTCCCAGTTATTTATGACTCAGCCTTCATGCTCCGCCCTCCGCCCTCTGGCGTATGTGTGTATGTATGAATGTATGTGTGTGTATGTATGTATGTATGTATGTATGTATGTATGTATGTATGTATGTATGTATGTATGTATGTATGTATGTGTGTATGTATGTATGTTACCCGTGTGTGAGTTTCTTGAAATTTTTCGATTTTTATTTTTCCTTACTCCGCACATGGCTTGCCCCCCCGCCAAATTCATGCGTGTGCGTGTGTGTGTCTTGTTGTGTGTTTTACCACCACCACCCGATCCTCCACATCCGCAGGACCGTGTCTGACACACATAACAGACATAGCTACAAACCACCAATTCGATCTCGAGCGCTACACCCGCCCCTCTCCTCCCACCACGACCGCCACATGCTGCTGCTGCTGCTGCTGGTGATGACGACGACGACGACGACGACGAGGTCATCATGCATCCCCCGCCCCCTCAGAAGGCAGCTGGCAGGGGGAGCTGAACGATGGGGGGTTGGGGCGGTGCTGGGGTTGGAGCCCAGCGGCGAGGAGGAGGGGTGCGTGTGTGTGTGTGTGTGTGTGTGTGTGTGTGTGTGTGTGTGGCCCACAACCACCACTGGCATACCACCCTATCACCCCCTGCGGTGTGAAAAGGAAGACAACCCTCTCGCTCTCTCTCTAATCTACCAACTCTTCGGTTGATCGATTGATTGATTGTCGCCACAAGAGGAAGGCAGAAGGATTCCGCGGCCCCGACGCACGTTGTCGCCGTGCAGTGCCGTACGGGCGTGACGAAAACCCCCTGGGGGTATGTGTGTATGTACGTGTGTGTATGTGTGTGTTTGTAACACACGCACACGCACACACCTAGAACCCGCCAGCCCGTCCCCTGGGGCCCCTTCCCTCCCGCTGGGAATGGAGGCAGGGACCCAGGTAGGGGATGTGCAGCATTGCAGCAGCCACCCGGTAGTAGCGGCGGTAGTAGCGGTAGTGGTGTCGTCGTTAGGGCCCCTGCTCCCCGGGGGGGGGGGGGCCGCGTTCCGGTGTCAGCCCACATGTAGCGGTGGTGGTGGCGGCGGTGGTGGCGGATCCCGCTGTGCTGTGCGGTGCGGCCGCTTTGGGTCGTAGCGAGTGGAACTGCACACGGTGTGACGCGGTGTGAGGGGGCCGGCGCTACAGCGGTAGTTGACGTGTAGGTGACGGCTAGGGGTGTGTTGGGAGGTAGGTGATGGAAGGTGAATGGAAGGTGATCGAAGGTGAATGGAAGTTGAAGCCGCCGTTAGGGAGGGGGAGCCGTGTGACATCGCCATCGTGTGGTGACCTGTGACAGCACACGCAACCACGCGGTCTCACGTGTCGCTACATATACTCGAGTGAGAGACACACACACACACAGTTATTCTTTTATATATATTTAGCGATAGGAGTAAGTTGCACGTGATGAATAGCACACGACATCCAAGATTGATGTTGTATAGCTCAGTCCGGTTGCACACACACACACACACACTCACGCGGCCACATGTCCGCGCACGCACGGGTATAAAAGTGTTCATATGTGTGTCTGTGTGTGTGTCTGTGTGTGCGTGTGTGTGTGTCTGTGTGTGCGTGTGTGTGTGTCGTGTGTGTGTGTCGTGTGGCAGAAAAGAGAGGGGAGGTAGAACACACATATATACACACACACACTGCTGTGGTAGAAGATGGAAGGTGTCGACTTCCCTCTTGGTGAGATCACATCACACTGGGATGAGGGCGCCGCAGGGGTTGAACAGGGGGCCGGCGGGAAGGTGAGGAAGGGATTGCCTCTGCCTGCCTGCCTGCCTGCTCGGCGAGAGAGCTTGGCGCAGGAGTCAGGAGGTGTATCGTTGAGCCAGACGGCGGATCCGTCTGGCGCTGCCAAGCCTTGGAAACTCTGTACATGAATTCAGGCCCGCACATCGGGCTCGCTCCCTCCATAGACCCTCCATAGACCCCGCGACACAGTAATAACGTGATAGATACACAACAAACAATTAATCCGTCAGCTTGAGGACCTGCGGATGGGACATACGCACTCCCACGGGGGGGCCGGTGGGTGCCGTGTTGTTAAATGCTTTAGTAACAACAACGATAACTAAGTAATGACTACATTACTCGAGCCTCTGTGAGTGAGCGTATGTGTGTGTGTGTGTGACGCTGCTACATATTGTAGTACTCTTTAGGTTATACACATTTCCCAGCTGGAGCCTCCCGGCAGTACGGTACAGTACGGCAACAGACCAAAACAATTCCTTGCTTCCCCTGCCAGTAAATGCAGCAGAGCTTTCGACAGCTGCTTTCGGACTCCTGCGTATGTATATTACGAATTATAGTCCAGGGGTTGAGAACTTGCGCAAGTACGTAAAGCCCCGAAACCACATCTCACCCACCATAACATCAACGCCATCCGCAGCAGCATTGATTGGGTTGTAATAACAATGCTGCTGAGTCAAACCCTAAAAAAACACGTTTAGGGTTCGAATAGCTCGACATGCCGTCGTACGACCAGAAAGGGCGTAACGGGAAAACCAATTTTAGTCGTTCATAAATCACTATCACGAAAAAGATGCATTGCGCGCGTACGTGTGCTTGGAGGCGGTTGAGGCGTTTGGCGCCGCCGTCACATACATACGTACACACATAAATAAATACATGCATGCATATATATACATACTTACGTGTACAAGAACGACTAGTCAGGCATGCACAGCTAGAATGGCGTCCTTGCACATACATACATACATACATACATACATACATACATACATACATACATACATACATACATACACACACATGTCATACATCTATGCATCATGAAAACACACTCACGCAGAAATCTTCGCATTTTCATGTGCGCTTCACCATTTCCTTATGTAACGCTTCATAATAGCGCTGTTGCCTTCTGAGGCACACATACATACATACATATATACATACATGCACACAAACGGGCGAAAATGGAAGGCGGTGCAACGCCGCATGACCCTCTCGTGAGGTAGGGCCCCACCCCACCCCACCCCGCCCGCCCCGCGGAGGGGAGGGAAAGGGGGGAGGAGAGAATCCATTCCTGGGGTTGCTGCCCTCTCTCGACTGAGAGCCACACGCCAACCTCCCTCCAGGAAAAAGAGGCCCCCCCTTACCCCCCTTCGCTCTTCACTCGCTCGTGGTTCGTGTCCCCCCAATCCCCCCCCCGGGTAACAGAAGCGGCGGAGGCGGCGAGGGAGCAGACAAAACGAAAGTAAGTTACCCTGGTCCTCAACTTTCCGCAACAGTCCGCGGTTCCTACAGCTGACTCCGCCGCCGCTGGTGCCGCCGCCAGCCACGAGTGCCGTACCCTGCACCACTACCATCACCACGAAGCTCCAAGCTGCGCCCCACATTCTCCTTCTCTGCCCCGCCGCCGCCGCCGAGGGCGTTACCGCCTTCGTAAAGTTGCAGCTCACGCCGCGCTCGTCCACCCGCCCCGCGGCTGGAAAAGCCACCCTCCTCCTCCACCCCACCGCCGCCGCCGCGGCGCCCCAGGGAGCTCGCGGCGCCGTTGACGCGAAGCACCGACACCAGCGGCAAAGGCTGCGGCGCCGTACTGCCGCCACCGACGCCGCCGCCGCCATCAACGCCGCCACCACTGTTGCTGCCGTGCGGCCGAAAACTGCTGTACGGATGGATCACCCAGTAACCCACCACCACCAGAAGCGTCGCCAGCAGTACGGCAAGCGTCACCCGCAACGTCCACTTCACATCGATGTCACCGCCGCGGCGGCCGCCGCCGTCACTGCCGCGGTGTCGTACACCGGCCGCTGACGTCGCTCCTGGGTGATCTAGCAAGTAGGCAGGTGTGGAGTCTTGCCCACGATTTTGCTGCTGCTGCAGTACAAGCTGTTCCTGTAGGTTTCGGAGCTGCTGCTGCTGTTGCCCTTGAAGCGCCAGCAATTTTTCCATCTTGCCATCCAGCACCGCTACAGCCACCGCCAGCTTGTCGACTGCTACAGCCACTTGGTGTGTCTCAGTGGCCACAGCATTGACTGCTACAGCCGAAGCTGCAGCAGCACCCGCGGCCCCGCTGCCGCCACCGCCGCAGTCGGCCGAGAGCCGCCGTACAGTCGACGGCTGTAGCAGCAGCTGACGTGGACTGACGGCGCCGCTGCTGACACCTGCAGTGCAGTACAGTGCAGTACGGCACACTCCAATCAATGTATTTCCCTCTGTCCGTTGTACGTTGTACGTAATCCGGTGGGGTGGTCAACGACGACGGCAATGAGAGCGGCAGCGGTCAGCGACCGCCGAAACCCTCACTCAGCACGACAGCGGAGAGAATGTGTGTCGCTTCACTTCATGTCAGATCCAGCACTCGCAAACACATCATCATCAGCACCACCACCACCGCCATCATCAACAACAACAGGGGCGGAAGAGGAGGAGGTAGGAGGACCTGGAGGGGCCGGAGGAAGCGCAAAATGAGAGGTGTAGGGAAGGAATGGAGGCGAGGGTTCCTTCCACTCCCACTCCCACCCCCCTGCCCTGCCCTGCCCTCTCATCTCCTCCCCTCTCCTTCCCCCCTCACCCGAGCCGCCGCTTCCGGTCCCAAACACTTCAGGTGCGTCCCAAAACACATCGCCTCCGCCTCCGGGAAACCCCGCCGTGTCGGCACGACGGAGTACGAACGAGTCTCCGCCGCCAGCACCGGTGCCGCCCGCAGATGCGGCCGCGGCGACGCCAGGCACACCTCCGCTGCCGCCTCCGCCTCCCAGATCTTGGGAGCAGGTGATGGACGGCCAGCGGTGGCGCAGGGTCGCTGTGGGTCCCCGGGGAGCGGGGGGTAGTGGGGGGCCGGCAGCAGCAGTAGCAGCAACAGCGGCGGCGGCGGCGACCCAAGCGCCACCTGCGAGATGGTTACAGCGGCGGCGGCGGTGCAGTGGTGGTGTGGTGGTACGACGGGGTTTGGCTCAGAGCCTGGCGGCAGGGCTGCAGCGGCGGCGGCGGCGGCGGCGCCGTGACGGCGGTGATGAGTCGCGGACGACGGGGGCCGGCGGAGTGCGGATGATGTGATGCTTGAGGCGGGGCCAGGGAGGGCGCAGTGCGCAGTACGGCTGTGGCGGCGGTGCTGCCAGGGTGAAGGTGCTGCTGCTGCTGCTGCTGCTGCTGCTGATGACGATGATGGTGGTGGCGGTGATAGTGATGTCGCCGAGGCGGGGCGGTTCCGTAGCGGGGGTGCGTCGCCTGACGGCGGTATCGACGGCGGCAACATTTGCAGCGATAACAACACCAGCCGCAGCACCCGCAGCAAAGAATAACACCGGCAGTAGCAGCAGACACAAGCACTGGAGGTAACGGTGCTGCTGGTGGTGGTGGTGGTGGGTGCATGTGCTGCTGCTGCTGCTGGTAACGGTGATGATGGTGGTGACAAAAAAGGACGCAGACGGAAGATGGAGGGAATCGAAACCGGAAATGCACACATACATACATGCATACAGAGGCAAGTGGCACACTGCGACAGTGCCGACAGGAGAAAGCACCCAGTGCAATCTATCTAAAGCCAGCTGAAGTCAAACTAAAGGTCAAACTAAAAACTAAAGTCGACCGAAATATAGGAGGGACGAAGTGGGAGGTTGGTGGATTCCAGTTATGGGAGCTCATGGCAGCCCCCGGGGATGGAGCCGCAGATAGGTGCTAGTGCTCATAGATGTGCTCTTCACCACTTCCCCCCCGGGGGGAAGTTAGCGGTCCCTCTCCCGCTCTCCCGCTCTCCACCACACGCACCTACACACACCGCCTCTCCGCACCTGGGGCCCGCTGCCCCGTGTGCGCATGTACCCACACCTAGCATTGCGCCCTCTCGCCGCACAGTTCACCAAAACACATTATTACTATTATTACTATTATAACACATACAGACACACGACAACCGCCAGCCCCCTTCCCTCCGCCACAGGGGGCCCCTGGGAGGTTTTCCATTTGACACGTACCTGCGGCCGCCACTCCGCTGCCCTCCGAGGAGGACAGCGCCGCCGGGGGGGGCTCCAGCAGCGCCGCCGCCGCCGCCGCCGCCGTCACGGTCGCCTTCGCCTTCGTCGTCGTCGCCGTCCTGGAGGTGGCGGATGACGGCGACGGCGACGACGCCGTCGCGCCCGTGGTGGTTGTAGTTATGGTCGTGGCGGTGGTGGTGGCGGCGGTGTCTCCTTCGAGCGCCGGTGCACCTGCAGCTCCCACCACCGTGCACTGTTGTTGTTCTTGTTGTTGTTTGTTGTGGTGGTGACGCCGGTGATGATGTTCTTCCTCCTCCAGGAGCTGTGCACAGTAGTCAAGGAAGCTTTGCATGGACACCTTGAGAGAGAAAGGGAGCGGGGGAGGGGTGGGGAGATGCAGATATATATATGTGATATACGTGATATATATACGTGATATATATGTACATGTATTTGTGCAGATGAAGATGTTGATCTGAAGAAATAAACAGGGGTAATTTTGCCGGGGTTAGGCCCACCGTGCGGTTCTCAACGATTTAGAATCGACGGAGAGATTACTTACATAATAATATTATTATAATACAGGTATTTTAAAAAATATTTATTATTAAGATAATAAAGCTCATAATAATAATAGTGATAACAACAAAAACAACAACAAGGGCGGCGAAAGGCCGCAGCCAAGGGCGCGAGCAAGTTCCCCCTCTACCCCCTCACCAGCGCCTTCTCCGCCATGACGTTCTCAATGGTGGCCGACATCGGCCAGGGGATGGAGGCGGCGGCGCACCGGACGCTGTACACCAGCTGCACAGCGGAACAGGACACATCCACCTCCGCCTCCCCCACCTCCGCCTCTTTACTACTACTGCTACTACTACCAACACCTCCTACGCCACCGCACCCTCTAACGCCACCACCACCACCGCCGCCGCCGCCTCCGGTGTCATGTCCCAGAGACGAGGCGGTGATGAAGGGCGAGATGCGCCCGTTGAGGGCGGTGGAGGAGGTGGGGGTTGCAGTGGTGGCAGTAGCAGTAGCAGTAGCGGCAGGAGCCGGGTGGTTCTGTTGTTGCTGCTCGGTGACGGTGAGTTGTAATGCGGTGGTGAAGCGCCCCGCGCCTGTATGTACGTGCGTATGTACGTAATACGTTTGCATGCGGTTAGGAGCAGTAGGGTAGGGGGTACGGAATACAATTCGAATGTGGCTGCCAGCCACACGGCTGTTGGGAGGGGGGGAGGAGTTATGGGACGGAAGTGGAGGTGTGGAGGAGAGGCAAGAGGGGTAACGGCGGGAAATGGGGGGTGGTTGCAGAGGAAGAGGCGGGGAGGCCGAGGGGGGAAGGCAAGGGGACACGCGTGTGTCTCTCTGTGTATGTGTCTGTGTGTAGCAGAACAGCAACAGCAGCAGCCCAATCCTTTCCCTCCCCTCACTCCAAACCCTTTTATTCCCCCCCTCCGCACCCATCATGTTGGTGATGTTGGTTTCGGAGCTGACGGTGAATGACCCCAGACCGCCCTGCCACACCACCCGCTGAACCTCCGCCACAGCAACACTTTCCAAACCAACCTGCGATCAGTAGTTTAAGCAGCAGAAGCAGTACGGCAAACGAAGTAAGATGAGAACACCCGCCGTACGGCGAATGGAGTGCGCCCCCAGCGATACGGCAAAGATGTAAAAAAGGTAACCCCAGAAAGCAGAGTGAACCGCCCATGGGACCAATGCGGAGGTTGCGAATCCCACACAGCTCACACCACAACCCAACCAAGGTCCCGCCCCAGCTACCCAACTGTAGCCCCCGCTTTCTCCCCGCCTCACTCCGTGTCGCCCCACCCCAGCCTGTCCATGTACGACATAACCCGACACACGCCGTGCCGTACCATGCGCTTCAAAAAGTCCGGGAGCTTCAATGGCATCGTGAAATTGACGGAGCGCTGGCCAGCAGTCCAGGGGCCAACACTGGTGGAGGTGGACTGCGGAGGGGGAGGGGTGTGTGTGGGGAGGGGCGTGTGTAGAGGAAGAGGAAAAAGTATAGAAAGTGCGGGGAAAGGCGGGGAGCAGGGGCGGGTAGGGGGAGGCGGAGGAACGGCAGTGGAGGGTTAAGGTGGACGCGCGAGAGCTTAATTGGTGTTTCAAACGCCGTTTTCACACGGAGGCATGTGGGGGAGGGATATCAGAACAGGCGGGAAGAGAGGGAAAGAAGGGTGGGAGACGGGGGAACGCCTCATTGCAAGGGAAATGAGCCTAGCTATGAGCCCACCCTCACCCCACCCCATCCCTCTTAAGCAGGGCTAGGGACCTGGGAGGGACGGAGAGTGTACCGATAAGCGTGTACGTTTGACTGAAAGGAGAGGGGGAACGTTTGAGAAGAACTCTTTTAGGGTTTCAGGCTTTTAGGGTTCTGAAACTAGTAAGCCCCAAGTCAACCCCCCTCACCGCGTTGAAGCTGTCCTCGTTGGCAGCAAAGCACACCACCGAATGGTTGTTTCACGTAACAAGGAAACCAGACAAAGGGAGGAATCAGTATGGCTGCCTTGGTGTTTCTGTTATGGATGAGTCCAGGATTGAGAAAATTTTGAGCTGGCGGGTAACGATTGCACGTGAGCCCTAGCGCCCAAGGCAGCACGGCACAGCCGAAGATTGGAGTCATGATGATCAAAAAACAATTACAGCTAGGTGATCGTTGAGCACGTGCATACCTCGTGTGATAGCGCTCGGTAGCCTCAGGTCGCTCGTACACGACGTCCCAGAAACGCGCAGCCGTGCAGCCCGGAATCTGCATCCGAATATCCGCTTGCTTCGGCATTGCTGCAAGCGTGCCGCTCCACTCGTGTCAGGTATGATCGTTGCCAGATTGAGGGAGACGTTGGCTTTCCACCCAGGAAAGTGTGTCGAAGGTGCTAGTTATGGCTGTCCTCTCTTAAACGAAGGCTTATTTGGTATGCACGTGACTTATTGGTTATGAAAGCCCCGGTGCAAAGTTAGCATGGGACTATATCAGCCCCAACAAGCCTTCCGCCTTTGACCTTGGCGGCCCGACAGCCAGATCCTAAATGTACTCAATTAAAAGCAGATGCGTTTTGGGGGAACCAGTAATCACAACAAAGCATGCGTAACGGGAATTTGAGGCGGCGGGAACCTGCGACTTCCTAGGCCGCGGGATGGAAGGATGTGGTAAGTGCAGCGACCCTACACGCCGTCAGTGTGGCAGGCCGATGTCTACCGCGTAGTTCCTTGAACTTTTAGCATAGAGAAACACGATGGCAACACTGGGACAAACAAATTGCCGTACGCAGTACCGGATTCCCCGTTCGCCGCAACAAATTTTCGTTGCTGCTCCTGCTGAAGGGGAAGTTGTCCTAGTGCCTTCCTCACATACATACTTATAAATGAATTGTATGCGTTCAATGTCATCTGGGTCAAGCTCCTTGCACGGGGTCCAGTACGGCCTTCCACCCCACCAACCAAAGAAAGTGCACCGACTAGCTGCAAAATATTTGTCCCCAGCCATCATTTTTTTATCACTATTTCTACCGAGTATAGGCTTTGTTGAACGTATGGTAGTGTCTGACTGAGTGAGCTGTCGGTGCCGGGGCCCTACCTATTGCAGAGCCTCCACAGCCCTATCCTGCTATACATTTTACACATTTTTACAAGTGCAATAAAGCTTGAAACTGGCTGCGGCCCAAGCCCCAACCGGTCTACCTGTAGAATTAATGTTTGGTATGCGCCATTGCTGGTGCGGCTTGTTGCATACCGCGGGGACGCAAGCCATTACAGGATAATATGGAAAAGGAAAGATCCTCGGACGACATGAGAGAGGGGATTGTCGGAGTACATGCGGAGCCAGGGTCTACAACTAGCACCACCGCCATGACCCCCACCCCCAACAGCAACGCCTAACCTGTCCTCCGATGCCGCCTGAAAGGAGCCACTGCAAAGTCCTTTGTGTGTGCATACTACACGACTGCGTTCCTAAACTCGATTCTACTCTACACCATAATAGCGTCTTCCGTGCCTCCCCTTCCCTCTCTCTCCCTCCCTCGCGCGCGCTCTCAACTAGAGCCTTTTCTTCCTCTTTACCTTGCTAAGCGCAGCCCTAGCAAAACATACCAGGCGACAGTATGCCTAAAGCAATTGAAGAGCTGCGGTCTCTCCTCCTGACAACAACTGGGACTCTCTCCATGTCAAAGTCTCTACCCACCACCTGGCCACTCAACTAAGACAGTGCCTCAAAAGTAGTCCATGGACCCCGGGTGGCTTTGACGAACACCCCCCACTGCATTCGTGCGGGACTTGTAACTTGTAACTCAAACGGCCTTCTTCCCACTGCCTTACATTTGCCCATCCACCCACTACCACTATAACTACCAATACCGCTACCGCTACCACCCAAACCAGACAAAACCAACTTGCAGGCGGGCCCTATATGCAAGGGGCCGTGAGCCGCCCTACATTCCGGCACCTCAGCGCGAAAAGAAATCCTCCTCGGAAACCGCCCCACAAGTTGGGGTCACCACTACTGATCCCTTCTTCCTTCCTTAGGGTTCGTTCTCCCCCCTCGCTCCAAAACACGCACACGCACACATGCACACGCAAACGCGCACAAGTCTGAGATGACCTGCGGAGACCCCCTTCCTAAATCCCCTTATCCCCCAGCCCCAGCTCCGGCCCCAGCCCCAGCCCCGCCCCCGGCCCCAGCCCCAGCTCCGGCCCCAGCCCCAGCGCTCTCGCCACCGCAGGCAGGGCGCCCAGCTGCCCAGCAGGTACCCCCGCCCCAGGGGGCCTGAGGCCGTGACCCCCGCCTCTGACTCCTCTGCTGCTGCCGCCACTGCCGCTGCTATGCCTATTGCTACTGCACACGCCGCCATTCCCATCGCCACCACCATCGCCAACCGCGCCACGATGAGGCCCGGGTACCTTTCCTCGCGGTCGGCTCCGTGCGGGTGCCGCCTTTTTTGCCCCTGCTAAAGCAATCGCAGTAGCAACAGCAGCAGTAGCCTCTGCCGCTGCTGCTGCCGGTGGTACCGCCCACGGGTCCATAGCCCGCACCAGCTTCCCCCCCTCCCGCGGCCTCCCCCTCCTCCTCCCGCCCGTCAGCCCCCCGATGCACCTCACCCTCAGGAGAGCCGCTCTGAGGGCTGCTCGGGGCGCGGGGGGCCAGCAGGCCACGGGACCCGCCAGAGCGACCAGCGCCTCACACAAGCTGGGCGGGGGCGGGGGGGGCCGCGGCACCGGGACGTGGGG
>NW_003307571.1:1522787-1540295 GCF_000143455.1 Volvox carteri f. nagariensis | reverse complement strand
GGGGAGGGTCAGGAGGTGAGGTCAGTGCATGAAAGAATGTACAGAGGTTGGGGAGGGGAAAGTGGAACAGGGGGGGGGGCCCGGAGGGAACACACAAGGGGAGTGGATGGTTTGGTGTGTGCGGGGCGGGGGGCCGGGGGAGATCCTGCACATTCGTTGAGATCCTGTAGGGGCTGCTAACACTGGTATGGGACCGCTGCACCTGTGGAGGGTAACACACTTCAGCTAGGGTGGTGGTGTAACCCACACATGGCGATATGGGGCCCGGGTGGTCGGGAACGCCACGTCGACACACACGGGCAGCCAGTCTGTGCCACCTCGCCACACCTCCCCTACTCGCGGCTCTCACTATTTTAGCATTACATACATGCATACATACATACATACATACATACATACATACATACATACATACATACATACATACATACATACATACATACATACATACATACATACATACATACATACATACATATGCACCGTTGTACGCACGCACCCAAGTGAGGGTCGTACATTCCGCTGAGCCCCCGCTCACCTGTCCGCTTGGTGCGCCGTCGGCGGCCGCAACAGCGGCGACGTGCCGCCGTAGTAGTGGACCCGCTGGGACCCACGAAGACCCGACCACACGCGCAAAAACCGCGTCAGCCAGAACCAAGACGCGGTCGCCGCCGCCTCCGCCGGCGCCGCTAACGTGGCGCCGACGACCTGGCCGCCGCCACCGCCGCCGCCGCCGCCGCTACCTAAGCGTAGTCCTGCCGCCGCCATGGAGGCCGCCAGGTTCGTCAGTCCTGGTCTGTCGGTATGTCGGAGCTGGCCGGCGGCGGCGGTCAGCAGGGCGGCACGCCAGGCGGTGCCGGGTACGACACGGAAGGCGGCCAGAGCCTGCATGGCGAAAGCGTGCGCAAATGGTAAGATTTTAAAGAGCATGTGATTTTGTCTATGGATTATGAATACTTTACTCATTTTCGTTTTTTCGTTTCGAGCTGAACGGATTAATGGTTGAATTGTGTGTGGGGGGGGCATAAAGTAAAAAATCGTTTCACGAACAAAAAGCGAATTGCGAATATGACGACTGCACTGGGTGGGTAGTGTGGGTTCAAGAAGAGAAGAAGAAGAACAAGGTAAAAGGAAGAAACCACTCACTGAGGGGAAGAGGGCATCGCAAAGTCAATCTCGGAAAGAAGAACCTCCCTCCCCTTCTCCCTTCCCTCCCCTCCCCTTCTCCCTCCCCTTCTCCCTCCCCTTCTCCCTTTCCTCCCCTTCTCCCTCCCCTTCTCCCTCCCCTTCTCCCTCCCTCCCCTTCTCCCTCCCCTTCTCCCTTCCCTCCCCTTCTCCCTTCCCTCCCCTTCTCCCTTCCCTCCCCTTCTCCCTTCCCTCCCCTTCTCCCTTCCCTCCCCCCCTCCCCCCCCCTCCACCAAACCCCACCACCACACGCGCACCCGCAACACAGCCGCCAGCTCATGGCACCGCAAGCGGCCGGCCACGAAGCTGCCGTACATCTCGTCCAACCACCAGTCCAACCACTCCCCCGGCGGCGTATGGCCCATTGCCGCCAAGCTGCCGGTCGCCGCCAGCAAATGCCGCGCGCCAAGGCCCAGGCTATAGCAGCGCTGTAAGCGAGCTACAGCTGCGTCCAGAAGCTTCTCAACCGGCACCGGAAGGGCTTCGGGTGGGGGCAGGTGGCCGGAGGCGGCGAGGGCCTGTGGTGGAGGGTGTGTGTGTCGGGGGGCAGACGAACCACGCACGAAGGGGGTTTTGGGGGGAGCGTGCACACCCTGTGTGGAAAGGCCCGCGGGTGTCTGTTAGGAAAGCTTAGTGAGGTTAAGGGGGTTCGCCAGATTGGTTGGTTAGTCAGTTGAGGTTGCAAAAACAGTTCAGTTTTTTGTCAAAAAATTGCCAACAGTTGTGTTTTTTCTTAAACGAATCAAACCGATCCAATCCACCCATGTCTCATGAAGGTAAGGACCGAGGAAAGTAGCATCTGAAACCATAGTATTCCACAAATCCAATACCAGTTTGCAAATTATACGTAAATAAAAAATGAAACACGCAAAATTCGCGCACCTCTACTGCCGCCAGCAAATCGACAACCTGGCTCGGACCAAAGCCTCCAATCGCCGCCGCGCAGCGGCCCAGGTACGACCGTACGAATGCCGCCACGAGCGACTGACACGGCGGCGGTGACTGCGGCGGCCGCCGAGGCGGCCGCTGGTGCAGCAGCTGCTGCTGCTGCTGCTGCGCTGCGCCCGGCGACGGCAACGGCGCCGCCGTAGCGACGGCGGCGCCGTCTGCTGCGACATGGAAAGGAAAGGAGTGACCCATGGGTCTGCTAACACGCAGCTGATCGGCCGCCGGGCATGTACGACCACTACCGGTCCCCACGGTGTCCCCCGACGTTATAGCATCCTGGGAATGGAGACGGGGGAGGGACGTGTGGGGGCCTGCAGCAGTGGCATTTAGCGCTGACCGTCGAGCCGTGAAGCTGCTGTACGGCGAGTGTACTGCTGGAGCAGCTGGCGCTGCCGCCTTTGGCGGCAGCGCGGAGGGCGACGACGACGATGAGGCGGCAGCAGCTGCGGCGGCAGCAGCAGCGGGCTGTTGCACCGGCGTGCACGCGCCTATGAGCGCCGCACCGCGGAGCGTCGTTGCCAGCGCCAGCGGCGGCGCCGCTGGCGCCGCCGCCGCAGCGGCGCGCAATGCCGCTTCCATCCAGTCCGCCGGCGGCGCAAGCTGTAGCTCCCCCACCGACCAAATTAGCATCGCCAGCTCGGAGACACCCCAGCTCCCCGCGGCCCGCTGCCCGCTGCCATCCACATGTCGTACATCCGAGCCAGCGGCAGTACGACAAGCGCCAGCCCCGCCAGGCGGTCTGCTCAGGTTCTGTTCCGAGTTAAGCTGTGGACGATGAAGGGGAGGGGGAGGGGGAAGGTGCACCCACGCACTGCGTCCTTGGTGATCCGTCGGTGACCAGCGTTGCGACGTCCCGGCGGCGGCGGCTGCTCGCGGAGCGGTACGGCACCGTATGTGCTCTGTGCTGGCCACCCAGAAGGACTCCAACCAGGCCGACGGAAGCAGCAGCCGCGGCGGCGGCGGCGCCGCCAGGGTCCTACCCGCGGCAGAAGCCCCCGGAGAGGCGGAGAACCTCAGCCGCCGACCCCGTGCCGGCCTCTTCCGCTGCTGCTGCTGCTGCCGGCGGTGACGGCGGCTGTCGGCCCAGCTAGAACCGGCAAGGACAGCGCGCCGCCACGCCGTCGTCCGTTCGGCCATTCGCTGCCAGCGCGCCAGTGACCAGGCCAGACAGGCCAGGTCGGATGGGGCCGCCGACATCAACGTGCGCTCGTCCCACGCCGCAATGAACGACAACAGCCAGCGGCGGCTCGGCGGCGCCACGCCGGCGCGCGCCATACCCCATGCCATCATCGCGAGCTCCCCGGGCTGCCAGCGGCTCCGAAACCAACTACAACTACTGCTGCTGACGCTACCGCCGGAATGGGCAGTAGCACTGCTGCCGGCTGCCGATTCCATGGCCGCCAAGCCTGACGCCTGTTCGTCCAGCGGCGGCCGCGGCAGTAGCTCCTCCGCCAGCCGCAGCAGTAGCACCTGGTCCTCTCGTCTGCCGCAAAGCTGTGCATCCTGGCTCCGAAGACAGGCCAGGCCCCACACCACATTTGCCAGCTCTCGAGGCCTGAATCGACCCACTGGGGCCGCTGCCGCTGCCACTGCCGTCGAAGAAAGCCCACCGCCGCTGCCAGCGGTAGCGGCAACAGCGTCGACAGCGGCGAGCTCCGCCGCCGCCGCCGCCTCTACGAAGGCCAGCGTCGCGGGGCTGACCGCATGCAGGTGGCCATTGCCGCCGCCGCCGCCGCTGTCGGCGGCGGCAACTGCCTTGAGCTGTGTTGCCCTGACTACCCAGGAGGACACAGCCGCTGTCGCCGGTACTACCGCTTCGCGCCCCGCACCCAAGGTGAAAGCGGCGGAAGGAAGCTCGCCCGCGGTTGCGGAGGTGGCGGCGTTCGCAAGGCAATGCCGTACAGCTGCCGCAGCGAGGCGCAGGAAGGGCTGCGTCGAGCGACGTGACGGACCTGCAAGGGCCGCAAATGGAAGCGGACCGCTTCCGTCGCGGCAGAAAGAGGGCTCCGTCGGCGCCGCCGCCACTGCCGTCGTACAGACCGGCCGCCGCCCCTTTCCCGCTGGCGTGTTGCTACGTGTTCCCATGGTCAAATCTGCTTGTGGCAACAGTACGGCAACGGTGGCTTCGGCGGATCCCTCCCGGGAGCTGTTTGGCAATGACGGCGCTACAGGGCGGGCGCCGGCAGCTGCTGCACCGCCGGCGCTGTAGCGTACCAGGGCCACATCACGTAACATGAGGCTGTGTGCCGTGCCGGCTGCGGTAGCAGCTACAGCTGTATATGGCCGCAAGTCGCCGCCGCCGCCGCTGGGCCCTGCTACTGCAGCTACTGCCGCCGTTACGGCTGTCAATGGAGTTGCCGCCGGCGCAACTGATATCGTTAAGCCGCTGCCCTCAGAGCTACTGCCGCATAAAGTGATACCGCCCGTGCAGCCACGAGACGAAGCTGTAGTAACAGCAATAGGTGCTGTAGCAGCAGTAGCAGGCGGCGCGACGAGCGTCACGGCGCCACCGCCGCTTCCCGCCGCTACAGCCCCTCCGGTGTCCACCTGCCACTCCGTCGATCCCGCCACCTGCAAGTTTGCAGGCGGCGCATGCGGCGGCACCGCCGTGGCCCCACCGCCGCCGCCATTTCTAGTCCATAGCCCCTCCGCCCCACGCCCGTACGTCTCCAGCGGCGCCGCGGCTCCCCACGCGACATCCACAGATCCGCCACCCTCCACCGTTGCCGCTCTGCCGCCTGACCACGGTGTCGAGTCAGAACCCCACTCATGACTCCTGTGGCTGCTGCTGAAATGGCTGCTGCTGCTACTGCCGCCACCGCTACTGCGACTGCTGTCGCGGCCAGCAGCGCCCGCCGCAGCCCTATCGCTTGCACCCACGGCGGCGGCGGACGACGGCGGCGACGCCCTGTGCAGTCGTACCATACGGCAGACTGCCGCTGACACACAAACCGGGTCTAAGAGCGGCAGAGGCTCCTCGGCGGCGGTGCCGGCGGTGGTGGCAGCTGAGGAGGAGGGGAAGGAGGAGGAGGAGGCGGCGGAAGGTAGGCACCAGGCCAGCAGCTGCTCCAGCTCAAGTGGGGAGGTGGAGGAGGCCAGCGCCCGTGACAGGCAGTGCCGCGCATGCACTAGGGTGGCATGTAGCCGCTGCTGTTGCTGCTGCGGGTAATGCCACCGTCGCCTCTGCCGTCCTTGTTGCTGCTGGAACTGCTGCTGCTGATGGTCCTGTTGGTCCTGCTGCTGCTGTCGTCCATGAAAGAGACGATGACCCCCTTGACGGCGATGATGATGATGATGATCCTGATCCTGTTGTTGCTGTTCCTGGTCTTGCTGCTGCTGGTCCGGGAAGGGTGGCTCCGAAACCCCAGCGCATAACCGATGTCGGGGTGTCTGCGCCTGGTGCCGCACCTCCTGCAGTAGCTGCTGCTGTGGCGGTGGCTGCGGCTGTGGCGGTGGCTGCGGCTGTTGGCGTGGCCGCCGCTGCCCGGCCGCACCTCCGCCGCCGCCGCCGTCGCCTCTGCTGATCTGACTTCCCCGACACTGGCCCCGGCCTAGCCGCCGCTGCATGGAATGTTGTCCACCGTACGGCCCATCCTCGTCCTCCTCGTCCTGCTCTCCATACCCCTCCACGGCCTCCTCCTCCCCTGCAGGCTCCTCCGCCTCCTCCTCCCCTGCAGGCTCCGGGCAGTCGTCTCCGTTCCGCCGCAGGGACCGCCCTCCGGAGTCGCCGTCCTGAGGGTATGGCTATGAGGGACAAATGAAGAACTATTATGAGCTATTGCGAACAATGAAGTCAAGTGGAAGAGTGGACATGTAGATACAAGAAGTTGTAAATGAAGTATACTGGAATTATACTCCGTAATTTCTCGTTGATTTTCGTTTTGAAATATGTGCGTGTCTGTGTGTGTGTTTGTGTGTGTGTTTGTGTGTGTGTTTGTGTTTGTCAGTGAAGGGTGTCTCGGAAACCTCTCGGCTGATTCGGGTTAACACCAGCTGCCCTCTTCTCTCTGTCCTCTGCTCTCTCCACTCCCTGAATTCTCTCTTTCTCTCTTTTTACCTTCCCCTCTCTTTTCTCCTCTCTCTGCCCTGGCGAGCCCAATCCTAGGGGGTGTTGTCATATTATACGCGACGATGCGACAAGCGTGCACATGCGGGTATGCGATGCTTGCGAATCTTTCTTCCGGCTTACGCACCCAATGTGCGGGCACACACGTGCATACACGCATACACATACATGCAAGGGAGGCACGAACCGCCCCCCAGGCCCTGGTGGTTCTACGGGCTGCTTTGGTCCATCCGGATGGGCTCTGGCTCCGCGCATGTATGTATGTATGTATGTACCTGATAGATCAGGGGTCTGCCATCCAGCGTGACAGCGTGAGAGTCCGCGCCGGCAAGCGCGCTCGCCGCGCTGCTGATGAAGGGTCGTGGGGCAGCAGCACTATCGGGATGTGGTATCGAGACATCCGGTGATGTGGCTGCCTCAGCGCTGAGGAAAGGCAAGTTGGGACTGCCCAGGACATGCGTTTGCGCGGCATGGAGGCCCCAGCGTGCAGTCCGCGGCGGCTGCTGCGCATGGAGAATGAGAGCCCTGCAGCGTCGCCACCTCTCATGTTCGTGGGTAGAAGGGAGTTGGATTATGCGTGTTGAGCTCCGTGATTGCAGCCGATGGCTTGATCCCGTTCGTGGCAACGGAAATCGTCCGTCGTCAATCGGCCAAGCCACGTCAAAACATGTAGCCGGCCTTTGGCAGCTATGCATATTACACAAGGTTTCTTACATGGTTCACCATTTACGTGTTTTGCATCATGAAATGAAAGGTCAAGTGAATTGCATACTATACAGTTGAAGTCGTCAAGCCTCAGCCCTTCATAACACGATGAGATAGTATTCACAAGCAGAACCTTTGGACCGCAGATCCAGTCTGTTTGCAGCCTGCCGACCATAGGAGACGGATAGGGTCGACCAGCGAGGGGCTTATGCAAAGTCCATCAACCACGAAATGCCTCGCGCATTGCAACAGTGTACATCGCTGTGTTTATGTGCCATTGCTGTAGCTGGGAAGCTCAGGGTTACCAAGTTATCACGCAGGCTCCGCACTGCGCTTGCATCACTACGCGCAACACCACACGACCACCCTACGTGCCCTAATCTCCGACACCAGCGCGCACAACCAGTACCATACCCTCACATTTCTACAACGCCTTGTCTTGATGGCGATGCGGTGTGGTGGCCGTGCGGCCGCGCCATGCCGTGCCTGCAAGCCATCCCGAAACTCCGCTGTCCTCGTGAGCGCAAAGTCAACGTCCTCGAACGCTGCAACGACAGCTAAAGGAGGACGCATCACCGGTCGTGCACCAAAGCTAGCGGACCCTGTGGACTTTGAATCCGTGGGTTTCCGCTTTGACCCAGCGAACAACAGGTCGGTGCAAACTATGCTAGAGGATCATACTGGCCTACGAAACTTGGGAGGGGAAGATGGCCCTGCGGAAAGCGGTCCAGGCCATCATAGGGGAAAAACGTGGGGAGCGATGGTTAACCAAGTAGACCGAGCGACGCACGGCAGAAAGGCGCCCCGCCGGGATTATGACTTGGGGTTTATGTTGGGGCGGAACTGGTCACATGCTAATGTAGAAGGTCGGGGCAGCTTAATATATCGATGAATATGTCATTGGTGAATATCGCTGTGTAGCGCAGCACAGCACAGCGCAGGGTCAAGGGAGTGAGTCGGTATATGCTCGAGAACGCCTGGGGCTGTTTCGCTGCTTTTCATTGCCCCACATTCCAGGGGCATGTGTATGTTAACATACATAAGTAACAACCAGATTTATTAAGATTAAACTCTTCATGAAGGAGTACGGCAGCCGTTCGCCTGCATCAGTTAACCCAGCCCATAACCCAGCTAGCTGCGACCCCTGGGTGTCATTTCCTCCCCCCCCCTTTTGCCACGTTCCCCTTCTTTTGCCCTTACCTCCCACCTCACCTCCCACCTCACCTCCCACCTCACCTCCCGCAGGTGGCTTCGCGATGATCGGTTCGCGGGCAAGTTTGACCAAACATTGGCCACGCCCAAAAGCGGCACACCGTACGTGGTGGGTATTTTACCGTACCTAGGGTGTTGTATCAATATTATATTACCCAATATATATTGATTTAATTTGATCTTAAGATATTAAGTAATGTAGATTATGTTTACTTAACATTTTTGATGGCCACCAGGCTATAATATAATAAATTAAAATTCCCCTCCTGACGTAAGCATAGATTGCAACACTCCGCCTCTTGTATCGCCGTACCGCTGCACTGCCGTACAGGTGTGGCCCGCCATTCACACGCTGCTGGTCAGCAAGGGCCTTCGCAGCGTCACTCCGGAAGAGGTGCGTGTGCGTTGAATGTTTTAGCGGTTAACGGTTGGCGGTTAGGCTTCTAAATTCCTTTTCCTTTTGCAAGGTTGGAGGGCGCGTTGAGGAGGAGGAAGAGGGAGAGGGAGCGAGAAAATTAGAACTGTTTTCCTCTCGTGTTTGGATGCGTTGTTAAGAGGAAGGGGAAACGGCCCCCACCCGGCCCCGTGAGCAAGTTTGGTTAATTGTCCTGTTTCCTCGGTCCTGCCGCAGGCTCCTGGTAAAATTATAACTTTAATTCATATTGATTATGTTCGATTCAAAGCACCTGGCCGGCCCCTGGTATTTCGCATTTTTTGTCGGGACCTGTGGCTGCTGTCGCCCTGAATAAATAAACCGTTTTGACGGTTGGGCTGTCGTTCGCCCTGTCAGGCACTGGCGCTTCAAGAGCAGGGCTGGACCATTGTTGACGTACGGCTGGCCAACGACTTTGAGCAGGCGAGGAAACAATTGATTTTTACGGTTGGGCCGTTGGTAGCGGTTGCCAGCCTGGGGATAAAGAAGTTGTCGTAATAATCCAACTAATGTTCGGGTGCCAGCGACTGCGTTCAGTAGTGACATCACCGTTCCCTGATCAGCCGTACACCTGCCGTACAGCCGCGAACTGACCAAACTGGGCAAACCACCACTCCGTCATTTTACACACTCACGTACATTCGTACACGCACGTACATCTTATCCCGTCCACCACTCCGCTTTCCATCCCGCCCCAGACCAGCGAACATCAACGATGTGTGATTTGCGTGTGTTTTTAACTTTAATAACGAAGCCCCGTCCGTTATTATTGCATTCACATCGACGTTTTCCTTCGTACACATATACATACGCACATACATACGCACGTACATGCACACGTACATACATACATCCACACCCTCTATCCAGGTTCACGCCGCGGGCGCGGTGAGTCTCCCTCTGTACCGCTACGTGGAGGGCACCAGCTTCTGGGACACCGTCAAGAAGGCGGCCATGGCCGTTGGGTTCGCCATGCGGGCTACCGGTGGGTGGGGCCGCCGGGTCTGGGGGAGGGGGAGGGGGAGGGGGGAAAACACAGTGCAGAGCAGCACCAGCGGGGCGGTGATGATGGTGGCGGTAATGGTGTTAGGGCGGTTGTGGAAGGGACGGAGGGTGTATACCTAAGGAAAGCCTGTCAGTCTGTCAGTCTGTCAGTTCGAGGTTTTGGAGATGAAGAGCAGAGAGTGCAAGGCACTATATGTCCTTTAAGACCCAAGTAGCTGCATTGTTCCGCTGTCTTCTGTTTTGTTTTCTTCTGTTTTGTTGGGTTCCCTTTCTTCCGCCACGACCGCACTCGCTGCAACCATCAGTAAGGCGGTTTACACGTTTCCCTTCCTAAACCCGAAAACCCCCCGCCCCCGCCCCCGCCATCGCCCCCGCCCCCGCCCCATGTCCTCATACACACTTTCCATGATGTGTTTCCAGAGCGCGACCCCGACTACCAGACGAAGGCGCTGTCAGTGCTGAAGAAGAACCAAAAGGTCGTCCTCATGTGCGCTATTGGGGGAACGTTGGATACGCTGGTGAGTACGGTGTGTATTGCACGGCATGTACTTCAGATTGTACGGCACGACGTGTACGACTTGGTACTTTTTCTACCTTTACCGTGTGCGAGTGACCGGCCGCGCGCCCCGGCTCAAATGGAATTTGTCGAAGAAACCCTTCGGAGCAACGCGTGTGTATATATGTGTGTGTATGTATGTACGTGTATGTATCTTCTCTTTTTACGATTGTATGGAGGAAATTCTTTGTGCGAGACATTTGACCGAATTATTTTCATATGTGCTCATAAAACACAGCACTACATTAACTGTCGCTGAGGCCATAATAGTCCTATTAATGGACTTCTTGTTAATTAAGCACCAACCGTCATTCAACCAACGGTAATTATACTTTCGACAGGTCGACCTCCGGAAGGGCGTCAAGCCCGCCATTCGCGACCCGGAGCGCGCCTTCGGTCGGGAATCTCGGTCTCTGAAGGCCGCGTACGAACTAATTAACGTAAGCCGGTAGCAACAGCAACAGCGGCGACTTCAGCAGCGGTGCCGTACCATGTACGGAAAATCGTGCCATGTACATCATCGTTGACCCGACCTGTGTTCACGCTGACTGAGGACAAAACCCTATACGGTCCTCCTTTCTTTCCACACACACTCACTCCACACTCACTCCTTCATTCCCTCTCCATTTGATGGTCCACCACGTAACCGCACTAAAAAACGATTTACCGTCCATGGGCCCCTCCCCCGGCTTTTACGGACATCCCCGCACTTGTGCGGGACTTGTAACTTGTAACCTTCATTCCCTCTCGGCGCGCGCAGGCGGGTTGGAGCGCCAACAACATGTTTTGGCTGGAGGGGGGCCTCCAGCAGTGGCGGTTCCGAGGACTACCCACAGAGGGGACCAAGGCGTGATGGAGGGAGCGATGTATGTCCCATGTGCAGTTTGATGTATGTGCGTATGTATGTGCGTATGTATTGTTGTGCAGAGATGTTTAGGGGGTCTTCTTCGGTGTAACAGCGGGGTATCGCCATTCCTTCCCGCGCTCATCGGGAAGGCAGAGTTTCGCAGGGTAGCTGCCACGGGTGAAGATATATCCCCGTGTTTCACACACACATACATACATGCATACACTGAATCCAAACAAATATCCCATCCCGTGTGCACGGCGCAATCATGTTTTCGGTGGAGGTGGGAGTGTCTTGGGGGTTTGGGGTGGCGTGTACTGGCCTGACGAGTGGTACTTGTTTGTATCCTGAACAGGGGTGCGGGCTGCTCCTGCTACTGCGGCGGTGGCTCATAGAGGTTGGGTGTTTCGTACTGTTGATGCTATTATTATTGTTGTTGTTATTGCTATTGCCGCTGCTGCTACCGCTGCTGCTGGTGGTCGACCTCGCAGCGTCGGAGGTGGTGTTGTGGAGGACGGATATATCCGGATAAAATCGGATCGGATACGGTCAGGGGCCGTGCAGGGGCTGGCGGTATGTGTAGTGGAGCTGGTAAGGGGCTTGCCGGATGGCCGCAATGGTGGCTGTGTTGGTGTAGCGACGGTGGTGATGCGGCTGTGTACGGATGGCGTGGTGAATATCGTGAATATGTCATTGCGGTCTGCGGGGAATCGGGCTGTGCAGTGGGCCCCTCTGGGGGTCAGCGAGCGGGGTGATGATGGTGGGTGACATCTGGGTGATGATGGCGCTATCGGGAAATGCAAAGCGCCACTTCTTCCTTTGGCTGCAGCTCAGGGTTTTAGGTAGTTGGTCGTTTCAGTTTTTAGTTGAAGGTTCAAGTTGCGTGGTTGGTTGTCTTGGTAGGTTGCTCATGCCTTGGCCGTGCCGTAGCATACCCGCTACCACCCCACCCACTCAAACAGTTCAAATCTCACCTTCTTAATATTCGCGCTCTGGCTTTCCGTCGAATTATCCTCCCAGCTCTATTGCGAAATGCTTCATGTACACTGGCTGCTGGCATGCGTACCAGGTGTAACTATGGATGTACGAGCCATCAGCAGTGTAACGCCAGTAAGGAGGGGGGAAATGCAGCGCTGGTCTCTCCAGGCATTTGCTATCAAGCCTGGAGGCAAGGGAGCTATAATGCCAATATTAATTATAATAAAATAATGCGAATGTGAAACAGGTTTCGACTAGGGTAGTCAGCATCTTTGAAGCCGAAAAGGGCGGAGCTGAGCGGCGTATGTTTTTTATCATTATTGCTGATGGTCGTGGTTGGTTGGTTGGTGTGTAAAACGCAATGGTGAGCAGAAAGCTATTCTTCCGCACCGATGATGTACGTGGATTCATTCTTCGGTGATCGGTGGAGAATCGTAAGGGTGTGTTCACATGTTGTCCAATTGAGAGTCTGATTGGGAGTCCGATTCGGGGCGGCTTTCGGAATTGTGTTCACATACGATTCGCTGCACGGCAGCTGAAGCTCCGCGGCTACGCCCCATCACCCAAGGCAAGCCAGCATTATCTAGGAACAGAACAGTATAAGTATCGTTTCTATGGCGAAAATTATCACCAGGCTTGTACATACATAGCTGCAGGAGTTCGTGAAAAATGCTCGGTGCGCTTTGCGTGAATTAACAATTGGAAAATGTTCCTATAGTATTGTAATGGTAATTATGAGAAACGGTTTGTTAAACAACTTTGTTTTGAGAAAGAAAACTGTGAATCACGTCGAATCATACCCGAAGAGGCCCCCCCGGACCCCAATTCCGATTCGGGTCCAATCAGGTCCAATTCAGAGTCCAATTCGCATGAATCAACCCTGATTCGCCCACATGTGAACACGTCCTAATATTAGCTTTTGGATGCAATTCTCAGTTCAGCGTGGCACGAGACACGACGCTGACTGACTGACTGACTGACTGACTGACTGACTGACTGACTGACTGAAAGCAGTGAGCCCGGCCGGGGCCGAAAGGCCCCAAAATACGTTTAGTAGGCGTCTTGCCAGTCTTGGACACTACGATCATCAAGGACGTGTGGCCTTTGCCTTGGCCTAGTGAAGGCACAATACCAACGAGCACATGTGTGCAAGGACGCGGGCACAAGCAACACATGCGCCGGAAGGGTCACTAGAGGAAGTTTGCCTTAGCGTTCCAACCAGCAACAATCGCCCAGCGGTGGCAGTGGCAGCAGTAGCAGAGGCAGTGGCAGTCAGGGACGACGGAAACGAGAATGGACCTCGAGGAGATGACGTAATCACAAACCGCATATGCTGACGTATCACACACATACATACACACGTGGATTGTTTCATAACGGACATATATACACGCACGCGTTCACAACCGCACATACACACACATAAATACATACATACACACACATGCAAGCGCACGCACGCGCAGGTCAAGCTCCTTCCCTTCGTCCCGTTCGTCCTTCCCTTCCCCCACCTCACCACTTCCTGTCGGTTTCTCTGTCAATCAGTCGGCCAATCGTTCAGTTTTGCTTTCTTCTGCATGTCTACCTAATTCTGTATGTATGTCTGCACGTACGTCAGTCCTTTCTCGAGCAGGTCAACCAGTTCAACTCGGAGAGGCTCATCCTGCCCGCAGCCCCTCTCATATCCCCATCCACCACTGGGTTGGGTTGGGCCCTGTAGAAAACCCCCTCCTTTTCCAGAAACCAACGCCAGCTGCTTTACACAACTGTTGCCGTACACAGTCAGTCACCGCCACTTCCACCACCACCGTTCCAACCACCCACCATTGCCACCTCCATTGCCCGTCCTCCTCTCCCCCAACCCCCAAGCGCCTCACCTCCAACACATAGGGCCCGTGTTCACGGGCCCCGGAGGTGAGAGGGACCTTCGGCGCACTTACCCAGCCCAGTTCACCACCTCACCGCACCTCACCTCACCTCACCTCAGCTGTGTGAGGCGATACCCATCTCAGGGCGGTCGAACCTGACGAACGGTGCCTTCAAGCGCCGACATGGGGTGCCAGTCTCCTCCTCCCCCCCCACCCCACCGCACCTGTACATACAGACATACGTACGCAGAGACGCGGATAAAGCCTAGCCGGGGCCGGGGCCCGGGCCCGGGGCCTCTCGCGCCAAGGAGGCAAGGAGGACGTGGCAGTGGGGCGCCCCGGAGGGCGGTCCCGGGGGTGCGGACACCCTCCGAACAGCTCTCCCCCTTCCCGAGAGGACTTTCCACCACCCCGTCCCGCTCTCTCTATATCTCCCTCTCCCTTCCCCTCTCCCTTCCTCTCGCCCCCTCCCTCCCTCGCGCTCCCTCACCCCCTCCCTCGCGCCTCGCAAAAAAGACTCCCTCCTCTTCCCCCATGTCCAACCCCCAACGTCCTCTCTTTCCAAGCTGAGTCACAGTCCCAGATAAACAGCTATAGAGGGGCAGGGCTGGACTTGTCCAGCTCATGCCCTGCCCTTCTCACTCCGCCGGGCTTCATCTGTCCGCCCTGCAAGCCCCCACCCGGCCAGTGAATCCCCCGTCAAACACACGCACACACACACACACGCCCCTTCCTCCCCATCCTCCTCATCACAAAAGCCCTGCATCCTGGGCTTGGACGTATCCCCCCCTCCTTTTCCTCTCCACCGCCCTTCTGCCGCCGCAGCCCTCAACACCCTCTCCCCCCATCCCCCTCACGCCTCCCCTTCTCCAGGGGGGGCCGGCCCCATAGACGCCGCAATCGCCGCCGCAGTCAAAATTGATGCACTCGAACCACCGCCACCACCTAGTCCGGGCCCGCCGCCGTTACCACTGCCGCTCTCCCGCATGCCGCCGCCGGCGCCTGACCCGGAATACCCGTTACCCAAGCCGGCACCGTTGCCTGGCGGTTGTGACGGTGGTTGTAGTTGTGGAGGTGGTTGTGCAGGTGGGGGTGCCGGGAATCCGTCCATGGGCGGCAGCCTCTCCCGGCTGATGGGTCGCGGCACCACCATGGCCTCCAGCTGCTTAATGCGAGCCTCCTTGACCATCATCTACCAAGCGGGGTAAGGGGGTTCGGGTGTTGTCGGGTTTGGTTGGGCCGGGGATGACGAGGGAGGAGTGGCCGCGGGTTGGCGGAGGGGGGGTCGCGGGTAAGGGAGGTGTGTGTGTGTGTGTGTTTTGGGGGACTGGGGAAGGCCGGGGAAAGCTTGAGGAGGGTACGGGAAGGATGATGATGATGATGATGATGAGGGGTAGAAGGAAGAAAGCGCGTGCCGAACAGAACTTGGAGATCCCCTCCCCCTCCCCCTCCCCGTCCCCGGGCCCCCCTCCCCGCCTCCCCCTCCCCCTCCCCCTCCCCCTCCCCCTCCCGGGTACTTCTAAACGTACACGTGCCTTCCTCTCAGCCGTAAACCACCTGACCGTGGACAATCCAGCGACATATGACCCGACAGCAAAGAAAAGAAATATCTCTTTTTTGAATCGCGACCAGGTGTATTCCCCCGCCACTACCACTTCTGGCACCTCACCTCCTCTCTCAGCCGCGCAATGAGCTCCCGCTGCATCTCCAGCTCCCGACGGAGGCTCTCAGCCTGGCTCAGGGAACCGCCGTCGGGACTGGTGCGACCGCCGCCAGCAGTACCGCCGCCACGGCCGCCGCCGCCCTTGCCACCTGCCGTACCCAGGCCGCCGCCCGCGCTGGCCAGCCCGCCCTTGAGCGTCTTAATCTCGCGACGGAGCTCATTGATCTCCTTGATGAGTGCCGTATTTTCCTGTCGGGATTTGCGGGGGGGGGGGTTACGGAGAGTTGGGTTTTAGGGTTTCTCGGCCAGTGAGGTGATGAAGGATGAAGGGTGTGAGGGGATCGAGAGCTCCAGGTGTTCAGGAAGATCAGCTATTTCCCCCTTTCGCCCATCATCCCACCCATGGCCCGGCCCCCCTTTCCCTCCCCCTCCACTCCCTCCCCCACCCCCCGCCAACCCGCACCTGCATGATTCTCAGGTTGTCTGTTCGGTGCAGCTCACTGTCCTTGGCCAGCTTGCGCTTGAGACTGTCCACCTGCAGGGGGATGAGGGGCACGGGGGAAAGGGGGGAGGGTTGTTGGTGGTGGGGTTCAGGGTAAGACCTCCCAGTTGGAGGAATTTATGGGTTTAGAGGTGGTGTTTGGAGGTGGTTGCAAGGTGGTTGAGAGGTGGTTGGAATGTGGAGATTTGGGGCGGGGTGTCCTGGAGACACAGGACTGAATCCCGGAATGATGAATCCCGGACTGCCTGGTTGGCTGGGACTGGTTATTGTGGATTAGGGGGTTTAGGGTGGCGACATCGGGGAGGGGCAAAACACAACAGCAACGCACATGCGATGTCAGCGCGTGTGTAAAGCAGGTGCAACACCACCGAACCCCATCCCCCTCCCCGTCCGCCTCCTCACCGTCTTCTCAAGGTACTCCCGCTGTCGTGCCGCCTCCCGCTCCACATCCCCGTCCTCCTCCGGACCGAGCTTCAGCTCCCCGCAGTGCTTCTGATATAACCACTTGACCTGTCAGGTGGTTGAGAGGGGGTTGAGAGGACGGTGGAGGAGTGAGAGGGAGGTGGAGGGGGGTGAGAGGGGGTGGAGGAGAAAAGCAGGGTCGGAGCCGTTGGAAAGGAACGGAAACAGACACTCCCACCCGCTTCCCCCTTCCAAAGGCATGCGTGGGGACATGGGGTACGAGTTTCAGGGTTTTAGGGTTTTTTGTCGTGGCACGCGGGGCCCCCCCCTCCTCCTCCTCCTCCTCCTCCTCCTCACCTTCTCTTTGAGCACCTTGGGCTCCTGCAGGAAGCCCACCACCTCCTGCAGGTCGTGTTGGAAGCGGCGCAGCAGCGCGTGTGCGTCCTGCTTGTCGTGGCGCTGGTCCGCCACCTCGTTCGCCAGCCCCGTCTGCTTCAGCCTCATGTTGGCGATGGTCAGGTCTAGAGTGGCGTTGGTCTTGTGGTACCGCTCCAACTCACCATCCATCTCCTGTGTGTGTGGGTGGGGGGGCGTGTGTGTGTGGGGGGTCAAGGCCGGGTGAGGAGGGAAGTGAGGGTTGTAGGGGCGCGTGGGGGAGGAGGGTGTGGGGTACGGGGTATATGCGGGGGGGGGGGGCGGTGCTGCCGATGAAGTGGTGATGGTGGCGGTGGGAATGGTAGTGGTGAGGGTGATGGTGCGAGTGAGGAGTGGTCGCAGGAGGGCGACTTGGGCTTCGAGAGCAGGTTCCCCGCATGGCTGGATTTCACCGGAAACGAATATCCACACCCTCCCAGACATCCTTAACCCTAACCCCACCAAACACAGCCCCTCCCCACATAACCCCACACTCCCATACGCCCTATATATGTATATATACCCGGCCAGACACCCCCCCCATACTCCCCCCCCATACATACACACACACCTTGATTTGTTCCTTCATGTAGCTGATCTCGGCCTCTCTGGGCTCAATCTGCTTCTTGAGCTCCTTGATCTTGTAGTCCAGCACGAACTTGAACTTCTCCAACTCCTGTTGCGGGTAAAGAGGGGAACGGGGGTTCAAGGGGGTGAGGCTTAA
>NW_003307571.1:1520611-1522375 GCF_000143455.1 Volvox carteri f. nagariensis | reverse complement strand
AGCTTACAAACAGACAAACAGTCTTTCAAGCCTCAGTATTATCCTATAATTCATGACCGTACACACGCCCATCTCGAGCCGAAACCACGACCACGCATACACAGGCATAACTACATACAAACTACCACATGGCTGTTTCGTAAGGGGCTGTTTTCTACGTACCGTACGACCGTTTCATACGGCATTAGCCTTTTTTCCACTCCCATGACACCCATCCACACCCACCCACCCACCCACACCCATACTCTCACACCCATACTCCCATACCCATACTCTTCACACCCATACTCCCATACCCCCCCACACACACCTGGTTCTTCTTCTTGAGGTCGTAGATTCGCCGCTCCTTGTCCCCAATGGTCTCATCCCGCTCCCGAATTTCGCGCTTGAGGGAGGCAATGTCTTTCTCAAGGCTGGCGATTGTGGCGTACAGCTCCTTCTTCTGCTCGTACAGCTCCTTGATCTGAGTGTTGCACACCTGTGAATGCGTACGTACGTATGTATGTATATGTATGTATATGTAAATGTAAGTGTATGCTGACGGGAGGTGTGGAAAGAATGGGGTTTGAGAACCTGCTGGGTTTCGGAAACGGCGCGGCATGCGGGAAACCTCACTATAAACGTCTCCTCTCCGACAGAAATCCTTTCCAACCCCCCTCTCCACCCCGCCCAGCCCTTCTCCCCCACATACCCAAGCACGAGGTTCAATTGCATTGTTTAAATGTCGAATGCCTTTCTCATTTATCCAACCCTGACCCCCCAATAAAATACCTCCCACCTTCCCCCTCACCCACCCCCCCTTTCCACCCCCAATCCCCCCAAACACACGCGCACACACGCGCACACCTCAATGTCCTTCTGCAGTGCATTGAACTTCTTCCGCATGATGCCGTTTTCGCCCTTGAGCCGCAAACTCGTCTCCCGCTCGGTTTGGAGCCTGGGGGGGGATGCGGGGTTTGGGGGTTTGGGGGGATGACACGCAGCAACAAGAAAACACATCTTGGGGTGCGTTTTTCCAACACAAGCTTAAGAAACCCGGCCCACCTCTTTTCATGTTTCCAAACCCGCCTTTGTAAACGTCCTCCGCCCCAACCCGCTTCCCGTCCTCCACCTCCACAAACACCCCAACCACCCCCCCGGCCACCTCCGCCACTCCCCACTCACTTTTGTTCGTACTTCTCCTTGGTCTCCTCGATCTCGCGATCCGCATCCTCCTCCAACTGCTTCTTGATCTCCTCAAACTCGCGCTCCAGCTCCGCCTATAGGGTTGTATATGTATATGTATATGTATATGTATATGTATATGTATATGTATATGTATATGTATATGTATATGTATATGTATATGTATATGTATATGTATATGTGTATGTATGTGTTTTGGGGTTCCGGGGGTAAGGAGCGGAGAAGGGCGGGGTGGGGGTTGTAATTCAGGCGTTTTGTTCTATTTGTTCTATGATGTAACCCAATATGCACACGGACCTGTCCAACGTGTCCTCTCTCTCAGTGAACACCAACACACGTGTATACATACATACACACATACACGCGCACATACACACATGCATAAGCACAGAACGAAAAACGCGAAAGCAGCGCTGTGTTTTGACGTACAGCTGATTCTATCTTCCAGTGCACATACATACATACATACATACATACATACATACATACATGTACGTTTTACCTCTTGGCCCCGGTCATGCCCCCCATAACAACCCACACATACACGTACACGTACACGTAACGCATACACACATCCCC
>NW_003307571.1:1519335-1520372 GCF_000143455.1 Volvox carteri f. nagariensis | reverse complement strand
CACCCCCACCCCCCACCCGTCCACACACCTTCTCCGCCTGCAGCGCCTCAATCTTGAGCGCCTCCTCGGCCAACTTGGCCTCGTAGTCCTCAGTCAGTTCGGCAATGACCCGCTCGTGACTTTCAACCAGAAGGGAGTTCTGCTCGTCCCACCTGCATGCGGAAACAGTACGGAAACAGTACGACACGTCAAAACAGCACATCATGATTACATAGTTATAAAAAATGTTATAGCCGTTCTTGTTCGTTGCTCGCCCGGGGCAGTGTGGTATATATAAAATATCCTTTATCGCTGCCCAGGCTGAGTAACATCCCCGCGAGCACACCCCCATTCTCTCTCGCTTCTCCCGCACTTCATCAAAACAGTTATACACAAATACACATACATGCAAACACCTACATACAGGCACACACACACATGCAAACACATACATAGAGGCATACACATACATACATACAGACACACACATACAGGCAGCCATACCGAGCATACCCCTGCCCCGCACCTCTCCGCCAGCATCTCCTTCTCCTGCATGAGCGCCTGGTACCGCTCCACCTCCGCCATAATTTTGGCCTGGTACTGCGTGTCCAGCGCCTGCAGCTGAGCCTGCGCCCGCTCCTCAGCCTGTTTCAGCTTCTCCTCGTACTCCATCTCCATTTCGTTCTTTTCACTCAGGAGAGATTCGAACTTCTGGCGGTCGGCATCCGCTTCCGCAGTGAACTTGTCAGTGAGCTCCTTGACACGTTCCTGGGGGGGAAAGGGGAGGGGGGAAAGGGGAGGGGGGAAAGGAGGGAGGCGGGGGTGGGGGGGTGGGAGGGGGGGTTGCGTGTACACGTGTGTGTGTATGTGTGTGTACGTTTGTCGAGGGCGGTTGGGGTATGTGAGCACCAAACCCAACCAACACCTTCCCCGATGGGGCTTCATACCCCAACCCCCCGCGGCCCCATCACAAATCCCCCGCGGGCCCCAATTCCATTTCCCCCCTCTTTTCCCCCCTCTTTTCCCCCCCCCTCCCCAAGCCCCACCTGCAGGTGCAA
>NW_003307571.1:1517203-1519063 GCF_000143455.1 Volvox carteri f. nagariensis | reverse complement strand
GCCCCACCCCCCCCATCTGTAACCCCACCCACCGACCCACCGACCCACCTGGTCACCAGCACCTCCACGGAGAACTCCAACCGCTCTTGCTCCCTCCGAGCAGCCGCCCGCGCGTCCTTGTCACGAACCTCCCACACAAACACGCTGCCGTCCTCGCCACCGCTCACCTGCACGCGGGTGTACGGTACGGCGAAGGGGTTAGGGTAAGATACGGAGGGAGAGTATGGATATCACATGATAGGCCTTATGGCCGCTCTTTTGCATCTCCTCTCTCCCCCTTCCCCCCTCTCCCCCCTCCTTCAGTAGAATAACACACACACACAAGGTCGCTCGGTGCTGTCACCAACCCCTCCCCTGGCCCCCGCCACATAATGGTGCTGTAAACCGTGACCAGCTTCCCCGTCGTACAACAAACAAAACCCTTACATACATACATCCACACATATGTATTTATAGGTATACAATCATGTACATCACATGTAATCTTATAAATTTTACGTATATATAATAATGTATAATAGGATGGATTTATATTATGTGTACGGTATACGTGTGTGTCCCTTCCCTTCCCTTCCCTTCCCCCTAAACCACCCGCTCTCACCCACCAGCAAAGACTCGTCCCAGGACACCCGCAACCGCGACACGGGCGCCGCGTGGCACTTGGCCTCCTGGAATTCCCCTGCACCGCAGAGCGTGTAAGAAGAGGGATGAAGAGGGGGTTAGGGGCAAGTGGGGATATGTGTGTATGTATGTATGTATGTATGTATGTATGTATGTATGTATGTATGTATGTATGTATGTATGTATGACTTAGATTACACTGTGGGCTGCGAGAGCCGGGGGCCGAAGCCGAAACACAGCGCAAGGGTCGGGAGCACACAGCACAAGTCGGTTAGTCTTGTGTGCTCCCGACCCCGACTCAGACTGCCAACACTCTACGCAGCCACTCCGCAGCCCCTCCATCCGGGGATGGCGCTGCATTGTATGTATGTATGTATGTATGTATGTATGTATGTATGTATGTATGTATGTATGTATGTATGTATGTATGTATGTATGTATGTATGTATCTACGTAACCGTGTGCGCTGCGGGAAAGAGGGAGGGCCGACAACTGTACTCGTTTCGCGCGCTTCCTAGCCCGCCCGCACAAACCCCCCAACACAAACACGCAATCCCCCCGGCGACTCTTCCCCTTTTCAGCACCCCCTCCCCAACGCCAACAACAGGTCAGAAGGAAACCCGGCAAGCGCCGGCAGGCAGGCAGGCAGCAGAGCCATCACCTCACGCAACTCCCCCCCCTTTCTCCCCCGACCCGACACGGTGTTTAATCCCCCGCGCTTCCCCTTCTTCCCTTCCCCCCTCCTAATCTTCTCCTGGACCATCCGTCTATCGCTGGTATCTCCTTCATTCGCCAGTGGTTCGTCTTCTCCCCCGGCCCCCTCCCCCCCGTTCACACACACGCACACACACACGCACACATGCACACACACGCACACACACACACGCACACATGCACACACGCACACACACACACGACCCCTATGTGTGTTGCCAAATGTCGCTCTCGCCTGTAAGGGGGTACTTGTAGGTGCGCACTCCGCCGCTCTCCGTGGCGGCAAACATGACCCGCGCATTCGACAGCAGAACCAGCTGGGTGAGGTTAACACCCCCCGTGTCGATTTCCTTGGAGATAGTGGTGCCGCTACCCTGCGGGTGCGTACGTACAAGTGCGGCGTTGAAGAAAAAGGAAACCGTGGGGAAGGAAGGGTGTACAAACCCCGAAAACCCCTTAAATCCCCGACAACCTGATCCCACCCCACCCTTTCCTCTTCAACTCCCATACACACCCCCTCCCCCA
>NW_003307571.1:1512362-1516784 GCF_000143455.1 Volvox carteri f. nagariensis | reverse complement strand
CACGGAACGTACCTACCGAGCCGGGGTGGGTGCGGGTGTGTGTGTGGGGGGATGGGGTGGGGGGGAAAGATGGTGGAGAGGGGGTGTTGGGGAGAGGGAGGGAGCAAATTGGGGGGAGAGAGGAAGCGGGGAAATAAATGTGATGGTGTTACAAACGCTGCCCTGCGCATTCTGTCTCTCTCTTTCTCTTCTCTCTTTATCTCCTTGTCTTCCTCGCGCGTGTGTTTTTGTGTATGCGCCATATCCAGCGTGTGTGTATGTGCCAGTTCCTCCTCGCAGCTCAATGACTAGAGCCCACACGACAACGTACCTTGCCGTTGTGGCCCCTCAAATTGCCCACGTTATCGCAGGTGTAGGTGTTGTAGATGGAGATGGTGGTGCCGTTGACGGCGGCAAAGTACCTGGTGGGGGTAGTGGGGGAGGTGCGGGGGTGGGTGTGTGGAGGGCAGGGGTGAGAGGGGGGAAGGGGCGTGTGTATGCAGGCATGTGATATACGGCATGCGTCACCCGAGGTTGTTGGTGGTTGAGATGAGGTGGGACTGCAGGAGGTTAGACGCGCGTGTCTGTCTGTCTGTCTGTATGTATGTGCGTGTGTGTGTGTGCCTGTGCGGTCTGCGGGGGCTGTGTGTGTGTGTGTGTGTCGATGTATGTATGCATGTATGTAGGTGTGTGTATCTGGTGGGGGGGGGATTGTAAGGCGGCACTCACTGTCCGCCGGTGGAGAAGCAGCACTCCCTGCACCCCTTGATGCCCAGCTCTTTGATGGTCTTCAGATCCTCCATCAACACGGACATCAGACGCAGCTTGTCAGCGAATCCCACAAGAATCTGCGGCAGGACAGGAAAGATAACCATGGCACACCCGGACAGCGTAAAACCAACGTTGCCATATACAGTCGTCACTCTTCTGTGCGTGTGTATGTCTGTGCGTCTGTGTTTGTGTGTGTGTATGCGAGTGTGTGTGTGTATCCAACCCAGCCCAGGCCGAGTGCAATACCGGGTGTATGCGGTAAGTACAGTGTGGATGGAGAACCCTGCGCCTTACCATAAGGCCCGTGGGGTGTATGGCGATGGAGAAGATCTCGTCCGCAAATGTACGGTGCAGCTCGCATGTACGATCCACCCAGTTCCACAGCCGTACAGAGCGATCGGTGGAGCAGCACGAGGCGATGAGGGCCTTACGCACGCACACGTCCAAACCCGTCACAGGACCGGCGTGGTTGGGGGTGCCCAGGATCTGGAAGCGGGGGGAGGGGAGTTGGGGGAAGGAGTGCGGGGTAAGGAGAGAGGGGAGAGAGTTAAAAGAAAAGAAATGTTGGGAACCCTCCCTCTCGCTCAACGCCAACACCAACACCAACACCGACGACATCAGCACTGACGTATTCAGGTAAACGGCCGCAACGGGGGCTTGTGGCGGAGGAGAAAGGCGGAAGGAAGCGTGCGAGGTAGTGGGCGCGTGGTCGGTGTGTTAAAGAAAGGTGAGGTGTGAGGTGTGAGGTTTGAGGGACCAAACAGCATCGTGGTAGCTGTAAACAAAAACCTAGTTAAGCATAAGGTAGAAACTAGAGGAAAAACGCTAACGCAGAATTCTGGCACAACAGGTAACATTAAACGTAAGAAACCAATACCACCGAGTTTTAGTAACACGCCGGCTAAGAGTACGCTACCGGCGGTAGGTGCAGCAACATGAGCTTCGGGTAACCACAAGTGAACAGGCATCAAAGGAATTTTTACAGCAAGAACAGCTAAGTAGCTGTCCGGGGGTTCGCATCCACCACCCCCACTTTCCCCCACTCTTTCTTCCTCCTCCTCCTCCCCCTCCTCTTCGTCTTCCGCCTACCCACGAAAACGGTCCGCCCATGGGCCCCATATGACCGGTTCCCCCCCTCCTTCTACTCCCCCTCCTTTCCCCCCCCTCCCCCACCTCAAAGTTCATTTCGTCGTGTTTCATGATCTCCTGGTTACTCAGCATCAGCGTGTAGGCCTGGTTGTTGTCCAGGGAGGCCACCAGGTGCTCCTCATTCGGGGAGATGGCCAAATTACTGGTGGGTGTGCGTGTGTGTGTGTGTGTTCGGAAAGGGGGAAAGGAGGGGGTAAGTCAGCAGGTGAGTCATCAAGCTTGCCGTACACAGCTTTGAAACCCAAACACGCAGCCACAGCCCTTTTCGACGGACACAATTTCCGCCTTCATTACCCCCTGAATTCCTTTCCCTCTCTTTCACCCCTTTCATCTCCTTTCCCCCCTCAACCCACCGCAAACAAAACAAGACTCACATACATACGAAGTTGCACACAAGCACATAGTTATACTGCGCACAGTTCTGCTGCTGGTACACAGTTATACTGGTACACAGTTATATTGGTACACAGCCATAAACACTTGCGCACACACCGACGAGTAGGCAAATATGCATTCTGTTAAACTCCTCTCCAAGGAGACAATGACACCCCCCCTCAGCACTTCCCTCTCGCGGCTCAGCTCATAAAAAACAATTACATACATACACACGCACACACTCTCTCCCCCCCCGCAACCCCACTCACAGCACTTTGCAGGGATTCCCCTCGATGGTGAAGGCCCTCGCACGGCGGTAGAACTCCTTGTCGTCTCGCTCAAAGATGGTCACCACGCCCTGGTCCTGTCCCACCACAAAGCCCTTGGAGTAGACGGCGATGGAGCAGGCGGGCAGGCCGTTGTCGCAGGAGAAGGCGGCCTTCAGGTCTGTGCCCTGTAGAGGTGAGGATTGGGGGTAGCGCGGGATAGCGGGGGGGGGAGGGGGTTGGGAAATTGGGGGTTCCGGGTTGCGGGTGGTTATGGGGAGGTGGGAGTTCGGGGGCGGCGAGGTGGGGTGGGGTGGGGTTGGAAAACACATGCAACCTGGGGGTTGAGGGGGTTTAGGGGGTTTAGGGAAGCAAGAGCTAGGAAGGGTGGGAAGGGTGGGAGGGATGAGACATTAAGGCCTGGTGGGACGGAGGGAGGGGGGAAAGGGGGGAGGGGGAGTGCCCGGCTTTTTGGGGGGATGGATGAAACCACGCTCGGACACATTCGTGGCTATCTGATCCCCACAGCCCACCGCCCCTCCTACCCTCCATCCTCATCCCCCTGCCGATGGCTCTCCCCGGCCCCGGCGTGATCGTCTCCATGAGCGGCCCCCCCCTCTTTCCCCTTTCCTGGCCCCGCCTTTCTAGCATCTACACGTGCCGAGGGGCTAACCCGCCCCACACCCCTAACCCTTCCCACCCCTTATCCCCACCCCTCGCCACGTGACATGGCTCCCTCCCCCCACCCACCTCCAGCAGCAGCACCTCCCCATCCGCCATTCCCAGCAGCAGCCGCTCACGTTGCTCATTGCTGCCGGGGGGGTCAGGAACCCAGCACTGCGACCACCACAGGGGGAGAGATAGAAGGGGAGCAGGGGATTGTGTGTGTGTGTGTATGCGTGTGTGTGTGTGGCGGGGGGGAAGACGTGTACAGGTCAGGAACAAACACAGCCAGGTAGGGATCATATGGGGGGACGGGGGGGAGTGCGCAACCTCACACGCGCAGTCAAACACAACGCTGCGGAGCTCGCTTCGGTAAAGTTATATTGGTATACCACCATATTCGGCACTTTCCCCATCGCAGCTCTGATCATGATCATAATCACACACAGCACCATAATCATAATCATACCCACACACGGCACCCGGCTCTCCCCCATCCCCCCCCACCCCCCCACGCAACCCACCTGACATGACGCCAGGGAGGGGTCCCGCTTGCCAATGATGGGGTTGGCCTGCTTCAGACCGCTGTCGGCGTTACGAAACATCTTGAAGATGCCCTGGCCGATAACGCCAACCAGAGAGGAGTCCCCGTGCGAAAAGTCGCACTGCAAAAAAGCCGTGTGGGGGGGGAGGGAGAAAAAAAGGGGGATAAAGGTAAGAAGATGTGTGTGTGGGGGGGGGGCCCGTTGGTGCGTGTGTGTGTGTGTGTGTGTGTGTGTGTGTGTGTGTATGTGTGTGTGTGTGTGTGTTGAACGGTGGCAAAGGAGCTGGGGACTAGCAAAATGTGGCTTGCCATTCTCAAAAGAGGCCCGTATTTACCCCTCTCCCCCCTTTTCTCACCCTCCTTACAGCCCCCCCCCTTCCCCCCCCCAACCCTCATCCACACAAACTGCGCAGTGGGGTGCACGGTGTTTTCCCGGATCTGAGCCCTGATCCCAGCACCCTCGTTGTGCGCTCCCGTGCACGGCCCCCGTCCGCGTCCTCAGCAGCTCAATGTCCCCCCCCCCTTCCACCAGTTTTCATCACCCTCCCCCACACCCCCCTCTTCTCTTCTCCCGGCCCCCCGGCATGCTCCCCCACTCCACTCCACCCCACCCCTCGCCTGTCCATCACGTCATGCCAACTCACCGGGATACATTTCCCTCTCCGGGGATCCTCA
>NW_003307571.1:1484416-1512123 GCF_000143455.1 Volvox carteri f. nagariensis | reverse complement strand
TCATGCCACTCACCGGGATACATTTCCCTCTCCCGCTCCGGCCCCTACCCCAGCTCCCTCCCAAGGGTTATAACCCCCCCTCACCCGACCCTCTTTCCAATCCTCCCCACCCTCCCCCCTATTTCCCCCGACCTCTCCCAAACCCCGCCTCCTGCTCGGCCCCCCTGGCCGTACTCACGCTGTACATGGGCGCCCCTTGCTGGTTGGTGGTTTTGACCACACTGGCCACCTTGCTCTTCTCCCACAACCATAGCACCAAGTTATACTCGGGCGCACCGCCCTGGCCGATCAGCATCTTGCCATCGCCGCTGAAAGACAGGCTCACGTACTCCTACAAGGCGGCGGAGGCGTCAGAGAAGGCGCAGGCGGCATCAGCGGAGGGTGTGGTCTAAGCGGTAGGTAATGGTGGTGAGTGACGATCAGTGTAATGCGTGTTGGACGTCTCGGTAGGTGCAGCAAGCGGCACCTCCTAACGTAACCTCGGTAATCGCCCTCCTGGTGCTTTCCAACCCAAATGATTTTTTTTCAATTCGTGACGTGTTTGGTGACGTGGTTCAGGTACGGCAGTGCGGGAGGTACGGAGGACCAGCTGTACCGCAGGACATTTCCCCGGGGCAATGCCCTCCCTCCCTCACATACACACATACAAACGTACAGACACACACCGGCTGCCTGGGTGGCAGCAAGGGGGGTTGGCTGGCCTGGCTATCTGCAAACTGGCTTTACTGCTGTGAAGCTGATGCCGCGGCCGCTGTTGCTCCTGCTGCTGCTGCTACCGCTGGTGTGTAGTTACCGGGGGAGGGAAGGAGAGCCAGCTACTGCTACTGCTACTGCTACTTTTTGCTCCAGCAACTATCCATGTTACCGCTGCTGCGGCGGCCTTTGACCTTCTCAGGGCGCTGTGTGCTGCGGTCCGTGCGGTACTACCCCGTGGATGTATGTATGTGCGTTCGTGGTGTGATGTGGGTCGGGTCGGGTCGGCAGAGGCCGCTCTGCGACTGGCGGCTGGCTACCGATACCGCCCCACCACTACCGGTACCGCCACTACCGTTTCTACACAGCACACAGCAGCTATGCCGCAGCCGCCGCCGCCGCCGCTGCACTCTCAGCGCTGCGAAATGAGGGATCCTGAGACCTTGCCGCTGAGTATGCGGGCACACAATCGGACAGCAACCGCTTTAGCGGGCGTGAGACAGCACCAAGAATACTCCACAGATACGCACCAGCACTTTCTTAGATGGTTTTGCAAAACACGTGTCTCTCACGTCTCCCGACGAGTTTGATGCGAGTGCGAAATTCCCCCCCCCCTCATCCTTTCCGCCAACCCCGGTGGGTGCCGACCCAAGTGGTGTCCACGACGGCGAAACCCACACGCATTCGGGGTCGGAGCCAGTGCGGCATGGAACTTTAGGGGATGAAGCCAAAGGGCTGTCTTCCCCTAAAGGGAAACCCCTGGGGTGGAAGAGATGGGGGTTGGGGGGGAAGGCTGTCCGACGCGGGGGCTCCCGCGGGGGGATGCTTAGCACGCACCGCACGCAGCGTACCTTGGAGCCGGCATCTGAGGAGACGAGCACCTTCCGCCGCTTCAGCGTCTGCATGTCGTAGACGCTAATCATGGCCTTGTCCGAGCGCTCCGCCACGGCCAGCAGCTTTTTGTTGGAGGAGACGCAGAGGGCGGTGATGCCCTCGCTCTCCAGTGTGCCCGGTATGAGGCGCTGGGTGCGCGTGTCGGGTGAGTATAGCACCACATTGTGCCCGGCCGGATACACGACCGAGCCGTCCTCCGCGTAGTGGACATTGTCTTTGACGTCCGCTCGGAAGCCGAAGATGTACCTGCGTGGGGCCCTCGGCGGTCGTTTTGGGGCCGCGGAAGTGCTGACCAGGTCGCGCAACTAATACACGTGACGAAGACAGCCACAGAGTTCAAATGGTCATTCATTATGTGGGCTTCTGTGCCGTAACGGTATGATACATGTTGTGGCAGCTGCGGGTCGACGTGCATGCTATGCAAGGGAACACATGCGTAACCCAAAGCTGAACAGAGAGGAGTTGCACCGTTCAGAAGAACTAAAGAATTATATATTCGCCCTCGTACGCACTTTGGGGCCAGGGTCGACGTCGCCATTTCTGATGCGCGCCCCTGCTTGCCCGGGCCCCGTTTGACTGTTAATTAGTGGATACGCGAGCGTTTAATTCATGATGTAAAAGCCAGCAACTGGCGTCGCTCTTCTGTTAACTATCAGGTTCTGTGTTCTTACGGCAATTAGAAAGTCTGAAACAAAGCTGCCGCCCTATCTTCTACCACAAACAGCATGGGTAACGATCTCTCAAATTGGCGCCAGGCAGACGGCAAGTCCTGCCTCGAAGTTGGAAGGAGTTGACGTACGCTGGTACGGATGTGTTCAGACCCAAATGGTGCCCCGTAACAAGCTTGTGTTTCTTGCTACTTTTGCAAATATTTCACAAGGCAATCGCACATGTGTGATAAAATGTGTCGCACCGTGTGCAGCATAACCCACAAAAAATGTTGAAGGCCCGTCTTGGCGAGGCAGCTTGAAACCTTGGTCTAGTTATTACAACACTCCCGCTATGGTTCTTATGTCAATACACCATAAAAGTACTTCTCCAGTCCTCTGATGGGTAGCGCACGATATCCCCAGACTCTGATCCTTTTCGTAAGGCAGGCGAAAAAAACCAATAAACATGCTGCAATATGTCAATTTTCATAGTATCATGGAATGCTGGTGACGTTTCATGGGGTTGGCAGATCTGGCGTGGCAATTCCTATTCCTACAACCCTCATGCAGATGAGGGATGCAATCAAGCTACGGTGCAAAAACCTCAATATAAAATCGGCAGTTGTACAACCTTCACCTGCGGTGCTTGTTTTATGTTCATTCGGATGAAGAAGTCATGGTGTTATTAAGCAAACAGCATTGCTTTACTCTCTTGTGAACGAGACAGACAATACTTGCAAAGGTTTGCGAGTGTTCAGCGGGCGATGTGTTCATGACAGATATCTCACGTGTGCCGAGGTGGCGTTCCCGTATTCAGCGATCTAAGGAAGCCCCATATATACAATACGCCTTCTGTGTCCCAGTGGGGGCTAGGTTCAAGGACAACTTTTGCACCCCTGCTGTGAGAGAATTTGGGCCGCCGAACGTTTTGCTATCTAGTCAGAAGCGTCAGACCTGCGCCAAAGAACATTCTTTCCGTCTTAAAATAATCTCACATCTTTGACGTCAATCGAGGACAGCGTCAGGTTCACGCTCTTACTTCCCAACATCCGAGGAGGGTTGCAGTAATCGCCGTTTGAGAAGGACGCTCCTCAAGCCTGGAGATCTTCACCGAGCTGCTCTGCTGCGGGCCAGGCATTGGGGGCCCGGTCCCCCAGCATGGAACGCGAGGAGGCCATCAACGCAGTGTCCGGCGCTGTGGCCGGACTTGTCACCGCCGTCTTCGTGTGCCCGCTGGACGTCTTGAAGACCCGACTGCAGGTCGTTCGGCCATAGCGTATCTGCTATTTGACTGCTCGTGCTGCTGCTTTAGCAGCAGCTGCTGCTGCTGCTGCTGTTTTGGCCGCTGCTGCTAATGCTGCGGATAAGCGGACGGGACACAAATGGGGTTGGGGTCGCTATACGTTGAGGAAGCCCCGAGGGCCGCCCTCGGGGTCCTCTTTGATCTTTCCGTCTACCATTCTCCCCTTCAGAATGCTACCTGTGTATTGCCGTACGCCGCCGCCGCGCCATTCCCACTCATCCCCATCGGTGTTGGCAATTGTTTGTATGTTGCGCCTTCCTCGTTGTCAGGCAGTTTTTCCCTCCTGGACCAACCTGAATCGCATGCATTTCCTCGGCCGCCAGGTTGGTCCGTCGCTGTGAGCTCGAATAAGCTTCTCTGGATCGGTGTAATAAATCCCCCCCCACCGCCCGTTTTCGCTTTCGCACACTCCCCCCCCCCACATCCCTGCCGCAAAACCCCCACGCCGCCCCCACGCCGCCTTCAACCGCCCCCACGCCGCACCCCGCGGGTAACGTGCCTCCAACCGCAGGTTACCAAGGCCAGCAGCACCTCCATATCGGGGGGCATTCGCGCCATCATCGCTCATGAAGGGGTGAGAGGACGAGGGTGCTGTCATGAAGGGTTTTGCTCGTTGCGTCCCACCGCCGGTTGAAGCCACCTGGTTACAGCAACCTGTACCGGCCTCCCTGGCGCACGTGTGTTCGGGTGTAGGATGGGGATGCGATCTGGATCTGGATTCGGATTTTGGGTTTCTAAGGTTACGCGGGGGAATTGGGTGTTTGAGGCCCCCTGTGTGTTGGGCGGGGCGGGGCGGGGCGGGGTGTTTCACGTCGCTGTGCGGGTGGTGGCGCTCCGTAACCGCAACGAGCTGCTGCTACTGCTGCTGCTACTGCTGCTGCTGCTTCCTGTTAGGATCTCGTTGTAAAGGACGTGTCGTACACCCGTCGAACCCCCCGATCTCATATGTATCAGATGCGCACTGAGCGGCCGCAAAGCACAACCCCTCACACCCCCGCCACCACCATCACCACCACCAGCCCATGATGCTTACCACACCACCAATACCTACCTACCTACATACATACACGCTAAGCCAGCCAGGCATGGTCAACACATCCCCATATCACCGACAACACATTTCCCTTCACACACACACACACACCAGACGCGAGGGATGTACAAGGGTCTCGGCCCCACGCTGCTGGCTTTGCTGCCAAACTGGGCAGTGTACTTTGTCGTGTACGACAGCCTGAAGCGCCGGCTTGGCGCTGTGACGCCGCCGCAATCAGCGGCGGAGGGTGGCAGCGGCGGCAGCAGCAGCAACAGGAACAGCAGCAGTAGCAGCACCAATGGCGCCGGCGGCGGCGGGACGACAGGCCCACTGACCCACATGGCCGCGGCGGCGGGTGCGGGCGTTACGACGATTTTGGTGACGAACCCGCTTTGGGTGGTTAAAACGCGGATGCAATGTCACGGGATGCTGGCGGCGGCGGCGGCGGCGGCTGCCGCAGCGGAGGTGGGGCCAGCGGTGGCGACGGCGACGACTGCGGCGACGACGACGTCAGCTGCCGCGGCCGCCGCCGTGTTTCCTGCAGCGGCAGTAGCTGCTGCTGGGGCACAGGGAATAGGGCTGGGGTCACCAACATCAACATCATCAACATCAACATCATCAACATCATCATCGGCAGCAGCTGCAGGACCGGGGGTGGCCTCCCACCCCCCTCCCCGTCAGCACCAACATCAACATCATCATCCGCAGGTCCATCAACACCAGCAGCAATCACAACCCAACACGAATCACGCGCACCTCCATTCCCAACAACACCAACACCAACACCCGCACCCGGCCCCCGCATCTCAGCAACACCCTAATCCACATCAGCACCCGACTGCCGCGAAGCCCGCAGCACCAACAGAGGAAAACAGGAGCAGTAGGATAGGCAGTAGCGGTCATTGTAGCAGTAGTAGCGGGGGCAACGCAAGTGCCGGCGGTGGCGGCGGCGGCGGCGGTAGCAGCGACGGCGGGAGGGCGCTAGGACGGAATTTTGGCCCAGGACCGCCGCCACATGGCCGTAGCAGTGATGGCGGCGGCGGTGGTGGTACCGCCGCCAGCACTGCTAAGCCGGCCTTTGCGGCGCCGAAATCCTCTGCGCCTCGCCTCATGATGATGGGCGGGGCCGCGTCCACTGCCGTAGCGCCGTACCTCAGGCGACCGCCGTACAAGAGTACGGCGGAAGCGCTCGTACGGATCGCGCGGGAGGAAGGGCTACGTGGCCTATACAGCGGCCTGGCACCTTCCATGGCGGGGATTGCCCATGTTGCGATTCAGTTTCCGTTGTACGAATACGCGAAACAGGTACGGAGTACGGAGTACGATGTGGTGATGATGACGGGACTTGACAGTCCCGCCGATTACGCACCATCTTTGCGGTCAACCCCCCGCTTGCAGGACAACCTCCTACCCCCCAAATTATCTTTTGTGTTGTCCTTGATAAATGTAAATTCCCCAAAGACATGACAAGTGTATTGTACGACATGGATCCGCAGACAGTCGCCATGCATAAGGCCCAGCAAGCTCAGCAGGCGGCGGCGGCGGGTGGCACCGAGGTGGGCGAGGTGGTTGTCCCTGCAACAGACTGCCTAACGGTTCCGGAGCTGGTTGCCACGTCAGCATTTGCCAAGGTGGTTGCGTCAACGGTCACCTACCCGCACGAGGTGGGCCCTGGGGTTGGGTGGCCGGGGGACCTGGGGGGGGGGGGTTGAACGTGGCGCAGGTTTGGGACGCGGGTTCTTCAGGTTTTAGAGGTCATACACACACCACACGCCATCATCTCTTCCTCCCGCGCGATCATGAAGATTTCTCTCCCACCCCTACCATACCCGCCAACCCGCCACACTTAGCCCTCCCTGTCCCCCGAACTCCTCGTTCGTTACAATTTCCCTTTTCCCCCTCGCATACATACATACATACATATGCACGCACACCCCAGGTTGTTCGGTCGTACATGCACCTCAGCGGCAGTGGCCCCCTCTCCGGCCTGAAGGAGGCCATGGGGGCGGTGTGGCGGGAGGACGGAGTCCGGGGCTTCTACCGGGGCTGCGCAGCCAACCTGGTTCGCACCACCCCGGCAGCGGCCATGACCTTCACCACATTCGAGCTGGTGTCCCGGGCGCTGAGAGAAGCCCTGTAACACGGCACAACCTTCAGTTGACTTGAGTTGACTTGAGTTGACTTGGGTTGACTTGGGTTGACTGGCAGGTGTGGTGTAATGCAGCAGAGGTTTTGGTAATGGCGATGGTAGTGGCAGTGGTGGCAGTGGTGGTGGTGTAAGGATCCCGGGGTATGTATGTTTATCTGTCTGTCTAAATGGGAGAGGAGGGAGAGGAGGGGCAGGCAAGGCGGCTGGTGCGAGTTAGCGGTATCTACGAGCTTGGCGGCGACTGCTGGCGACGGGCGGGGTGGTGGAGGTGGTGGTGGAGGAGGAGGTGGGACATGGTGACGCTGATGATATTGTGGCGGCGGTGGAAAGTGAACTGAAGGGCCGCCACTAGCGGTGCGGGTGGAGAACGAGGCGGCGTTGGTGGCGGCTCGCTTCCCGGGGGAAGTATGTGTAGCTCCCTGTGTGTTAGGAGGAGAGGGGGAGGAGGGCGTGAAAGGGATGCTAGAAAGCGGAGGTAGGTGCTTGTGTCTGTGTGTGCGGGGTGGTGGTGGTAGTGGGGGGGGAGAGGTACAGCTCGGCTACTTGGGTTTGCCCGCGGAGTTGGAGGTGCCCGAACCATTCTTTTAGTGTTTAGTGATTAAAGACATTCACTTTTTCAATACTTGTGTGAACATACTTTTAGCTGTGGAGAACGCAGGCTGCGAAAGGACGGTAAGGGCAGTTGCCGGGGTGTTCCACCACTCGCATGTGCGGGGACCTGCAGACCTGATAATAGCAGGAAGCCCAGGTAGTCTCGCCAAAGGGCCAAAGGGTCAGCTGCCGACGAACGGCCTAGGAAGCCCTCACCAGCTGCTCGAGGAGTTTTCAAAGCACGGCACGGGAAAAAAAGCAAAAGCAAAGAAAAAAGGGGAAAAAAAGGAAGGGGGATTCATTGGGGGAGGAGGGATCAAGTCCACCGCAGGGAAGTGGGGGAAGGCGAGAAGAGGGGGAAGAGGCGTGTGGCTCCGGTGGCGCGGTGGGGAAGAGGAGGGAGAGGGGGAAAGGGTTTCAAGGTCCCGACAGGATTGCGGTGTGCAGTAGGGGTGGGTGGGTGAAACAGAAAAAAAGGGGAAGGATGGGAAAAAGGAGGAGCTTAGATAGGACCTGGGGCCCTGTTGCTGCATAGGGTTGTAATAAGGGGGTTAGCGCACTGGTTGACAGCAAGCAGCCAGCAGCTTTGTTATCGATGTTATAACAGTTCTTCTTCTTCTTCTTTTTCGTAGTCCTTGTTCTTCTCGTCGTTTTAGGTACACCGCTGTTGTGCTGCGGGCTTTGACTGCCTTGCTGGACAATGGGGTTGGGGAGTTATGATGGTAAATAAAAAGGGCCTCTTTTAGCGAGTCTCTCTTTCAGTGCATGTGTCAATTACATAAGTGTCCAATAGTTCTTTTTTTCCTTACGGTAAAGATGGCCACTTGCTTGGCGCACCATCCCTCGCTTGCGTGTGTACGGCGGGTTCATCATTCGTACTCGTCCTGCTGCCCTTTTCCCTTCCCCCCATCAGCCCGGTGGCGCGCGCAGGGGAAAGGGGCTTGGACTTGGGGTTTCTGAAACGGCTCGCTCCGAAGTTACCCCCCACCCCACCCCGATGTACCCAGGCCGCAAGAGTACCGTATCATCTGAGAGTGCACTTGCGAGCTGAAACGATGACGACAATGTCTCTGTTGGACGAGACGGGATGACGGAATTACACCCAACAGTACGAGAGTTACGGCACTGAAGTTGTGTAGTGCTGTACGACTGGCCGGCGCATTGGGGTGTGTGGCTTTGTGGGGAAGATGCTACCTGGGGAAGTAAAAAGCTTGAACGGAAGGTGGTGAGACCGACCTCGACGAGGTTTTGACGTAACTGGTACGAGCGGAAAGAGAGAGAGAGAGAGAAAAAAAGGCGGCGACGCGGAAACGGAAGAAGAGACAAACAGACAGACAAACAGAAACAGACAGACAAACAGACAGACAAACAGACAGACAGACAGACAGACAGTTAGAAGAGACATATAGAGAGGAAAGAGACACAGTTTTGATGAGCCCTATGATGGTATGACGCCCTGTGACATAATAAACAACCGCGAGTATACGAAATTGCCTTAGGTACCGATTGTTGTTGTTGTTCTTGTTGTTGTCAGCCAACGACGTTTATCTAGTATACAAAAAGGGTAAATCCCTTACCGAAACCTCCATCATATACTTCATTTTTTTCTTGACTTTTTTCTTGACTTGTCGAATGTCGAACCGTGTTTGACAACACTTACTTTGGGCGAAGAAAGCTACCGATAGAGCCCAAGACTATCTCCCCTGGTTTTATTTTACCTTTCCTGCTTTCCTCAGTTACTGTGCTGTCTTGTGCTGTCATCCAGAAGTCCTCCGGGGGACGGAGCCAACACTCTAGTAACCTTCCAGTCCTCAGTTCGATTCACCAGCTGGTGAGACCGAGGGCAGCTCCTCAGAGGGGCTGGGAGGGGAAATGTAACGAGATTAGCCTAGATGGCTCTCGAGCCCAGATTTGCCTTTCTGTTCAAGCCCCATATCGAATTGCACCCTGCGCTCTCCGACAGCTCTGCGCCGAAGAAGCAAACTTGTAAAGTCTAGCCGCTCTCTTAAGTCGTAATTACAGCTATCGAACGGAAGGAGTTCATCAAACCACGGGCCGCTGGATGCTATAGACAGATCTTTCGCAAAGTTTAGGCCGAGTACTTATCGATCTTGTTTTTCCTTGTGCAGCAGGCTGCAGCTGTCCAAACACCGTCCGCAACAGTCGGCACTTTGCTGCTCGCGGCACCTGTGTGAGGGTTCTCCGTCTACCGCATATACCGCATATATACACGGTACGCTTGTTCGACGTTCGCCGGGAGGTAGGTTGCGACGGAAGAAGAAGGCGGAGAGAGCGCGAGCGCGAGCGCGAGGAGAGCGAGAGCGAGAGCGAGAGGAAAAGGGCTGCTGCGGCCGCTTTGCTCACGTGAGTCATCCGAATTTGATTAAAGCTCGACCTCAGCACGTATAGCAAGGCATGCATGGTGCGCGTGTGTGTGTGTGTGTGTGTGTGTGCATGCGCATGTGCATATGCGTGTGCTTTTCCACGAGCTGACTGAGCCTTGGTGATATGACAGGTGGTGGGGCAAAACGATTTTATTAAAGATAGGAGTATAATGATGATAATTTTAATTTTAAATCATTATTGTCGATCTGCTGGCTGGCTGGCTGGCTGGCGGGTGGATGGATTCGATGACGACAGGCGCAGCCAGGAGCCGTTTAGGAGCTTGAGACATTTCTCAACGTCGAATATGTACTTGCTGATGCCATCGATTCGTTCCACAGTCCGCACCGCTTCTATAACAAGAAGTGTAACAAGACAGAAAATATTATATCCAATCGAACGGAAAACAAACGAGATGCAAAAGTGTTCCAAGTTTTACACGAGGGTTCGTAAATTAATTACGCACACGCATATGGTACGCGTCCGGCTTACAAACCTCTGATATACACCACACACCCGCTTATCCTCATCCAGTGCTTCCCCCCTCCCTCAACCAACTAAGCCCCACCAGAAGCTACCCACGACAACGCCGTGGAGGTCCTCCATGGGCAACCTGGTCAGCGCTTTCGAGTCGTACGAGACCACCCCTGGACTGATTGACCGTGAAACAGGGCAGCCCACAACCGAGCCGGTGAGTGAGGGGGTAATGGGGGGGGCGTGGGCCCCGTGTGTGTGTGTATGTGTGTTTTGATGACCTCAGCCTCCATGAGGTAGGTGCCGTTGGCAGTACTAGAATAACTTCATACCCAAGCGAGCTCTTCCGTAATTCAGCGATGTGTCGATCCGGTGTCGATTTGGTGCTGACAGATTTTCAACATATGAAGAGAAGCCCGTAGAAACAAGCGGCGCTGCAGTGGCGATGACGACTGGGTGGTGGGCGACTAGCACTGGCTAGAACTGGCTACAGATAGCGCGCGAGTGGGGATACCTGACGTCCAAACCAGATAAACAGATAGACCCAACCAGATCGAACTAACAACTGTTTTCCCATCCTTACTAGATATAGCTTACAAAGCAGAGGGTCATGCTACACAGCGCGTGTGATGCAATAACAAGCAGGATGATCCCCCCCACACGGGGGCACAACAACAACCCTTCCCGTGAAAGCAGGATGATGTTGACTGACCTGGATGTGTATGTGTGTATGTATGTGTGTATGTATGTGTGTATGTGTGTGGTCTTATGATTTTGTGTGTGTGGCGGCTGCATGCGTACGTGCGTGACGGTATGCTAGCACCACGGGTATTGGTGGCGGCTGTTTTGATCGTTCTTTGTTAGTTAACGCCCCTTTACTCTCTACCCCCGCGTTTTTCCCTCCTCCTCCTCCTCCTCCTCCCCCGCGCACTACATCTCCTGACATCCCTCTCGTCCGTCCGTCCGTCCGTCCGTCCGTCCATCGGCCCCCGCCCTGCTGGCTGCCGCTATCCCAGATGCCCCTCATTCGCGCAGTCCGTATGTGGCTGTTGTACCAGACCCTCCCCGGCCGCGTCTTCCTGTCCCTCCCGCCCACTTGGTGGGCCATCGGCTGGCAGCACAAGAGCATCGCGGCACACGCCAACAGCCCAAACAGCAAAAAGGACATCCCGCAGCTTATAAAGGTGTGTGCGTGTGTTTATATGTATGCATGTATGTGTGTATGTATGTGGAGGTGGGGAAGGGTGCTGGTGTATGCGTGTGGAGGGGGGAAGCCGTGGGAGGAAGAGGAGAGAAGTGGTGGAGGGGGGGAAGGGGTTTGTGGGAAGAGCGCACACGTGTGTGTGTATATGTGTGTGTATATGTGTGTGTATATGTGTGTATGTGTATGTGTATGTGTGTATGTGTGTATGTGTCTGTATATGTGTGTATGTGTGTATATGTGTGTATATGTGTGTATGTGTATGTGTGTATATATGTGTGTATATGTGTGTGTATGTGTGTATGTGTGTGTATGTGTGTATGTGTGTATATGTGTGTGTATGTATGTGTATGTGTGTGTGGCGGCGGAGGTGCGGGTTATGGCGGTACGGAGTGCATGTCTGGGGTTTGTTGATCTGGATCAGAGATGCGATCCCCAGTCGAACACTGGGGGAGGGGCGTCAGACGATGGACGGTGAATAATCAATGGGCTGCCGGCGCGAGGCACTCGAGACACGCGTGGAGGCAGCGAGAGACGAAGCAAGGCGAATGGGCTCTGTGTTAGACTCCCGTTCCCACCCGGCCCTCCCCCTAGGCCTACAAGATAGCGGTGGAGGACGCTGAGAAGCCACCGGAGCAGTACGATACACTTCAGGAGTTCTTCGCGCGACGCCTGAAACCGGGACTCCGACCCATACACAGCCTGCGGTGAGTTAGTGGGGTAGAGGGAAATGGTGGGAAATGGGGGGGGGGGGCGGGGAGGTTGGGGAATTTGGGTTGTGTGTGGGAGGTGTATGTGTGTGTGTATGGAGGGGAGGGCCGGGGAAAGAGGGGGATTGGGCGGGTGGGTTGTGTTTCCTATCCAGTGCACCCCGTAAAACACATCTGTCCTAAGCACCCTCCAATCCATCCCTCCACCCGGCCCCACATACACATGTACAGATACACGCTGATTCCCCCCCTCCTCCTCCTCACCCCCCCCTTCAGCGACTCCACCATCGCAGTGATGCCCGCTGACTCCCGTTGTGTGGTGTACGTCGACGTGGACCGCGCACGGAGGTTCTGGATCAAGGGCCGCAATTTCAACGTGGCGGCGCTGCTGGGGCGGCCGCAGCTGAAGAGCGCCACTATTTGGGACGACTGCGCCATCGCCATCAACCGGTGCGCGGCTCCCCCGTGCGTGCGTGTGCGTATGTGTGTATGTATGTGTATGTGTATGTGTATGTCAATGTATGTGTTATGTAAATGTATGTGTATGTTGTCATGGCGATTACTGCAAAGTGCAGCACTTTATGTTGCGGAGAATGGTGCCGTACGGCGTATGCGACCGCGGGTTGGGGGGAAGTGTAGTAGAAGGGGAGGCGGGGAAGGAGGTCAAGCCGTCGACATGCGTCTATGTGTTTGTCTGTGTGTTTGTCTGTGTGTTTGTCTGTATGTTTGTCTGTGTGTTTGTCTGTGTGTTTGTCTATGTGTTTGTCTGTGTGTTTGTCTGTGTGTTTGTCTGTGTGTTTGTCTGTGTGTTTGTCTGTGTGTTTGTCTGTGTGTTTGTCTGTGTGTTTGTCTGTGTGTTTGTCTGTGTGTTTGTCTGTGTGTTTGTCTGTGTGTTTGTCTGTGTGTTTGTCTGTGTGTTTGTCTGTGTGTTTGTCTGTGTGTTTGTCTGTGTGTTTGTCTGTGTGTTTGTCTGTGTGTTTGTCTGTGTGTTTGTCTGTGTGTTTGTCTGTGTGTTTGTCTGTGTGTTTGTCTGTGTGCTCATGTCTGTGTGCTTTTGTCTGGGCATGCATAATGTGTGGGATGGTGATAATGCAGCATATGTAGCCTATTTAGGAGCTCCACAGGGGTCCTGGGAGGCGCCTGCATGGCTGTCTGCCTGGGTGGGAGAGGGGCTCCCCCACCTTCCCCTCCACCATAGCGCCGCACCAAACCTAACCCGCCATCTCCCCCATCTCCCCCCTGCTACCCGTTAACTTCTTTCTCTTTCCCCGTGCTTTCACCGGGTCTCGCCTCCATCGAACACACATACACACATACACATACACACATACACACACGCACGCACTAGGGCCTTGCAACTACCACCCCTTACTACACATCACATTCCGCCTACCCCACCTGCCAACTCCTTACCCCTTTTTCCCCGCGCCACATACATACACAAATACACACACACGCCCCAGCCTCTCCCCAACGGACTGCCACCGGCTGCACGCGTCTGTTGGGGGCCGGGTGGTGCGTGTCGAAACACACGGTCACGAGTTCATGGGCAGTGAGTGGGCGGCCACCCACAGCTCCGTCAACGTGATGACAGAGAATGAGCGGCTGGTAATGGAGTTTGAGAGTGAGGAGTTCGGACCGGTGGTGCAGGTACGCGTAGGGTACGCGCGTGTGTGTTTGCGGCTAAGGATGGGGTAGGAGAGGGGAGAGGGGAGAGGCGAGAGGGGAGAGGAGGGGGAAAGAGAGAGGGGTGGAGGGGGATGGGTGGGCAGGGGTTTTGGGAATGTACGCGGAGTTTATAAACCACGCTAAGGGAGTGGTTCCAAGGGAATTGCTCGAGGGGAACAGCACTTACACACATACGTACATACATACACATATACACACCTGTGTTGGTCTAAAGAGGAGAAGAATGTTTCTCCATAGCAAGCACCACATCACTATCTTAGATAATCTTAGGGTACATCATAGCAAAAAAGTAGAAATATGGGTTCAGAAGCATAAAAAGAAAAAATCTTTATTTTTTCTGCCTCCATATAATCCCCAACATAATCCAGATGAGTATTTAAACAACGATTTGAAAAAAATGATTTTTTTAGGTAATATATCTTGTTAATACTTGTTGCCGGATTAGCTCAGTGGTAGAGCAACCTTTCTTTGGGGAATGGTTGGTACACCGACCGTATGCACCATGAACACCCGTACGCCGCGATTAGTCGAGGTCCCAATCCTTCCCGCCCTTCCCATTTTTCGCATTTCCGCATCTCTCGCATGCTCGCATTTTTGCCTTCCTGCAAAACTTTTCCACATCAGTATAATAAATTTTAAATTTCGTCGCACTTCGCGTGCAATAATATTCTTCTAAATCCGCCCCCATTCTTCATGCCACGAAGCCGTTCGTTATTGTTTGCTCGCCCCCCAAAATCCCCTTTCCCCCGCTCTCACACGACGCAACGCAACGCAAAACACAAAACACCACGCATCACACGCCCACATCCGCACATCCGCATCCATACGCACATTCAAACACACGCCCGCGGCTGATCAGGTCATGATCGGCGCCAGTGAGGTGGGCAGTGTGCAGGCCCTGGTGAAGCCGGGGGCGTGGGTCACCAAGGGAGATGAGGTGGCCTTGTTTGCATACGGAGGATCTCTAATGGCGACGCTGTTCGTGGCCGGCACCATTAAGTTTGACGAGGACCTGCGACGTCATACGGCATCTGGGTACGAAACGCTCGTCAAGTACGGAAGCTCGCTGGGCAAGTCGACCGGCGGCTGGCAGCGCCGGATAGCACCCGCTGAATCGACGGCGGCGGCGGAGGCGGAGAAGCAGGATGGATGAATAAATATTTGCTCAATTGATTATGGGTTGGTACTGGGGATCTGTTTAAGTAGCTACTAGGCGGTAGCTTGGCGGCTGGCGTGTGACAGTAATGTGGTTGATGGCAGTCGTCATGGCCCGTGCGAGGCAAGGTCCTAAGAGACCAAAAGGAGGCAATAAGATGACTGTTGTTTCATTCACTCGGGGAACGACTTGGTCATGGACGGGTTTTCCAGTCATGGATCCGGTCAAACATATGTTTTGCTGTACTGGACGTATCCACACTTTTACTTGGTATAAAAAGCTGAGCTACGGTGAAGCCTGCTGATCGGACGTTGTTGGACGATTTAGCATGGGCGCATGGCTGGGAGGGAGCGGCGTGATGACGTCGTCGTCAACGCTTGTATCTTTGCTGCATCTGGGAGGTTTTAAGTGCATGCCTTGGTTACTGTACACAGTAATAGAGGGAGCCAAAAGTGCAGACTTGTCATGTTTGACGCCTTGGCTCGGCGGATATCCATGTTGTCACGGCGTTGATACATAAGTTGCGTGTTGGATTGTCGTTGCGGTTTGGGCCGTGTCCAGTAATGGTGGGAGACGTTCGCTGCAAGCACGTATGATACGTTTGAAAGCCTCTGATGAGGCTTTCAAGTACATCCGTTGGCCCGGTTATAATCGTTGCCCGGTACTGGGGACCTGAAACTTGCAAACACTGTCCTGAAGTCCATGATTCGGGGCAAGACGGATGCCATGTCCTGCAAGGCCCCCGAACGTTCACGAGCCTTCGGGTTGGTCTGAACTGTTCGAACCGTTAGAACCGTTAGGACTGTCTGAACCGTACAGCTCTCTGGAGGTTGTAACTCTACTTGTAACATCCATCCATCCATCCCCCAACGTGTACGGCCCTAAGGAGCCAAGAAGCCCATGAGCTTATGGTGACGCCAGGTGCCAGCTTAGTGTCATGCTACTGGCAACGGTTGGCGTGGGACAGCATTCCCTAGGGCACAAAATGCAATTGTTGTCCCTTTAAAGCCTATACTACTACTAGTAGTAATATATGGGATGTTATTCTTGTTACTGTTGTTATTGTTTTTGGTTTTGAAACCCATATGTCCATAAATTCTGCAATTCATTTGCACGGAACGATTTTAAGTGATGTAGCAGAATGTATAGAATCAAGAGAATAACTGCATGCTTTTTGTTATGCATGTTTGACGCTCTTGTCTTTTTGATTCCTGACAACTGTACAAGAGCTGGGTCTCGGAGCGTTGCAAATTACATAATCGGCCCTCTTCATACTGCACTTAGCTGTAATTACTTTAACACTTTAACACTTTGCCTTAGTTACTTTAACATATGCTATGTGCATGGACACATTGTAATCCAGTTCGTCGAAGTGTTATTTATGCCTGAACGGAGAAAATGCCTCCAGCGGAATCACAGGTTGCAACATATCAAGACGGAAAAGACGATAGTGCTCGAGATAGCCCTATAGGCGACAACCAAACGCTCCCGGGTCATGGTAGCCCTATTACAAGTCAGGATGTTGAGGTCGGGCAGGTTCCACCCCGCGGCAAGACATCTGCTGACGGCCAAGCAGCTACAGCAAATGGCGCACTTGCTGGCCAAGGAACAGGAGGCGATTTTGGCCCGTCGCTTGTTGCGATATCAAACATCGCGGGGCTTCCGGAGGCGGATGGGTTGCCAGTGCGCGGGGGTTCGCTAAAGGCTGGACGATCGTCAAGCTTTCAGTGGTCGAAACAGCGCCTTCCCGCGCCGGGGACAGCACATGTGTTCAAGCAAGCCCCGCAACATGAAGAGCACCACGAGACTGCAGCTGCCGTTCTTCTTAATCCAAAGCAAACTTATGATCATATTGTGGCAACCGGTGAGCAGACGCTTTGCATGAAGGCGCGGCGTAAGTCTACCGAGAGGACATAAGTCGATGACAGATGCACAGCTTGGACAGGCGCCAACGTTGACTTCGCAAATTCCCTTTTTTTCGCATCACGTTTCATGATGTGTCCGACCCGAGGCTCTTTGCAAATAGAGTCTCGGAACTGCCTTTTCCTCACGTTTTGATGATTACCGCCGCACCGCCGCTTTCCGTCACAGGCGTGGCCAAGACCCAGCTCACACTTGCAAAGCAGGTAAGCACACGTCTCCAAAGTGCGAACTATCATTTGAACCTGATGTCAACGTGTTGCATTAATCTGACTTTGTAACACTCAACCATGGGCCGCTCCCGAAACACTCCCAAAGACCTGTTCCCCATAGCCCGAATGTGAGATGGCCTATGCCCTCTGCATTGCCCGTTAACATAAAAAAAACGGTTACACAGACGTTCTTTCGTACACACGTGCTTAACACACACACACAGGTAACCCAGGGCGTGTTGGCGGGCTTCTACATCTCCTTCTCCTTCATGCTGTGCATGACGGTTGGTGGACAGGTGAGCTAGACGCTGGGGCGAAAAAGCGGCGTAGTACGGCATAGTGAACTTGTACGGGCAAATTGTGTTGTGGGGCATTATGCCGGCGCATGGGGTGTGTGTTACCTGAGGGACGGGGGTAGCCGAGAATGTGCACTTGAGTTTGTGCGTGTTTTGGTACGTGATGTAACTCACAGGACAGGATTACAAAGGAAGGGAAATAAGAGGCGTGTTTGTACAAGTTTTCATAGGATTTGAACTACGGATTGCGTCTTGCTACTAACCTATCTCTCCCTACCTCCCATTCCCCCTTTTTCCGTACAGATCAGCACCATTCAGCATGAGCATCCGGGAATATACAACCTCATTTTGGGTTCGGTGGGCTTCCCCCTGGGCCTTACGATCATTATGGTATGTATGTACGGCACACGGGGAGCGTGTGTGTACGTTGGGAAAGGGCTCTTTACGGCACGGCGTGTGTGTGTGCTTTGGAGCGGGGTGGTGGTGGGAGGACGTGGGAGGAGATCCGGGGGGGGAAAAGACGAACCACACACGATTGAAGCTGCTGCCAGGGCAAGAGAGTATCAAACGTAGAACTGACCGAAAGGCGTCCTTGGAGACCGTGACCTCGGGATGAAGAAGTGAAGAGGATGTCGGAAAGACTACCTACCTACGCCGCCAGGACTAAAAAAGAAGAAATAGTATTGCCAAGCCGTAAAGAAGTAGGTGTAGAAAAGTAGGTGTAAAGGCGGCGGAAAACATATATCCGGGGGGGGAGGATAGAGGCTTGCGATTGAAAGAGTGGGCGGGGTGCCGTGTTCTTTCTGTGGGTGTGGTGGTGAGAGGGTTAACGGGCGTGTGGGTTTGGGGTTGTGCGATGTATGTATGTATGTCTTTTGCTTTACCGCTTCCTGCAAGCGCTTCAGTCCCCAACACAGGAAGAGATTTAAGAGATCTTCTTCCTGTTTAACTCCTTTCCCGCCTTCTTCCCGGCCATGTGCATGCGTGTGTATATGCATATATCGTACAAATGTACGAATAAACGTACTTTCGTATTTGTCCCAGGTGGCGGGCGCGGACCTTTTCACCAGCTCATGCATGTACATGATAACGGCTTGGCTGGAGGGCAGGGTGGCCTCGTATTACGTGCTCAAGGTAGGCGGGGGGGAGACGAACCACGAGGGGAGGTGGGGGAAGGGTTTTAGGGTTGGGGAGGGAGGCGCGGGATAAGGCGAACCACATACACATACGAGGGGAGTTAAGCGGCAGCAGCTGACACCGGGATAGGGTAGAAGTAGGGTAGACGTAGGATACTCCAGGGGGGGTGAGGACCTGAGGAAGTAGGGGGGTTACGAACCAGTCGCGACTTGGGTTTTAAGTAGTCACACACCACGTAGCACTTGCACACCTGCATACATACATACATACATACATACATACATACATACATACATAAGTACCCCTCTGCCCTTTCCCCCAACATGCTAACCCCAACTACTGCCACTGCTACTGCTACTGCTGCTTCGCTCCTTTCGCACATCCTCTCATCATTGCCGTGTGTGCGGCGGTGCGGCGACTGTCCTTGCACAATGTATGTATGTAGGTAGGTAGGTCTGGAGTTGCTCAGTTGTACCACTGCTTTCTCCACGTTTTGCTTTTCCCGAGGTTGAGGTACCGGGTACAACCCGCATCCACTGCTGCTCGAGTTAGTGACAAATTCAGACTTAGGCTTACCACCACCACCACCGCCACCACTGGGACCTCGAAGGACAATCTTAAGGGACCCTAAGACCTGAAAATGACGAGACACAACAATGTCGGGTCGGCAACGTAATGGGTCTTTACTTCTGGAAGCATGAGTCGATATGGCTTCATCGCTCAGGACTCACTCACTCCCGAGGGGCAGTTTCGGGCTTTAGACGCCTTCCGGCAGTCAGGCAGTTGATTGCATCTTGTTTCCCCGCCGCCACCTTGGCCGCCGCCTTGGCCGCCCCGCTAAACAAACTCCTCCCTGCACTACATCCCTCTCCCTCCCTCTTTCCCCTTTCTCACCACATCCCCCCCCTCCACCCGATCTGGTACACTCTTGCCCTGGCAGCAGCTTCACTCGTTCGTGGTTCCTCTTTCCCCCTCCCCCCGGCCCCGTCGCTTTGTGTTTTCCTTTCTTAAGCGTTTCCTTTTCCTTAAATTTCCCTTTTCAGTCAAGATTTCAAATCAGCCAGCCAGCTACTACTATTCCTCAGCAGCATTTGCATGTCCCCTTGTCCTTTATCGCACCCGCCTCACCTCTTTGTTACCCTTTTGTTTTTGCATGTGCCTTTTGCCACTACTTCGGCGGCCTGGCCAGGTGAGTCCAAAAGGTGGTTCGAGCTTCTTTGGTATTTCGCGTTGGCGTCGGTAGGCTAGCCGGAATAGTTTAGTTTGGGTCGGTCGGGTCAGTCGCGCGTTCTAGTTTTTTTTGGGGGTTGGGAGGAGCACTTGCATACCGGCAGCCTTTCAGTATCAGCAATGCAGCTTTCTCTCCTGGCCAGCAACTTTACGCCACTTTTACGTCAGCACTATTTTTCTCGCCGCCTTCACTACTTTACCTACACCTACTAGTTTACGGTTTGGCTATACTATTCAGCCTTTTTTTCTGGCGGCTTAGGTAGGTAGGACTTCCAACATCTACGTCAATTCTTCATCCCGAGGTTATAGTCGTCATCCCGAGGTTACAGTCGTCACAGTCGCCACGGACGCCTTTCGGTCAGTTCTTTCGGTTGCTACTATCTTGCCCTGGCAGCAGCTTCACTCGTTCGTGGTTCCTCTTTCCCCCTCCCCCCGGCCCCGCCACACCCCCCCCAGAACTGGCTGGTGTCGTGGTGGTCCAACCTGGCAGGCTGCCTCATCATGGCGAAGCTGGTGGTGTGGGCGGGGCTGTTTGCCCCCCCGAAGAACGCATTCCCCATCTACCTGGCGATGAAGAAGACCAGTGCCACGTTTGGTGCCACCGTGGTCAAGGTGGGGAAGGGCGGGGGAGAGGAAAGGGGTTCAGGAGGCGGTGCTTCGGGCGTGAGTATGTACCACACCCGCGTATGCATGTATGTCGTCCTGCTCCCAAGTCCTCCTTTCTTTACCTTCCCTCCCTCCCCACACACCCCCCTCATCTGGGGGCCCTATGGGCTGCAGGGCATCATTTGCAATTGGCTGGTGAATTTGGCAGTTTGGATGGCTAACAGTGCCAGAGACTTGACAGGTGGGTTGAGGCTCGTGTGTATGTATGTGCGAGTATGTGAGTATGTACGTATGTGTATATATATGTGCGCGCCTACAGCGACTACAGCTATTTTCCCCATTCCCCCCTTGGGGGGAGCAGGAGAGGTCGGGAAAACACACACGACCACCTTTCCCCGCAGTTCCCACCCCCCCCCTTCTCCCCCCCCTCGTGCAGGCAAGGCGGTTGGTGTGTACCTGCCCGTGTCGGCCTTCGTCACGCTGGGTACGGAACACGTCATCGCAAATCAGGTGCGTGCACTTGTGTTGGGTGTATATGCATGTATGCATGTATGCATGTATGCATAATTGTATATGTATACATATATACACTGGGATGGCGTTATGACAAAAACGCACATCTTGAGGAGGAGCAATGCAGCACACCTCGAAAAAAGGTTCTGTATGGGATGACTTTGCCGCCCATTATTCAAAAGGAGGGAAGTAGCCGGACGGGCCCCCCAAGACGCCGCCCGCACAAGGTGTTGGTGGGGCTGGTGATGGCCTGCTGGGGAGTGTTGTGGGGAAGGCTGTGCTTTGGGATGGGCTGGTTTGCTGTGAACGTTTTTTTGTTGTATGCCATGCCATGCCATGCAACCAAAAAAATCAAAAAACCGTTGAACAGAAAAGACGGACTGCAACATGGAAATCATCATGAAAAAACCCAAAGCGTATTTCGACAAGGAAAATGCAAGTTGTTTTTGGTGACCAAGTCGCTGTCAAAAGTCCTTTCCTTCACCGCCTTTTTTTGTGCCTGTCATTAATTGATGACCTAAAAGTGATTCTTTTTTGCCTGAGTGCCGTACTGATGCCGTATTTTTACTCGCCCGAACGACACCGACACCAGTTTGAGTTGTCCCTCGCCAAGATGCTGGGCAGCGGCATGTCGCTGCACACCATCATAGGGAGCAACTGGGTCCCGGCCACCATCGGCAATATAATTGGAGGAGCCTTCTTCGTCGGGACACTCTACGCTGGTGGGTTGTAGCCGGGTGGAGTGGAGATATTGCTGTGTGGACATGGGTGGGTGGCTAACATGTGGGCAGATGGGTTTCACATGCGGTGGTCTGTCGTGAAAGGCTAGCACTGCTCAAGGTTATGCATTGTGGCATTGTAGAGAAGGCGGGAGGGGGGGGGAAGATGGGGGGGAGACGGGGGGGCCAGGGCAATACACAGGGGGGGGTAACTCCGACACGCCCATGGCGGCACTACCCCACCTGTTGTCACACGGTGTCATCCAATCCACCAACTCGTTACCCGTCCCGGTATTTCCCCACCTTATTCCCCTGTCTCCAGCTACGTACGGCACCTTGTACGAACGTATGTGGCTCCGTACAACCCAGCTGTACATTTGGATGGTGCCCAGGCGGTTACGTGATCGCATCACAGATATGTACGACGCAGTGTATGACAGATTGTTCGGTTGGATTGACTGGGAGGCCTTGACGGCGCCGCCACAGCCGCTGTCGGCGGGGACTGGGGGGGCGGCGCCGCCGCCGCCGCGTCCGCCAGTGTCCCAACGCAGCTTGACTCGCGCTCTGTCGTCGACGTTGGCGGAGACACCGCGGCGATTGGTGACGGCGGCAGTGGCGGCGACCCGAAATCCGCCGTTGACGCCATTTGAGCGCAAGCGCACAAGCGCGGGCTTGGGCTCTGATGTGGTTTAAGTAGAGAGGGAAGGGGGAAGGGGAGGAAGGGGTGGCGGAAGGGGAGGTGGAAGAGGAAGGGGAGGGTAAGACGCAGCACAGAGGGTGAGAAGGATAGGGAGGGGGAGGGTGGAGAACAGCGTTTGTGTGGGAGGGAAAGATGTTATGTTAGTATGACATCAGTGGTTGGATCGGTAGTTTAATCTAGGTAATAATATGTTTCTGGTGGGGTAGGTAAAAGAGGGGGTCGGCATGTGGGGGTGGTCCACCGCGGGAGACGTCGATGATCAGCAGCGCAGAAGCATGTCTTCTGCCAAGGACTGCTATGTACGGCGCAAATACGGCAGTAAATAAAATCTCGTGCGAAAGAGACATGGTTGACGTCTTGCAAACATCTGTCACCTTGTTGTCATCTGTAGTTGTTTGTTGTTTGAGGATACCGTGTTGCCCAACTGCATGTGGACGTGGCATCTGTACGCTTGCATTGAGCTCGGCCCTGTGTGCCCTCGCCTGTGTTTGTTGTTTGTGCATAGCGTACGGGGCATAAGAGTAAGTTGCCGTACTGCCGTGCGTGAGGGCCTTATCAAAGGATAATTAACTAGGGTCAAAGAAACGTACATATCTATTCTTTTTGAATATTTTAGGTGAACCTTAAGTAATGCGGTTTGAAGAAGACCTGCTCAAGGAATAAAACAGGATCTGTACGGCGAGAGGTACATCTGTACGGTTGAAGTCTGTTGCACAGTCGTCTTGACCACTCTGTCGACGCAATGTGGGAAATGTTTCTTTTTTCTTCATTAGTTGTGTAAGTGCAGTGGTGGTAGGGCATAAGCTTTTAAGCTCGGCCCTCCATTTCGTTCGGCGGTTTCAGATGGCGGCTATTTCCAGTTGTAGAAACAAAACGTTTTGTCGCGATGTGTACTTTTGTCGTTTTCGTTTTACAAAGTGCAAAGTACATATTTATCCTTGTAACCCAGGTTGCTGCTATATATTTTTAACACAGAAACGCGTCAGTGTATTTATTTATTGGTGTGTTTATCCCTCCCATGATGCTGACCTCGTACTGGTATGTAGACACAGAGGTTTACATGGGGATGACACTTCACAGAACTAGTTGCAATCTCGCATCCCAGCTTATGTCCCCCAGAAGAAGAGCCAAGTACGGAGGTGCAAAAACCTTCTAAGGAGGGGGGCACAGCGGGGTTTTCTGAGTGTTGTTCACAGCAGGCTGCTGCTGCTGCTGCGATGGTGAAGACATCATTTTTAAGATGCAGTTGGGTTGGCAAAGCGCGCGTGTACGGACACAACCAGCAGTGTACGAAACCATCTCAAAAACAGGTTTCAAACCAAACTTGAAGTTGACCCCGCCTTCGACTGCGGGATAGACTTTTACCTGGAATGCGGTACCGAGCTGCAAGTAAAAATAATGACAGCGACACAACAACAGCTCGCTGCGGCGGCGGCGGTTGCGGCGGCTGCTCGTCGCCGGCACAGCGGTGTAAGACGTTTCACCGCTACGTGCTATGCTTGTCCATATGCCATATGATAGAGTATGCTTGGTGCGCATTGAAACATACATCTTGCGATTCGCGTGCAATCAAGGAAGCACATGAAAAAACTCCTTTTTAGGAAAATGTACTTCAGCGACCTGCACGGGAATAACGCCATACGTTTGTAACTACTATTAGTACAGCTCGGAGGGGAACGCAAATTATACAAACGGTGCCCTTACAAGATTAACTTACTTGCTTAAAACTATATGTGTACTGCGCGGTGTCACAGCTTACTTTAAATAGCGCGCACCGAAGTAACGAACCCGCAACGGCTCCCCAACCGCCAATCGACTCGCCCTGTCGACCCACGATTGCAATACTGGGCTCATTTTTTCCCGTGTTCGGTTTCATGAAATACAGAAAGTTTTTTAACGTTAAGATGATTGTTACGTGCATGTGCTGCAGACTTGCGCGATAAGCTCGGTTGTGCGATAGTTACGAGCGTGCGCGAAGCTATGTGAGGAGATGGGCGGTCCAGCTGTGCCCTAAAGCACTCGTTATAAATGCCTGAGATGTGGATCCATTTAAACTGACGACGCCTGCGGCCGGGAACGAATGAAACGAATGAAACTCCGCATCTTTCGACTCGTCGTATTTTTATTGGTTATCCGAAACGGTTACCTTATTCGCTTGCCTGCTGCGTGCTGTTGTCGCAGCCGATAAAAGAATAACGAAATCAAACCATTTATTAACGACATGTCCTTTTATCGAGAAGTCGCTAAAGTTAGGCATCGCTGTAACGTTAAGGGAATTCCGCCCTCCTGTACCTCCTTAAGCTTGTCAATCGAGACAAAAGTCCACGTCAGGTAATTTTTATGTTTCAGTACAAAAACGATACGCCGCAAATTTTATCGAGCAGAAATGCAGTGCGCCATAGCATTTTGTGACAAGGGCGGAAATGTATGTCATATATTATAAATATACCAGTGTGGTTTGGAGACACTACTGCAACTTGCGGTTTAAGGACAAAAGTTCGATACCTGGATAGACTCCCGACATTGTCGGGAAGCGGTGAGATTATGGCTAGCTGCTGAGATGTGGAATTGAGGTCGCAGTTGATGGACCGAGATTCGCACGCAGGATTGGTTGGTCTATCTCTACGGATATTCGGGCGACAAGATGAAGAGGGATTCTAGAAAGTATTTAATCGCCTTGGACCGCGCAGTACAGTGTGGTAATGGTGGTTGGTGCTGTAGGGTGTTCAATCCTAGATATGAATATGACAATCGATTTGTACTCAAATGGCCCAGCTGCAGAAGCCTCCCACTCCGTAACAAGAACATGAAGTATCATCAATCGGCCGTATAGCTTCCATCCCGCTGCTGGGCCTTATGCTCGTCCAGCTAACCCGGCTTAGTTGGATGACACAGCATGCACAGCACGGTACATGGAGCCGCATCTGCTGTCAATCTGCTGCTGAAGGCCTCTCACACACCAATTGCAAGCTAGTCTATCCCTGGCTGCCTCACAGCGCATGCGAGCCTGCGGGTGTGTGAAACGGAAGTCACGAAATCCTTGTACTCAGAACACTCGCAAATCCGGTGATATTAGCCCTAGAAGATGCATAAGTGGAGGGTATTACGCAAGGCCCTCTACTTATTACCGGCTTGTCGATAGCGAAGGTAGCCCAGGGAAATGCCTTTCTCCACAGGACACACTTCATGAAGGCAGTGCGAAGCTTTTGCAGCAGCGACGAATTATGCACACCTAGGCACACGCACGCCGTACGCGCCACTTAGGCTATCTAATACCGCTAACTAATGTTAATGAAGCTGGTGATTTACAGGAATGTGACCGGGTGCTTATTATCGGTACTGCGGCCGGCTTGCAATTGCAGCATGTAGCGTCGATGTTGTACGTATTTCTCTGTCGTAAAAGTGCTTTTAGGGAACAGATAAATCCTGGTTACTGCGTTTTGCACAAACAAAATAAGGTTTGAAATTTATTCTTATGTTGATATCAGCGTATTGCCGGGCCGGAAGATACGCAAGGTGTTATCGCCGCGTATTCGGATACAGGAACGCCTGGGAAGCCAGCCCGCGCAACGTACCGAGGATTTGTGACGTGCTACAGAAGCTTAACGTGCTTGGCAAGCTTTGTATTAATCAACTAGCCGTTAACAGCTCCCGTGATTGGTTTACATTTGAGACAAACGACGACCCGAAGGACGCAGGAAGCTAATCGTCATACAAGACTGCAGTTCCGTGATTAAAAAAGGTGCCGATGTTTTTGCTTATGGTATTGGAGTGAGCCTGCGTGTAAAAACTGTCCGCGAGTTCAGGACGTACGCACTGCCGGAGGCGGACATAACCTGCTTGAATGCTGGCTTTGCAGTGTTCGGTAAGAATGGAGCCTCGACACAGAATAAAGTTTTTTGTTACACAGCTTCGCTTGCGTGCGTGACATTATTTCTTACGCTTTAATACCTTCCGAGATAATAAACAAATTTTCTCGCGAATGAAGTGCAGCAGCCCTTGCGCCTCGCCAAGCCCTTGCCAGGCAACGGGACTCTTACACTCCGAATTTATTTTCCTGGGCATCCAAACAAATTCAAGGGGCACACTATGAGGTTCTGCGTGAGTGTCCACGGCGGCAGCAGCGTTTAATTCCGCCTTTCCCACCCACGCTCTTACGTACGCGCGCTTATGAACGCATGCCCAACCCGATGCAGCCTCAATATATTTAAAGCAATTAATCCAACTAGGTAGCAGTTGAACAGCTTCTTTTGGGGTCCATGCAAGCAGCAGCACCTGTGCTTACCTTCCCCACCAGATGGCGACAACAACAGCAGGTCAGCTGCATCACCACGTACACCAACCCCAGCAGCAGCAGCACCTGCTGCTGGTGGCGGAGGCTGATGACACCGAGTTCATGAACTTTCTTCAAACGATAGCTCACGAGACGACGGAGCTCGGTTTTTCCCAGCAAGATGAACTCCCAGCAAGATGCTACAATTCAAGTGCTGCTGCAGCACCACCTTGCCAATCTCAAGCCCAACTGGACATCTGCACCAGCAGCAGCAGCTCGCCACACCACACGGCAGGTTTCGTTCCGGAGGGCAAAGCCTTGTGTGATCCGTGGGCCAGCAGCGACCTGCACACCGCCGCTGGCCTCAGCTATAATGGCTTCGGGAGCTTCCAGCCGCAGCCACCACTGCCGCAACAACTGCAGGTCCTGCACCAGTATCAGCAGCCGCCACAGCAACAGCAACAGCAGGCTCAGCAGCACCACCATCATCATTATCAGCAATACAACCAGCAGCAGCAGCAGCAGCAGCTGTATCATCTCAAATGTCATCACCATGATCATCATCATCATCATTATCCTCCTCCTCCTCCTCAGCAGCAGCAGCAGCAGGTATGCAAGGGGTGTTCATCCAGTCCCCCACAGCACTCAGTTACATCCTCCGCAGTGTTCACACCAGTACAACGTTTTCACACTGCTGCTACAAGTTCTTCCCCCGTATCGACGGCGGACTGTTGTTGCTGCTACAGCCACTACCGGCGGGAGGCATCTACATCTGGTACCATCAGCACTACTGCTGGTGATACTACTCCTGGTACTGCTGCCGGCACTACTGGTACGGCTGGTACTGGGACAAGCATTGATGGTATGGTTGGCATGTCTGGTACTGCTGGTAGCCATTGTGGCAATACTGATGGAAGGGCCGCTCGCACCACTGCCACAGCTGCTGGGAGCACCACCGGCACCATCAGCGTCAGCATCATAGAGGAAAGGCAGCTACAGCCGAGTCTGAGAGATTGCAACAGCAGCCTTTTGAGCTCGGCTTATCAGCACCATCTAAGCCGTACCCAGAGCCACGACCTGCTAGACCATGCATGCAACGCTTTAAGTCCGCCACTACCACCCTCACCGCGACAGCCGCCGCAGCCAGCGCCCTCTGCCGCGGGTTTCCGGCAGCCC